>NC_072800.1:82255833-82558863 GCF_028583425.1 Eublepharis macularius
GGAAGGAAAAACATGGAAAGAGAAAAGAAGGCAAAGGCAAAGGCAACAAAAGAAAGAAAGACATGGATAGTACGGCAGGCAGCTCGGGAGTAGCCCCACTACTGCCGCTGCTGCTGCTAAGCCACCAAACCACTGAGAGGCATGGTGGTGCAACAGGAATGAAGGGAAAGGAAGGAAGGAAGGAAGGAAAGACATGGAAAGAGGGAGGGAGGGAAAGAAAGAAAGAAAGAAAGGAAGAGAAGAGAAGAGAAGAGAAGAGAAGAGAAGAGAAGAGAAGAGAAGAGAAGAGAAGAGAAGAGAAGAGAAGAGAAGAGAAGAGAAGAGAAGAGAAGAGAAGAGAGAGAAGAGAGAGAGGGAGAAAGGGAAAGACCAGGGAAGAGGCCAGGGAAGCAGGCAGCCTGGGAGTAGCCCTGCCACGAGCCCGCCAAACAGCTGATCTGTGGCAGAGCAACAGCAGACACTGTGCTGTACCTGACTGAGCCCAGACTACACCCAGGGCGGAAAGTCCACCTGGGGAGGCGGGCCCACTGGTCTTTGGGTGCTGGAGGTGGGGCCATCAGTCACAGGGTGTTTTCCAGAGGTGCCAGAAGGCCATTCCAACGTGTTCCAGCTGAAAAAAAAGCCCTTCTCCTGGGTTGTATTCAGACGTTTCCTTCCGCTGAATGTGGAGGTTTCCTAGGTTTTGTACTTCTTCAAAAATCTGCAAGACTTGTTTGCTTTGAATTAGTAGTGTGAGAAAACAGTGGTAACTGTATACTATGAGTCACAGTGCCTCTAACACGCAAGTCTCTGAAAAACCATTACCTATCTTTTCCAGACTTAAGACGTCCTCAAAAGAAGATTGACCTCCCCCCCGCAATTTTAAACCCTTGTCAAGAAATCTGAAGTACAGAGCACACCAGAAAGTAATATGTTATGATACCACCTTACAGAAGCTTGAATTAGCTGCAGTGTTTTTCCAAGTGTGTGAGACTTCACGTTACCTTGAACAATAAGTACCTTAATCATCATGCAAAGAAGGCAGATTGGGAGATTTTTTTCTCCCGAAGCTTTTCACCCATAGATAATCCTTGGGAAGGCATTGTAGAAGCCCAGTTCCTTGAGTCGTTCTCGCTGTTGTAATCTCACTGGAGTCACTCCTCCAAAGCAAAGGAGAGGACCATGCCCAGTCCAGTCCACGTGAGGAAGGATACAACATTTCATTATCTCCAATATTTCTTCTTAGAGATTAGGCTTGTCAGGAAAGGTTCGTCAATTGTGTTCCCATTTTTCCCCCGACTAACCCAAGTCCCACTATTGTGCTTTAAACTTATCCTACAAAAGGTATTTATTTAAGACGTTTCTTTTCTTTTCTTGTCGGCATAATGAGGATCGGCGGTGGGTTTCTGGAAGTCTGCTGCAAGACAACAGCTAAGCCCAGACTCACATTTACTCTCCCATCCTGTCTTAATTCCCCTATTGAAACTTTCTTTAAAAACAGACTGGCTGAAAAGGGCCCCTCGCTCAATTTGCAAAACCCAATATGCAATTTATTCCCACATTTCAAAGGAAGAATGGGGAGCTTTTAAATCTCTTCAAAGGAGCCAGGGCCCGGCGATCGAGCCCAGCTGACAAGAGGCAGACAGATGTGGAGGCATGATGAGTGAATTCTTCTGAAAATTTGGAGCTGGAAAGATAATTGTCAATGAGGAAAGACATTGTTGATTTCCCTCCATGGCAGAACATTTAACCCACCTGAAGACTCTACTAATCCCTGCAGAGGAACAATGGCGAAGAAGATCTCCAGTGCCAGTCAAGATGCAGCAGCATGGAAGAACTGGCACCAAAGACACCTCAGACAAGACCCAAATTGGTGTGCTGAAAATCCACCTAGGCCAGCACTGCCTATTCTGTCTGGAAGGATGGCATTCCCAGCATCTGCCACCCAAGATATTTGTCTTTGGAGTTGCTTGGGATTGAACCTGAGACCTTAGACATTATTGAGTTAGCACGTTTTTAATCCTATTCTTCCCCCAAGAGGTCAGTGTGCAGGGTTCTCACCACACCCCAGTTTATCTTCATAAAACCTCTGTGGGGAAGGTTAGGTTAGGCTGGGAGAGAGGCACTGGCCCAAGCTTCATGGCAGAGTGGAGATATGAACCACCAGGTCTCCCAGATCCTAGTCTGGCACTCTAGCGACTACTCCGTGCTGGGTCTCTGGGTCTCTTACTGAGTGATGGTTATTCCAACCCTCAAGGATTCAGCCTGTGCCACCATCTGTCAACAGCTGCTGTGGTTGAACTTCCAGGTGATAACCAGCCTTCCTCACTGCCAGGTTTCTAGGGGGGCAAACCAGTGCTCCAGTTGAAGTGATGGGTCCATTGGCCTCAGCCTGGCTGCAATGTGGTAGGTGCACACCTATCTTCCTTGCAACAGGTGGTGGTGGTGGTGGTGGTGGTGGTGGTGGTGGAGAGTGCCCTCAAGTCATAGGTAGCTTATGGCAACTCCTGGTGGAGTTTTCATGGCAAGAGACTAACAGAAGTGGTTTGCTATTGCCTACCTCTGCAACCCTGGTCTTCTTTGGAGGTCTCCCATCCAATTACTAACCCAGGCTGACCCTGCTTAGCTTCTGAGATCTGATGAGATCAGGCTTACCTGGGCTATCCAGGTCAGGGCCCTTGCAACAGGTACCACACATTTATTTCCTACAGCAGAAGGGATGCTGTGTAACCGCTATGGGATGCTATGTCTTCTGACCTGTCGTTTACTTCATTTCTCCTCTGTCTGATTTTAAGAAGTGGCGCTGGCCAGCTTATAATGAAAAGAAATATTATCATCAAAGGCAGTATAATGCAAGCAATGAACATGGAACCACTACCACGAGGACCAGACTATCTTACAAAATTATTAATTTCTGAATAGGCATAGGATAGGGATGGGCAATTATATTATGGATTGTTGTTGGGGGTTTTCCGGGCTGTATTGCCGTGGTCTTGGCAGCCAAGACCACGGCAATACAGCCCGGAAAACCCCCAACAACCATCGTTCTCCGGCCGTGAAAGCCTTCGACAATACATATTATGGATTGTTTGGCACTCCATGAACCTGGGTTGCAAGTTTAGATTTGGCTTCTGGCTCACTGGTAGGGATTCTATTTCCCCGATGGGGGCGGGGGATCTCCTGTTCCCACCTTTCGGCTCCCGCCACTGCTTCCCTGGCTGGCCGGGGAGCGGGGGGAGGCGGGGAACAAGTTTCCTGGGTGTGCTTCTGGGCCAGCGCAATGACATCAGTGACATCATCTTGCCACCCTGAGAGTGTGTGCTCACTTTGCAGCGGGCCAATTTGGGCCCAAACCGGCCCGCTGTGAAGCATGCACGTGCTCCTCAGCTTTGCCTGAAGAAGTCACTTCCCAGAAGTGACATCATCGAGCTGGCACAGGGCCACACGTGCATTTCTCACAGGAACACCAGGAAGATAACCACTGGGTCCCTGTCCTCCCACTGGCAGGGAAGGGGACCTGGCAACCCTTTCCACTGCTAGCTATTAGTGCAAATTGCCCTTCTCTCCCCCCCCAATTATTATTATTACTGTGGTGACTGAAGCTAACACCTGTGCATGTGGGAGATTGAGGTGGTAATCCAAGTGATAGAACACTGATAGGGCTGCAGCCATGTCAGACTTTCAGGAGGACATTCTAGCTTTAAATATCCCTTTGCTTGACAAAAATCACCAGGTGAACAGAAAGCTAGCACAGAAGTGATAAAAAGTGCTAGCCCTTCTCCTCTTACTGTGATGTTTCTCTCTTCATGGAGAGTCTTTTAGCCCAGGGGAGCATTCTCCCCCCATAGACGGAAGTGGTGCAGTCCAGTTTATCATCTTTGGTCTCTGCCACCTCATTTCTGTTTCATTCTGTTTCATTCCTGAGCCCGTTCGTAGGAAGGGCGGGATATAAATAAATAAATAAATAAAATCCCTTGCATGTGAGAACCAGACCAGAGGCCCGCTCTTTCCTCACCCTCAAATGAGCGACTAACTGACCAAAAGATGGGCTTCATTGTGACACTGTGACATAAGTGGGCCTTATGTTGTTAGTTAATATACACTGGAAAATATGGTTCCATGAAGGCTGATTTTGGCCACAAAAGGGTGGCTGGAAAATAATTTAGTGGCTCTGCCAGCTCTCTGATCAAAATTCTCCTCTCCTGAAGTAACTATTCATTAAAAAAAATAGCATCAAAGCGCAGTTGAAGTTGGTGGCATGCGATGGATAGTTAACCCCTAAATTTGCCAAGTAGCTTCCCCCCCACCCCAAGCATAACATGAGTGTGGCTCTAAGGAGGATTGGCAGTTTTGGAAAAGAAGGAAGGGAAAGCAAACCTGCCACAGAATAAAAGGTCTTAATCTTATAAACCTCAAATCCTCAATTAGCAATTCAAACAGATTAAAATGTAGCCCTTCCTGCAATTTCATAGCCCCAACTTTAGGATAGCTAAGCATGCTGCATTATAATGTCCTTCTTGTCACACTTGGGATATTTTAGATAATGAAGAATACTCTCATTTCCTATATGTTGGAAAAAGAGGTTCTATTTTTAAAGTTGCTCTCAGACTATGTCAGATGCTCTTCAACTGTTTTTTCCTGTGCTATATTTGGGAGTTCCAACACTACAGTATTTCTTACCTAGAAGAAAATTGCTACAGATACACAGTCATTAATAATAGAAATAATTCCACCAATGTACCTGACCCTTTAGACCTGATATGTGGAGATTTTTTTTTTAAAAAAAGAAAACATAATTTTAGCACCAGGTTTTCCTGTATGGCCTAAGTGATATAGAAGCTTTTGATGGCTACTGACCCTTTTAAATTTGTCCCTTCCTTTCCCTCCCAATTACTTCCTGTTCTCTTCTATCACTGACATGTTTTCTCAGGGTATGCATAAATTACTTATAAATGACCAGCTCCTGTTTCCTTGATCTAGTATGCTTTACTGCTTTACACTTTGTAGTCAGCCAAAGCCACTGCTCACTTTTTAAAAATTATAATTGTTACTTTGTAATCATGCTAATAAAATCATAAACACAAAATAAAAAGAAATTGAACAGTGACTCTGACTGGCTACAAAGCAAAAAGCAAGATTTTGGTCCAGTAGCTCCTTAAAGACCAACTAGATTTCTAGGGTGTGAGCTTTCGAGATACAAGGAGTGGAGCTTTCTCAGAAGCTCGTATCCTGGAAATCTAGTTGGTCTTCAAGGTGCTCTTCTACTACAGTCCAATGCAGCTACCCACCTGAAAGCAAGAAGCAGTACTTCAACCTCTTTTCCATCTCCCCAAGGGAACTGGAATTGATAATTAACCATTCATTAGTGCGTCAGTCAACAATGAAAGATCAGGATGGAAATAATTAGTTAGGCTGAAATCAGAAGAAATGTTGCAGGGAGAATTGGGACCTTGGTGGAAAGAAACAGATACGTGCAGCAGGATCTTGGCAGTAAGGATAATTTTTTTAAATAGGGAACCCAATGCTATATTAAACTCTATGTAGAATCCTTATTTCAATGCTGCTTGCACACCAACGCAAAAAATGAAACTGTCAGCAATGAACAAACTATACAACACTCATAGGGGATATCTGAGCAAAAAATAGAAATGCAATTGGATTATCAGGGATGAATGTCAGCAAATGGGGCAATGAGTTAGTATGGAAGGACATATAGATCTGCAGGATGAGTGTTTTGAGACACTTAGTATTTATTTATTAATTTTATTCAACTTATACCTTGCCCTTCCCACGAGCAGGCTCAGGGTGGTTTCCAACAAATATACTGTTAAAATACAATAAAAAACCTTATTAACACATTAAAAATTCAGGTGCTATCAGACAGATCGGCTACTGTGAGATCATCATAAACCCTGGCACCACCATGATGTAACTCAAGGGCAGCTGCAAAAAGAGGGTATGGCGCTCAGAAGGGGGACAAAAAGTGCTTCAGTACCCATTAAATCCTTACAAAACAACAGCAACATCAGCTTGAGCCTAGACTGATCCAGATGAATGTGCCACATAGAGGCTATTTCTCCTTTTTCTGAGTCCCCTGTTTCTCATCTTAGTGTGGCCACGTCCCCCAGCCCTCTTCCCTCTTCCTTACATTTCCTCTTCTTTAAGCATTGTGGTTCCTTCATCAATCCTCAGCATCATTTTGTTCTCTTATTTACTCTTATTTACTTTCCACTTAGAGAGAGTAGGCAACACAGTGATGATGTCACTTCTAGCGTGAACTAGAAATGACATCATTGCCTCACTGGCGGTGCGTTAGCATTTACCAAAACTATGATTTAACCATAGTGTTTACAGCAAATGCAAGAATGTTGCCTGATGCGATAACATCACTTCCAGGTTGTGCCAGAAGTGATGAAATGGCATTGGACAATGTCAGTTATCTTTTCTCGCCCGCTCTGTTTTTCCCTCAGTGGTAGTAGGAATGGCTGGTGGGGGCGTGGAAGCCCGTGGCAGTATGCTGAGTGTGTTGTGTGAAGAAGGAAGTTTGAAAGATGTTAAAAGAACAGCAATAAGATTAGTAACATTTCTCATGAGGGATCCATATTTCTGTTGGCTATTGCCAGATTTCCCCCCTGGAGAAAAACTTGGAGCAAATTTAGAGAATACTGCTCTGGCAAAAGACCCAAGTTGTTTTGTGAATAGCCAACAGAATTTTGTTAAGACTAGCATAAATTTGTCAGCATAGTTCTGCAGTTCCAAGTTTTATTCTAAATCCTGTCTCTCACTCTCATACATATATTCTCTCCTCAGTATGCCTGTCACTTTCATAATACCGTCCATTCTTAACGAACATATCTTAATAACATGCTCAGCATGAATTAAGTCGCAAATACCTATGTGACAAATGATAACATTCAACAACAGGCAGGTTGTAATTTAATGCAGAAGTATTTTAATGAATGATTGCACAAAGGAAGAAAGAACTTTCTTAATCCTATCATAAGATCGCTAACCATAACTTTGACAAAGTTAGAATTACAGTTCACCCAGCTGACATATGTATCGGGAGAAAACTAACATCTCATTTGGAAAAGGGTAAAGGAAAACAAGACGGTAAAGCATAGGGTATGCAAATGGTAATATAGCCAGGGATGCTCGATCACACACGGGCTTGGCTTGCAGCTTGCTCAGTTGTGATCAACGCAGTCAAACGTACGACAAAGTGTTCATCCGGGTCCAAACCGTGGCACATTTGATTGTGGGGAAACAAAACCTAGCTCCATATATGTGACGTTGTGCTACTTTCCCGCAGCTGCAGCCCTCCCCTTCTCCCCCAGCCTCCATCCTGCCCTCATTGCCTCCTTATCTGCATTATTTAAAGAAGGGGGGAGGAGTGAGCCATTTACTACTGAGGGACCTCCCAATATATGACAGCAGGAAAAACGGTATATTTTCTCCTGGACCAAATTATCCACCCCTCAGTCATGAATCTGGGTCCCGTGGCCCGGATAACAGGCTGCGTTCCCTTTCCTGGGATCAAGATTGGTTTGTGAGGAAGCCTCTCTGCCATAGGATTACCAACTTCAGTTTGGGAATTTCCTGAAGATTTGGGAACCGGCCCCGGGGAGGGTGGAGTTTAGGAAGGGGAGGGAGCTCAGCAGAGATGTGGTGCCTTAGAGTCCACTCTTCAAAGCAGCTGCTTCCTCCTGGGGAACGGATCTCTGTAGCCTGGAGATCAGTTGTAATTCCAGGAGCTCACCTTACCCCACCTGGAGATTGGAACCCTACTGTGTGACCCAGCAGGGATGTCATCGTAAAGGGGGTTGATGCCAGGGGTGACACCAAGTTTGGGACAAATGCTAGAGTGTCATCCATAGGGTTGCCAGGTCCTCCTGTCCTCCCTGGCAGGAGGTGGAGGCTCTAGCACCTACCTGCTTCCAGGAAGTGATGTCATCATGCAGGCCCTGGTCACCCAGGAGCGCTCCTGCGCTCTGTGGGGGGAGGGGCAAATCAGGCCTGAAGCAGCCTGGAACGGACTACTGTGGAGTGTGAGATTGCTCCCGCGCTCCGCAGTAGCCCTATCTGGCCTGATCCTGCCCTGAATCAACCCATTTGGGGCCCGAATTGGCCCAGATCAGGTCACTGTGGAGCATGGGAGTGTTCCATGCCGATTCGGACCCACTTTGGGCCAGAATTGGGCCGGATTGGGCCCTCGGGTGCATGTCATGCTCCCTGGGAGTGTGCCCCAGGAGGCCTGTGCTCTCCAGCTGGCCAGGTAATTGGGGTCAGGGGTGGAGGGTGGGAGCGGGGGATCCCCCACCCCTGGCAGGGGAATGGCAACCCCAGTTATCCAGCATGATGATGTCACTTCATGCTGGAACTAATGTCATCACCCTTGGGGTGCCAATTGTGCCCCCCCCCTCATTTTGCCTGGGCATTTCCTCTGGCCACCAAGCTGAGAGATGGCAGGCGAGGGGAAGATCCCCACCCCCAGAGGGAAACTGGCAACCCTACTCCAGGCCTTTGTGAGAGGAAAGTCTTCCTCCCTCCCAAGGACTAGGAGTGACCCAATTGCATCACATTTCATTCTTTTAACTGGCCAGGAGAATAAAATAGCTAATTTTCCAGTCTAAAGTACCAAAATTAGACTAAAGGCCCAACGAGTTGGCTTTTGCACTTTTCTAGAGAGCTTTCCTTTAAGTGCAGCAATCTTAAATGGGAACCTCCCCCCAATATCCCACACAACACGTCAAAAGTCACGTTCTAGGGCATGTTTTAACGCGTCCATTTTGGCTTCCCCTGAACTGCGAGGGTTATTTTTGTTCCCCCTCTCAGACAGAACAAACCATTATAAATATGCCACAGAAAAGGCAAATAGAAACGACACCCCCTTCCCAGTTGCCTTTTTTGCAAATAAAAGGCGATTCTGCAAGGAGTGGCCATTGCTGCTGAAAGTGGTTTTTTGCCTTGATTCAGGTATTTGCTGTAGCTATTTGCATAGGATTTAAATGTCGAACAAAAATGCACAAACCATTTGAAATGAGAAAACTGCCCTGGAGAGAACCTTTGCATGCTAATCTTACTTCATATTTACAAAGACCCATTAACTATACGCGTAATCAATTTCCATAAAATGACAGGCAATGCTGATGAATAGTCGCGAGGCAAAGACCCGGTGGCCTGTTTGCAGAGGAATAAGGACGCTGTGTGTTTTGGAGCCTGCTTGATTTTCCTGCATAGAGATTTTTATTTTTTAAAAAATCTCTCCTACTTCTCTGTGCTTTCAAATGGCAAATATGGTTGAAAGCCACTTATCACATTTAGATTTATAGTGGAATTATTTTTAGAACAGGTTGCATATGAATGGTATTATAAGAAACGAGGGGCTGGCCAGGTTTTCTCTGAGAAATTCTCCAAGAAATTCAGGCTGTTTTGCCAACAAATAAAGCTCTAGACATGCGTGTGTGCTTGTGAGGATGTTAAAAAACTGTCAGGCAATGCAGGTCTTATGGCAAGGAAAGAGCGATTCTGCCACCTGCATAAATTACAGAAATTAGCCTAATTTATTTTATTTTCCATCATTTATTCTAGTCTTGTTTATAATAGGCAAGCGGTTATAGAGGGCATTGAAATCCCAACCCTCTAGCTTTTGAGATTTCAGCAGCTGTTACAAGCTTAGAGAGCCACTAGTTGCTAGAATGCCCAGACCTGGATAGCCCCGGTGAGCCTGATCTCATCAGATCTCAGAAGCTAAGCAGAGTCAGCCTTGGTTAGTAATTGGATGGGAGACCTCCAACGAAGACTAGGGTTGCAGAGGCAGGCAATGGCAAACCACCTCCATTAGTCGCTGTCCATGAAAACCCTTCCAAGGGTTGCCATAAGTCAGCTATGACTTGATGGCAGTCTCCACCACCAGTTGCTAGTGCATTGGGCAAAGACTAGGAGATCTCAGTTCAAATCTGACCTTCCCTGTTGTGGGTGATCTGTGCTTGTCAACCTCCAGGTGGGGGCCTGGTGTGCTCCTGGAATGACAGCGGATCTCCAGTCTACAGAGATCAGTTCCCTTGGAGGAAGTGGCAGCTTTTGAAGGTGGATTCTATGGCACCATATTCCTGCTGAGCTCCCTCTTCTTCTCAAATTCTGCCCTCCCCAGGCACCACCCCCAAATCTCCAGGAATTTCTCAAGATGGAGCTAGCAACCCTTTCTGTGGCCAGTTATCATCTCCCAGGAGTTGTTGTGAAACTATAAAAGGAGAGGCTCCTTGGAAGAAGAGTTACAATATAATTAATAAAACCATAGCATATCATAAGGACTAGTCTATTGCTTTTCTTTAAAAAAAACAAAGGAAAGCAGAGGAACTCCGGAAGGTGAAATCTGCACCCAGTAGAACATTCCACACTTTTTCTGGGCCCTTGCCAAATCATACATCCACATAGCCCTGAAAACAGCAGAGCAATGGAGAAAATGGCTGCTTTGGAGGGTGGACTCAATGGGATTAAAACCTGCGGAGGTCCTTCTTCTTCCCAAGCCCCACCCTCTCCAAGCTCCACCCCCCAATCTCCAGGATTTTCCCATAGTTGGCAACCCTACTGATGCTAAGAAAGTTTGTTTTTTTCAGTCTGGGAGTCTCATTTGGATATCTTGAGTTCCATGATAGAAAAGAAATGTGATAAATATTTATTTTGGATTTATTTTTCAAAAATTGTGTTACACCTTTCTGTCCTCAGAAGGGCCACCAAACAGTAAAATATAAACCAGAACCAATGGCTTGGTCCTACCGAAAGGCTACATCTTTTGCACACGGAGTCTAAAATACCTCTCCTCTTTGCCCATTTAGTTAACAGCAGGCCAGCTGAAAACGGATGCCAAACAGAACAACAACTCAAAATTGCTCCTGGTACCATAGAAGAGCAGGACATACCTAGTGAGTGGCATTGCTCTGGGTACAGCGCCACCTATTGTTGGAAGAGCAACACTGCTCCATAAAGGTCCCTCTTTCCTACTTGGCGGCATCGGAGACCTGTCAGCTCTCATTCCAGTGACCAGCATCCGCTAGTTCTCATGCAGACACGACGTAGCAGAGTTTACTGGTGAAGAGCCAGGATGAGGGGCACAGGAGAGGAAAGGAGCAGGAGGCACAGCGGTTCCATTCTTTCCCGGTGCATTAGAGCACTTAAAGGCTTGCGACTGCAGCCGGGTCAGCAAAGTCCAATGGATTTTTTAGCAACACCGGAGGAAACATAAACCTGTGCCATTTTTTTCCATCCAAAATGAAAAGTAAGAATAGTGTCCTTAGAAGCAAATGGAATTAGGTCAGCTCCTACGTGCCGCCAGTACAGTATCCAGAGGAGGAGGGGCATTCCCTTGCCTTTCTCTGCCCATAAATGTAATGCAAGAAGCCAGTGGCAAAGGTCATATGACAGAACACACCGGCTGGATCGGCTGGAGGGAGGCACAGCATCACGCCTGCCTCTGAGTCACTGTCTTTTTAAAGTGCTGCACCAGGGCCATTGCAAGGGCACGAGATCCAGATAAAGGAGGCTTCTGGTAGCAGAAGGCCAGAAAGTGATGCTTCGAGCTCCACACAACGCAGAAACCAATGTCACGATAATGCACAAAATGCTTATACTGAGTGTCCAACATCTGGACAAGCTGCAATTTTTAAAAACACTTTGGAATTCCATACTATGTAGTGTAAGAGAAGCCCCACTTTCAGCAACATGGTTTGGAAACTAGGGTTGTAATCTAGGAAGGCAGTCCCACTGAAGTCACTGAAGCTTACCCCTGAGTAAATGGGCCTAGGCTCAAACTGCATGACTCCTTGCCTCCTTCTGGAATAAAATAACTCCCATCTACCGGAGCCCTTAAAGCCTTTCAAAGGACAAACATTCTCAGTTCCCTGGCTTTGAAATATAATATTCACATAGTGAACTTTTCTTCCCAGTGTGCATGTGGCAAGAATTTTCATACGATGTATCAAAATTCCCTTTCAGTGCAGGGGTCCCAACCCTTCTTTGAGGCTGTGGGCACATTTGGTCTTCTGACACATCGTGGTGGGTGCAGCAACAAAATGGCTGCCTCAAAATGGCTGTTGCAGGAGATGAAGGCAGCCACAAAATGGCTGCCACAGCTTACCTTCAGTCATGCGGTGAAGATCCTTGTGCTGTAGAAGAAGCTTCTGCCAAAGCAAAGCTGTTAAAAATCTGCACAGCCAATCAATACTCCAATGGCCAATCAGAAGCCATGCTCTGCAAAAGCCCCATCTGGCTGCACCTACTTTCTAAAAACATTTGACGGGAACCAGGAAAGGTGTTAGTGGGCACAATTGTGCCCATGGGCACCACACTGGAGGTTCCTGTTGTAATATATAGTCCCTAGAAGCATGGCAGGTGAATGTCCATCGTTTGTCCTACTGTAAGAAGGGATGCAGTGCTAAAGATGCACATTGTCCTGTTCAGGCTAAGCTGAGAGGCAGATGGGAAAGTGTGCGGAAACTGATTGGACAGACTGATGGTGCAGAAAGGGCAAGAGACTAAGGAACTGCAGGACCTGGGATAGCTCCCAAAGACAACAAAAGAGCCGCAGCAAGGGTTAATTAAAGCTGGTTGTGGAGACCACATTTTCCCAGTGATATATCAATTATACCGGCTGTCCATTTGTTTCCAAGCCACAAACAGTAAATGGCGTGTGGCTATGACCCTTGATCTCACCTTAGGTCTATGTGTGACCTTTGACCATATGAATCTGCCCTTGACTTACAATTAACCTCTGCTGCTTTGTTGCACACATCTGAATGAATGTGGCAAAATTGGTGAGCATGCAGGACAGGGCTTTCTCAACAGTCATCTCTAGGCTTTGGAACTCTCTGCCCCAGGAAGCCCATTGTGCCTCCTCACTTCTGGCCTTCTGGAGATCTGTGACCGGACTTTTCCAGAAGCTTTTCGGTGGTAGCTAAATCAACACTACATCCTGCTGCTCTCTCTCTCTCCCCTCTTCTCGCTGTTTGCTAGTTATCTCTGGTTTTATTTTGGTTGGAATTATTTTGGTTGGCTTGTTTTGTCACTTTTAATGAGTTATATTGTTTATTGCTGCTTTTATTGCTCGATGTTGTTTTTGTGGTTATGATTTTAATGTGCATATGCAGAGGCACCAGTGCTGGAAGGAAGAAGCAAGGGAGGGCCTCAGCCTCCATGCCGTTTCTTTGGCCCTCCTGCACAACTGGCTGGCCACGGGATGCTGGACTAGATGGACCACTGATCTGATCCAGCAGGCTTCCCTTATGTTCCTAATGTGGTATTTTGTGTTTTATTTTTTATTTTGGTGTTAACTATTTTTACATTTTAAATAGACACACAAATAAATAAAAGTTGATAAATAAAAGTTGATCCCCAAGAAACACCTCAAGGCTGGTGGCATCCCATTCGTCTAGTGAGGCTGCAAGGCCAGCCCTCTGCTTTGGAGCAGTTATAGAAGGCCCTTCTGTACTCTCCAACAGGGGCCGTTTCCACACGGCTCCCCGCTGCTCGTAACAACCCGGAAGATCGCGCAAAAAACACGGAAGATCACATTTTCTCGCGCGAGATTTGCGCGACGTCACGTCGTGCAAATCTCGCGTGAGAAAACGCGATCTTCCGCGTTTTTTGCGCGATCTTCCGGGTTGTTACGAGCAGCGGGGAGCCGTGTGGAAATGGCCAGGGACTCATAGGAGAAAGAACAAACTTGAGCAATTGGCGAGTTGATTCAGAACCCTCACATGCAGATTTTGGGCTGGCAATCCTGGGATTGGAGTCTGGTAATCTTCTCAGGAGAACCTGTAGAGGAACTCTGGTGGGTTCTGAGTTTCTGAAACCTCCTTGGCTCAAGGCCGTTATCAGATGTCGTAACGGTTGGAAGGAAGAGGAGGTTGAATACACTGACTGCTATCTTAGCCTTGGGCATCTCTACATGAAATATTTGTGGGGAAGGAGTGCTCTGAATCTATGTAGCAGTCACCCACAATGCGCATCTTCAGGATGCATATCCCCTGCTTATCGTTGCTTTTTTGCCCTGGATGAGCGATAGTTAGTAGCTCTGTGCCCTCGTATCAGGGTGTCGCTCTTAGACATGCTTCCTCATGAGCTTCTTATTCTAATGAAACATGCCAGACAACTTTATTGTCAACTGTTAATGGAAGATGAAAGAAATCCTGCTGAATAGATTTATAAGGAATGCCCACCCATTTCAGACTTCCCACTCAACTCTACAAAGGGACTAAATGAGACAGTAAAGTCTCCTTCAGTGTCTTATCCTACCGGTATCTTAGTAAAGAATGCAAAGGGAAGAAAAGGCATTTAAATCAATTCTCTTCTTGGATTCCTCCTTACGACTTTGAAAAAGAGACCCAGCAGTGAGGGGAAACTTTTAAAAAACACTGGCACGCTTTGGTTGTCCTTGATTTAAGATGCTTGTGACAAGAAATGCACTTAAGAGTGCACATTTTATGGTTTCCCCGAGTAACAATGGGACTGAAGGTTGAGTAAAACACACACTGCATCCAAAATATTGTTGAGCCAAAATCATTCATCGGCCTAAGCAGGACTGATGCTAAAGAGGTGAGATTGTACTAGAGTGCAGTAGCCTCATTTGTTTCACTGCTAGCAAAATCTCCAGAGCTGCAGGCAAATTCTTCTTCCATGTATGGGTTCTACAAACAAAATAACTCAGGCTTCACGGAAACCTCTACAACATATCACCTAAAGGCCACTTTGCCACATGGAACTGCTTTATATTATTGGTCTATCAAGGTCAACAGTGCCTGCTCTGACCGGCAGCAGCTCTCTGGGGTTTCAGGCAGAGGTCCTTCACATTGCTTGATACCTGATCTTTTCCAGAGGTTGAACCTGGAACCTTCTCCATACCAAGCAAATGATCTACCACTGAGCCACGGCTCCATCCCTTAGTGTGGTGTATAGATGGAGGTGCAGGAGCTACTGAAAAATGGATTTTCAGCTCCCTCAGGATATATCTAAAGCAAACTAAATGTCCTACATACCTTAAGGTTTTGAAATTGGCCAATGACTAGTCAACCTGGAAGGCAGATTACCAGAGCCTTAATGACCACGTGTTGTACACAGTAAATAGAGTGGGTGGTTTTGTGTATTCTTAGAGCACACTTCTTTCTTTTTGGTTGCTTGGTTAGTATCAGGGGTGTAGCAGACTCAAAAAAACTCTCTGAGATATTTGTGACAGCAAAGGGTTGCAGTAGTCTACAATATATTTGAAAGGGATACTTACTAGGTGTCTTTTGGGTCCAAGGCTGGATCACACATGTAAGCACACCACTTGTTTCCTATGCACATGGCTACTGAACACTTGATCGCTAAATGTATGAACTGCCTCTCTTGGATAGTCCCATGTCTGAGCTGCTATGAAAGTTCTGTCCATGTCTTATATCTGTAATGGGTCCATTCACACAAGCATATCACCCCTTGATACTGGCGCATGCACCTGTGAATTATCCCTTCGTTGCAGCCCTTTGTAGCCTGAAGAGGCTTCCTCCTCCATTTTAGACCTGAAGGTTTCTTTTTATCCTTTGGACCATCAAGGAGTTCCACAAACTGAAATTGGTCCCCATGACATTTTCTGGGAGGGGCAGGCACAGTAGATGGGCTTCGTGCATGACCATGCATTCGCTTCACATAATTTGCCTTTGATGATGCTGTATTATTATGGCTTGCAGATGAGTGTGGGAACAGAATCCATTAAAAACCATTACATCGGGAAATAATGCACACTGATGTGAATGTTTTTTGCACAAAGAAATGAGCTCATTCCCATGCACACTGCAGTGATCAAGTAATGAATGTGTGAAATTGCTTTAAGTTATTCTCATATTTGGGAACTGGGAGGCATTTGGCCCTAGCTGGTGATTCTGATTTAATAGTAACATAATAATAACAGTGATTCTATACCACTCTTCTAGTGCCCCATTCAGAACGGTCAGCAAAGTCATTATTATCCCCACAAAACAGCTGAGGAGCTGGGCTGAGAGGTGTGGCTTACCCGAGGTTACCTACTGAGCTCATAGCAGTAATGGGATTCGAACCAGCAGAGTGCTGATTCACTGCCCAACCACTTAACTCCTATGCTACAGCAGTTCTTCTGAACAGGTTAGTGCCCCTCTCAGAGTGGTGAGCAAAGGCAGGATTGTTATTACCCCCACAATGCAGCTGGGCAGCTGAGAGGAGTGGCTTATCCAAGGCCACCTGGTGAGCTCCTGGAAGTAGTGCGATTCCAACCAGCAAAGTGTGATTCGCAGCCCAACCACTTAATTTTTCCCCTTCTTTCTTTACTTACTTTCCTCTGGCTCTCTCATTTGACTTCTTGGCTTGTATTTTGTTGTGATCAGCTTTACAGAGGAGCCCCACGTGGTCCTGTTCTCTGTAAGTAACCCAGCAGCTTGGATGTTCTGAATATGCTGATGAGAAGGAAGCCGGTGGGTGCATCTTGAGAGTCTCTTGGTCCCCCTGCAGCCCTGTAATGAAGAACTGTCCAGCAGATATGCTTGGGTCATGTGAGGAAAGGTCACAATTGTCTATCTGCTGCCAGTTTATGAGCAGTGGCAGCAGCGACCATAAATCTCAAGCAGCTCCCCCTTCAACACCCACATCCTCCAAGGCCAGAGTGGTTTAACACTAGCCTTCTTTGGCAGGAGCACACCAGGGGGATAGAGAGCCCTCGGGGGCCTCTCATGAAGAGATCCAAATTCACCCTTTCTTCCAGCAATGCCAACAAGCTCCAGTGTCCCGCTTTAACTTGGACCTTCACTCTGTCAAGGTTTTAAGGAGGAAAACATTGCAAACCAAAAATTCTCTTGCTCAAAAGCAAATATTTAGCCCTGTTCGCTCAGGGTGGGGAAAAAACAATAACAAACCCCAGTCAATCAATTCTAGTTTCTCCATGTCCCTGCTTGGACAGATGGTTACACCATTTTAATTAAGTGCATGCTCTGGCGTGATGGACTTGACGGATCTGATATGACAGACATTTTTTCTGCTCACTTACTTTTTTTTTAATCTTTCACTCTCCGTTGTGTGGTTGGAATTATGGATTTTTGCCTTTATCTGATATTACAGACATCTCCCAGTTGTTATGTTCTGATTTCTTACTGCCCATTGTTATGATATTTGTGTTTAATAACATGGAACTGTGTCTGCATTTGGTTCAGAACTTTGTATCGTTAGGATCATGGCAATACTGGAAGACTCTGATAGTTGATTCATGGATATCACTTGACGGCAAATGCACGGATGGCCTTCATTACTAAGTATTGTGCTTGAGGGGATGTAAAGGGAGATGTTTGATCTGTGACGATTTTACTGGACTTGCAAGTCATCATTTGATGGTACAGACTGAGTGCTAAATAATAATTGAATGATCTCCCCATAAAGTTAATCTTTGAATGAAAGTTCCATCCTGCCAATATTATCCCTTACATTTTGCCAGTTTTTAGCACTGAATTGTTAACATTTTTTTCTATTTTAATACATTCACTCTTAAGGAAGCCTCAAGATGGGTAGCCGCGCAAGTCTGTCCATAGCAGTGGAAAAGAGCAAGAGTCCAGTAGAGATAGGCACAAACCAAAATACGAATCAAAATTCATGGCGAACCAGGCCAGTTCGCAGTTCGTGAACCAGTGGTTTGTCAGATCCCATTTCTGATGAACCGCCACAAACTTTAGGCTGGTTCATTTGGTTCATTTTTCAGTTCATCACTGCAGATAGCCTGGCACTGATCAATCAGTTTCCTAGGCAACAGGGGATGGATTTCCTGGAGACTTTCTGCTGACCTGGAAGTGACCTTCTGCTGACCCAGAAGTGGTGATTTGCTGGACCTCAAGAGACATTTTCACAAATCAAAATGAACCGATTTGTGAACCGGGGCAGGTTCATGAAAGTTCATGGTTTGTGGTTCGTGAAACATGACGAGCCACGAACCACATGGTTTGGTTTTTTTCTGGTTTGTGCCCTTATCTAGAGTCCAGTAGCACCTATAAGACTAACAAAATTTGTGGTAGGGTATGAGTTTTTTTAAGTCACAGTTCTCTTCTTCAGATATCTCAGACTCTTTCTCTTTTCTACTGTTAAGGAAGCCTGTTCACTGAAACCTTTAACCAGCAGTATCGAGTAAAACCTTACCGAATGTAATAGTTTACAATAAAGATAAATTTTTGTTTTAAAAGTTTGGTTAAAGCAACTACATCCAGCAGTATCTATAATTGGGAATGATGTTAAGAACAACTAGAAGATAAACTGTGCTTGGCAAGAATTAGAATGTTTTAGAATGTTTTGCGCATTTAATTTTCAGCTACAGATTCCACCCATTCTCTGGCACAAATCCTAAACCAGCTATCCTCATCTTCCATTAGGGTGGAGGATCTGCCATGTTCTAATTACTCAATCAACTTTTTGCAAAGCAAAGCTTGAGAGTTTAGAGACTGACGTTATCACCTGAGCCACTGGGTTTTGATAGCTCAACGTACGCATTCCTAACACCTTGCACAGAGATTCTTGGCAATTGTCAAACTTGAGCCACGCTCTTGATGAAAGCAACTGTCAGTCAATGCTAGGGCTTGCCTTTGGAACAGCTGTGCATGATTTGAAGACTCACCTGTACCGCGCAGTGGGCTTGAATCAGCTCCACGGTTTCTGTCTCAGCCTCGGTAAAGCTTGTCATCAAAGCCAGGAGATAAAAAGAAGGCTATGATCACTCTATGCTGTCACATTTGACAGAGGAAGTTCTTAGCTGAACAGCTTTTAAATGGCTTTGCCTCTCTGCGTATCGAGTGACACTCTGGCTCAGGGACAAGAAGTTATCACCAGCACTTACTTGCAGAGTGAAAGATATTAAGCCGAGGGAAGAGGCCCATCATTAAGGCTACCTGGGAGTAGATTTTCCAGGCATTTCAAAACAAGACACTAAAAAGGATTCCCTAAGAGAGCAGGGCGATCTCGGCAAATGCATCAAGGTGGTTTTTCTGCAGTCTACTTGCACAATAAAATGAAGAGAGAAAGATTATGTAGGCTGCTTTGGGTCCCCTTTGGGAAGAAAGGTGGGGTGTAAAGGAAGTAAATAAATAAAACACGGGATGAGCAGATATCCCATGTCGCATTGCTTTTTGTATTTGTTTTTGCTTTTTGCCAGTGTTTTTTGGTGCATCACTTTTCATGATTGGACATTTGCTTGCATTGGCTTGGATCCCACAGAGCATTTCTGGGGATGGAATGATTTCTGCCTGCGAAGCTTGACTTTCTCACTTTCCCCCTCCCTTCATAGCCCAAAATGCCCTCTGAAATGTTGTTCCAGGGGGGTCACCTGTTGCCTAGGAGTAGCATTATTGGGAATATTTGTTAGTTTATGCATCAAAGTTGCACCATGAGGAAAGCACAGAATCACATGTGGTGAAACACTCTTCAAGCCAGCATATTGCAACGGATAAAACATATTTTATTGAGGGTGATTCACATTCACTTGCATTTTTGTAGTAGCAGAATTAAAACAGATACCTAATCTAGATAACACAATTCCCTATTACAAGTGGCTAGCTAATCCGGCTGCACATCAGTAGGAGTATGGGTGTTTCTTTTGTAAGCTTGCACAGGAGAACTCTGTCTAAGCATCTTGCTTCTTGCAAGACCATGAGGAGGCAGAAAACAAAGGGCACAGAAAAAGGAGGAGTCAGAAGTTTCCAGATCAGACAAAGAGAGGCATCATACAAATACACAGTCTGCTTCTAATGTAAAGGGGATAACAGCACCCCTCAGTGTTCAGGCATACTGAGTCACTTCAGTGCCATCGAGGATTTCAGGGGGTATTTTGGGCTGCAGTGGGAAGGGGGAGGTGACAAAATCATGCTCTGCAGCCAGAAATGGTTATATCTGTGAAAATTCTCTGTGGGGTCCAAAAACCACAGTGTATATACATTGTGTGGATTTCACATTGCAATTTAGACAATATCTATACAATTTATGTCATGGAACAGATAATGTAAACTTAATGATCTACAATTTACAATTAAAATAGATGTGTATGTATTATAGTGGGAAAGGTTAATGCAAAGAAACAGAAAATGGCGGGAAAATGAAGAATTATGGGTCTAATTAACACAAGGGAGAAGAGAAATTGTAATGAGGATTTGGGAGTCAAAATAAGAAATGAGAAATTTAAAACCATCCATAAATAAAACACATCTTCTCTCCTAAAACGGTATAGCATCTGCATCAACGTTGGCATGATCATACAGAGCCTCTAATTTATGGTACTTTCAGTCACCTTTCCATTTAAAAAATCTTAATGTTGCAAAATATATAGGAGATGAAGACGTTTAATTAAAAACAAACTAAGGCAACTCTAAAATCAACAGCTGCAGAAAAATGCTGTTTAAAATGTTTCAGACCTTCAGGCTGCACTGTAAATGGCCTTTTGAAATAACATAGAAATTTTGGCTTAGATCCATCAGAATGCTTCTGTGGATAGAAAGACTTCAGCAACTATCTCTCACCTGCTGTAGCCCAAAATAGCCTCCTGAACTACTATTTCCTCAAGGAGGTTGGATCTAAATTTCTTCAAGGAGGTTGGATCACATGCAGTGGCAGGGCCTGGTATATCTCTTTGTCTAACAGTACTCCTATTTCCTCAGTAGCTCATGGTAGGGGAGAACAAGGAGCTACATATGGGAAGAGCTGCTCCTAAAGCTTTATTCCACGGACCCTTGAGGGCTCTGGATCCAGCACTTTGAATTCAGCCTGGAACTTTTGGTAGTCCACGAGAGACCCCTTAAAGCATTTTCCCCAGGAATCTCTGGTGTCTGCAGCCTTGGGAAAGTTGATTCCTGTAGGCTGGTGGTATTTTGGGATTAGGACCTAGAAAGCAAGAGCGGACACATACAGAAGCAGGGAAACTCATAATCCGAAGTCCAGGTAGCCTTCCAGTTAGAAGTGGCCATTTGGGGAAGGGGTATGGAGGGTAGGAAGGAGGTAAGATAGAAATTAGGTTGCCTGGGAGAACTCTTATAGGGGCCAGTTGGTATGCTGGCAGTTCTGTATCTTCTTTTTGGGTCGTGAAGGTAAGGTTGGTCGAGTCCTTTTCACATTGTTTCTTTTTGCTGATGGGGGAAGCTCCCTGGGCCATTTCAGATTAGGAAAGTGACACAGTGGCACCCTCTCCGTGATGTGGTCCCTGTGGCCTGCTGCTTGAAAGAGTGAGTTCTGATCATGGAATATCTAGCAGGATATCTATTTCCTCTGTAAGAATCCACTAAAGAGAGTGGAATAAAAACCTGAAAATACTGTCCCACTGTGGGGGAGAGGGTGTCTCTGGATATAAATGTTAACAACAACAACATTCAATTTATATACCACCCTTCATGACAACTTAATGTCCACTCAGAGTGGTTTAGAAAATATGTCATTATTATCTTCACAACAATCACCCTGTGAGGTGGGTGGGGCTGAGAGAGCTCTGGAAGAGCTGTGACTGATCCAAGGTTACCCAGCTGGCTTCAAGCACAGGAGTGGGGAATCAAAACCGGCTCTCCAGATTAGAGTCCTGCTGCTCTTAACCACTACATCAAACTGGCTCTCAGTGTAGGCGGCAATTGAAACAAGCTTCAGTACAGCAGCCATATTATTTTTTGCGCATCAGTGTTTTGTTTAGTGAGCAGAGCCTGGATGAAATGTTAAACCTTGGCCTTTGGTCCATCCCTGTGCAACTGCACAGCATCAATCCTGCCATCTTGGCCATGGTGTGATGGAGCAAGAAAGCACACCAATCTCCTTTTACAAGCCACATTCCCCTCCCCGACCATCCAGTTTAAATGAGCCCTACGCTTGCTGAAGGATAAGTTCAAACAAGAGTATCAACACTCTCTTGGATAATTTTTACATCTGACCTGTGAAATACAGGTCAGTTAGTGAGTATGAAACATAATCCTCAGGAAGACCCAAACAGAGGAAAGGATATTCCTACTGTGTCAGAACAGCCACGTCAAAGGAACCAGGTTAAAATGCACCACTCTTGTCTTACTGACAGCTATCGATTTGAATTGGATTCATGCAAAGTGTTTTGGAATGGAGTTTGACTGGTAGCTGAGGGTCCATCAAAAACTGCTTCTCGAATTGTAGGAAGATCACAGAATAGTTTGAGGCAGGGCTCATTTTGAGGGGGAACACGCCGGAACACAGTTCCGGTAGGTCTTCAAAGAGGTCACATGTCGGATGGCCCCGCCCACCTGATTTTTGGCCATTTGGGGCATGTTTTGGCATGGATTGGGCCCAAAATGGCCAGGATTGGGTCCAAAACAGCCAGGATAGGTGAGGCCAGGGGTTTGACATATGCAAATCAGTTATGCTAATGACAGACTTCCGGTGATGGCAAGGGGCATGGCATATGCTAATGAGTTATGCTAATGAGTTATGCTAATGAGTTCCTGCAGCTCTTTTTCTACTAAATGAGCCCTGGTTTGAGGTGACTCATGATCTATTTGCAGACTACGGTGCTTTGGGAAGATGGTGTTCCAAACTACTGAGGAGAAAGCAATTCTCACAGTGAGAAACGGAGAAATGCTCTAAGCAAAAAAAGACTAGCAATGGATCCCTAAGCAGATGTACAGAATTCTAAACCCATTGATTTCACTGGACTTCAATTGCCTGAGAGTCTCTATATGAGACGCCTCAGTGCATGCTCGTCAAGTGTAGAGAGATGCAATGTTAGCCGGGAAGTGTAGTTTAAAAAGACAAAGCCAGCAGAGATCGCTCCTCAGAAGGTTTGTTAATTTCATCTTCATCTGCTTAAAGGCTCTGTCAATTTCACCTCGCCAGTCCAAAATGGTGTGGGATGGCAACCAGAGGGCAGCAAGGAGTGGAAATGGGCTGGAGCTGCCTTCCAGAGCTGGGCTTGGACCTGGAGAGGTTATAATGGACTGAATTTTCCCTTCTGGCATTTCATAGCCCCTTCACACAGCTCCAGTGTATAGCAAAGCCTTTGCCCTGCCTCCGGCTCAATCTTTTTAAACTACCCTTCCTGGCATCTCTCGACACGTGTTCTTCATGTGTCAGATATGATACTCAGAAAATGCAGTATTTAGAATGGTACTTAGAATTGTCCTGTAAAACTGTGAGGGCTAGAGTCTTGCTTATTTACTTTTTATAAAAGAGCTGAGTCAAGGGTTCCTAAATTGTTGCATCCTTGAGCTAACTGATACAGCTCCAGAATCCAGGCTGGGAACTCGTTTTGTAGGCATTTTTCAAAAGTGTGGCAGTATAGTCTGTTAACACTTCATAAATTGTGACAGAAGTTAATAAGCAAAGCCCCAATGCAAAGCAACCCAGCAAGTACCTCTCAGTTTTTAACATTTCAAAATGACTCACTAACATATGATAATCATACTTAAAACTCATGCAGCACCGTTCGTCTTCAAAGCGTTTTATAAACATTAACTAATTAATTTTGCTGTCAAATCTAGTAATGGAATTTGGCTTTTTCTCAGAGAGCAATTTTCCTCCAGCTTCTGGCAGAGTAAACACTCATAATGATATAAGCAGTGAAGAACAGTTTTTTCGTAATACAGTTGGGGATCTGAATGACGAGTCCTGCAAATCTGCCTCTGGGTTGATCTGAGACCAGAAGCAAAGGGCCAGGTTCTGACTCTTCCATTTTGAAAGAAAGTTTGCCAAGTTTTTGCCTATGTGTTCTGTGACTTATTCCTTTATTTTACCGTAGGGAGTTGGCCTGAAACAGGTTATACATACCTTCCAGGACCTTTGTTATCTCAAGTGAATTACACCTAATCATAGCCTAGCAAAAGTACTTGAGGTTAACCAAGATCAAGGTTCCCCAGCCTTGCTGAGCCTGCAGGCACTTTTGGAATAAGGCAAAAGGATAGTTTGAGCCACCACAAAATGGCTGCCATGATGGCAGGACCAATCACAGTACAGCTGCCGTAGAGGCCGAGCCAATCACAAAACATTGGGAAATTCCAAGGTGAGCATCTGCCTATGATGGAACCAGCTTCTGAACGGGCAGTCCTTGCAGATGTGGTGTTGTTGACTCTGCAATTCTTCTGCAGTGAAAAAGTGGAGGGAAGCTGGGTACAGTTCTTTGCCTTAGGTCAGAGATGCTGTTTCATTTCAGTTTCCAAAGAAAGGGGAGGGTTTTGCTCCATGCTGGGCCACTGAGAGAGGTTTCCAAGCCCAGGAACATAAGAAAGTCCATGCCTATGGCCAAGCTGAGGGGACATGGCTGCAATACGCCTGCCCAGCATGAACTCAATACTCTGCCAGTTAGTTAGCTGATCGGGAGAGTCCAGAAGCTATTTTTTTCTGTTCCATTCACAAGTGCTTGGATTTTGTCCCTAACACTCAAGAACCAAGCCAGTGCCAGGAGACACACTGATGGCACCATGACTCCTCGCCCCAGGTGGGGATTGCTCATCTAGATGCTAAGATCCAGTGTTAGGCTATGGCGGGAGCCCTCCACTTGAACTTGAAGGCTTATGGAGTTTGGAAGGATCCTAGAGCATCACACTAATGTGGTGACATCATTTCCAAGTCTACTCCAGAAATGATGTCACGCAGTTAGTGCAATGTCATTCCTCCATCTCTGCATGCAAGTTACAGTTTGTACCAATATAATAATAATAAAAAAAAAAAACTTTGTATAACTTTTTTAAAAAGAAGGAACGTCTTATGTTCAGGGTTATCTTCCTTTCGAGGAAATACGGTAACTGAAGTTTCCACAGTCTTTTCAAAGGCTGCCCAACATAGTGTGGGTTTCAATAGTTACGTCACTGGGACATGATGATTATGGGCAAAGCAGACTAGACAGAATTTTGGGGGGCAATTTTTACCCCTTTTCTAGAACTCTCCCTTGTCCCAGCAGAGCACAGCAAGGCCATTTTGTTGGAGTGTTTAGAATTCTGTAAAGCCCATTTTTTTCTATTAGGCTTTTAAGAGTTGGTAAACAAGTGAACGCTATATTATTATGACAGCTACTCTGTTTTTGTTCTTTTGTTTTGCTGTGTTCTGTGTATTTTAATAGTTTTGTGGCTTATTCTATGGTAATTTTATGATAAGAGTCCCTTTGAGGCTCTCTTGTGGGGTATGATATGGTGAACAAATTCAAAATAAATAGAAGTATTTATGTTTTTGATGAGTCTCACTGATTTCGGTGAGACTTAGACTGGAACTCGACCTTAGGACAGGTATTGGGCTGTCATAACAGCCTATCAGAGTGGATACATAAACCCTTCCCTCCTCCCTCTCCAGCATGTATCAGACAGCCCCGTTTCAAAGGGTGAGTAGCAAACTACATATGTCCCATGCAGGGCCAGTGCCACCATTGAGGTGGTGAGGCGGGGGCCACAGGGCCAGAGGGGGCACTGGAGGGGGTGCCGGGGACAGAGGCATGCGCCACGGAGCTGGCGTGCCTGCTTCACACCACCACCACCGCCAGCCAGCCCTGCGCCACCGCTGCTGCTGCCACATGCCCCCAGGCAGGTGCAGCTGCTGTAGGCCAGGGATGGCAGGCGGCCAGGGCAGCGTGTGGAGTGTGGGCAGCCTCCTCGCACCATCCCAGCCACCTGCTGGCCAATGGCCCCGCCTTTACTGCGTGATGACATCATCACGTGATGACATCATCACGCCGTCCCCAGGTGCACACTGCACACTGCGCATGCGCGCGAGTGGCTGCAGGCGACAAAAACCCTGGCGCCGGCGGTGGTTCCATGAAAGCTCCTGTGCTCTCATATCATCAGAACCATACACTGAGTTAAACCCTTTAAAGCTATACATTAAAAGCAACAGTCAGATGTGAGTCCAGTGGCACCTTCAAGACCAACAAGATTTTCAGGGTATGAGCTTTCGAGAATCAAAGCTCGTTTCTTCAGATGCCTATATCTGAAGAAGGGAGCTTTGACTTTCAAAAGCTCATGTCCTGAAAATTTTGTTGGTCCCGAAGGTACCACTGGGCCCAACTCCTGCTGTTCTACTGTTCTACTGCAGATTAACATGGATACCCGCCTGAAATATTACAAGCAATTTTAAGAAAAATGTCTGCATTGTCTGTCCATATTGTGCAGTGTCAGGACTCAGAGGGCAGCTGATGGGTTGTGGATTCTATGGGGCCATAACTAGAAGCCCTAACCCAAGTTCCAATCAGTCTCACAGTTGGAAAGGGCTTTGCATGAGAGACAGCATGAAAATTCCTTATAATAACTTGAACACCTGTGAAGAATCATACGAAGTTGTCTTATACTGAATCAGGCTCTCTGTCCATCAAGGTCAGTCTTATCTACTCAGACTGGCAGTGGACAGCTCTCCAGGGTCTCAGGTAGAGATGATAATGAACCGAAATATGAACCAAAATTCCGTACAAACCAGGCCGGTTTGTGGTTCGCGAACCAGCAGTTTGTCAGAGCCCATTTCTGACGAACTGCCACAAACTTTAGGCTGGTTCGTTTGGTTCATTTTTTGGTTCGTCACTGCAGATAGCCTGGCGCCTATCAATCAGTTTCCTAGGCAACAGGGGATGGACTTTCTGCAGACCTTCTGCTGACCCAGAAGTGGCCTTCTGCTGAACTGGAAATGACCTTCTGCTGACCTGGAAGTGACGATTTGCTGATCCGGATTTGATGTTTTGACGAACCAAATGAACCAGTTCGCAAACCAGGGCAGCTTCGTGAAAGTTCATGGTTCGTGAAATGCGCCGAACCACAAACCGCACTATTTGTTTTTTTTCCGGTTCGTCCCCATCTCTAGTCTCAGGCAGAGGCCTTTCACATTCAGCCACAACCTGACCCTTATTGGAGATGCTGGTGATTGAACCTGGGCCCTTCTGCATGCCAAGCAGATGCTCGACCACTGAGCCACAGGCCCTCCCCTCTAGTCAGAATCTGGCTGAACAGGAGTGGGATGAGGCCTGGAAAAACTCTTGGAGCTATTCATAGAAATACGAAAAGACCAACATTACACAAAACCTGAACTTCTGGTTTTCAGCTTCTGAAAATCCACATGGTCTATTATTGTCAATGGCAACTAGCCATGGCGATTAAAGGGAACCTCCATGTCCAGAGGCAGTAAACCTCTGAAACCCTGTGCTAAGAGCCATTGGCTTCTGTGTCCTGTTGTTTGGCCATTGTATGAGACAGGATGCTGGACTGGATGGACCACTAATCTGATGCAGCAGTTTTTATGGTCTATGGACACAGGACAGACTCTGCCTGTGTATGTTGGAATCCTTTGCTTTGGAAAACAGAGCGAAAATCAAGTTTTTTATAAATACTGGTAAGTAACCATAATGACTGTATTAGAAGTAAAGTATTGTGTGAACTGGTCCTGTAGCGTTATAATGTTACCAGGGAGAAAAAGACACGGGGCTTCTGTTTTCAGCAGTCGCCCAGCATCTGCCCAGCTGTCTAGTGCTAGCAAAAGACAACATCGAAAGGGGGCACTCAAGAGTATTCACAATTCTCTTTCAGGTAAACTGCTGGACCAGCCTTTGACCATGCAGGAGATGCGGTCGTGAAATTTGTCAGCTGGTACAGAAAAATAATTCCCGTGAACAAGAGGGCAGCGAAACAGGAAGGTATCCGGGATCCTGTTGGGATACCATTATCATTTGCTTTCATCCCGCATGTGTGGGGACCATCATCCAACTTCTACCCCTAAAAGAAATTACACCAGGACTTTTGTGGTGTTTTCTGTTTATGGACTGGCTAACTTATAATTGGAGAAGAGTCGCATTAATTCTTACAGTTCCGTTGGACGCCAAATACAGGCGCAATTGTTTGTTTATGCATTACTGTACCTTGTTTCCTGTTGGTGTTTGTACACCTGATATATAAATAGTGGTCAAAAACGTTTATTTTCTAATATGGGGACTTTTGTCTTTTCCGGACAATTATGCAAGCAAATTGAATTCTGCATTTGTATTACTGCATGGCTTCCTCCTCATCTTTCATCTCTGGCTGGAATATTGTCAGCAAACTTCTTTGACTGAGTCTGGAAGGTGGTTGTTTCTGTCATAGGCATTCAACTAAGAGGCACTTTGTCAACTGTCATTGGGTCAAAGGTGGAGGCGGAGTCTGGAAGGACCAACCAGAGAAAGGGAAGACTGGGCAGGAACCAGCATTCAATTGGCTGATAAGGTCACCTGACAGTCAGGGCCTAACCACCATGTCTCTGGGTTTAGTTCAAGCTTGGAGCATGCTCCCCTCCCCCAGTCCTAAGCCCTACGTACAATCTCATGAGTCTTGAACGGGGGGAGGGGGAATCCATTTTGTTTTATTTCAAAAAAAGCATAAATAAACCACAATTGCTTCCACACAGAGGCTTTGAGCTCTGTTCCCCTACAAACTGCAGTGTTATTTTTTGCTTATGTAGGCTTGCAACTGTTTATCGTCGGAGTTTTCCCGCGCGTCACTGTATTTTTTTCTCAAACCTGCTTTGTCATTCATGATGAAAGATCATACCAAATGTGAGTTTGATCACCATGTGGATAGGAAGGTGCAGGCTTTTGGACCTCCCTGCCCCACATGCAGCGCCATTTCCCACCATCCCCTCATAACTGATATTCTCCACTGCCTCTAGTGGGCTACCAAATATCTTCTGGAATGTCCTGAGGTCTTTCTCATTCTGACAGATCTTCAGGCTTACATTTAGCAGTTCTGAATCCTTTTTGCAGGGTGGTTTATTTTAAAATCAGAGACTTTAAAAATGCAGAAGAAATTGCAGATACATGGTGAAGTCAAACACTAGTTGATGTATTTGGCATGGCAAGTGCTCTCATACATTCTCTGGCATCTGCTTTGTATGCAGAATGTTCAAGCCCCGGAATTTCCAGTTTAAAGATGATGGGGAGCGGAGCTCTTCCTGAGAACCCGGAGAGCCACTGCTGGTCAGAGTAGACTGTATTGACCTTGATAGACCAATGGAGTGATTCAATATCATGGAGCTTCACATGTTCTTATGTTTAGACATGTAATGGTTCGTATCTTCAAATGTATCTGACCTGTCTCCTGTGTAGTAGAGTCAGAATTTTGACATGTGTCCAAGAAACATCCGAGCACTCAATAGAAGATTCAATTTCATTTTATGTCTTAGTGCAGATACTACACAGAAATCTTGCTCGGTTTGTGACAGAGCCCACCCATGTTCAATCCCTGTCAGTCTTTGTAAGTGGCCGTGAGACTGCAGAGCTGGAAATGACCTCTACCTAAAACATTAAAGAGGAGTGGCCAGAATTGGGCTGGAGAGACACGTGATGTTTCTCAGTATAAGCCAATTCCTTACACCAAGCATAATTTTGAATATCCAGAGAAGGCACTTGACCATTATTCTTGGTGAATGTCAACAGGACATGAAAAGTATTAATTTGACCACCAGAGGGCTCACATTTTTGCTATTATTTCAAAAGCTATGGGCTGAAGATGACTAATCATTTTGGAAGCTAACTGTACATGCGGAATGGCCATACCGCAGCCCAGTTGTCTGTGAGAATCCGTGGAAGTCTTAATGGACACAATATTGCTGTTTTCAGGCCTGATAAGGTTGCCTATAACTGGTCCATTGCTCTAGCCTCTAGAGTTCTTGCAGGTGATTTCTTTTTTAAAACGCCCCAACAGAAAACAAATAGCTCACAGGTATCTTTGTTGAGTACATCTCAGGTGGGAGAGTATAGTGGGAGATGCAATGTGAGTTCTCAGAGGGACTTGAACTTTCCATGTGTTTACATCATTGTGGGTTAATGTTCAATGGGATTTGCAGCAATTCTTTTGGCCACCAGAGGGTTCCTATATTTTTTTCCCCTTAGTAGAGAAGAGAGCAAAAGCAAACCGGGGTGAGGGGAGAGAATATCTGTGTACTGCTACTCAATGACACTAAGAGTTACCTATATGTGCACTGTTACTTCTTTCCAAGGGAAACACTTGCAAATAAATGTGGTGTATGTATGAGTATGAAGGGAGATCAATAATTATTTGTTAAACTGAAAGTTGCCCCTCATTTACATTGGTATGAACACACTCTGCGTGCTGCTTACTGACTTTACATTGCATAGAGACAAAAGCACCCTTTAAGGTGCTTAGAGCAAGCAATATTCTAATTTGTACCACGCCTACCCCACTGGGGAAAAAAAAAGCCTTCATGAAATGAATATGATTCCAAACCTTGATGTTGCCTGGGCAAACCCCAGATTCCAAATCAAGTTCAGTCCTGTTGGATCCGTAGTGGCAATTCTCTTGAATTTGACTCCGATTCGTTAACGGTGACTCTCGGCTTGCAAGTTAAGATGTGATTCACCTCAACATTATTTAGGGAAGGAGTCGCAACAGTTTTGATAAGTCAAAGGATGATGAGGCTAGGTCTTTTTCTCGTTACCTTTTGATCTCATTCATTATTTTCCTTCAAGAAGTTGGCCAGATGCTGCTGCTTTAAACTAAGGATGTCCTAGCTGGTGCCTATTCTGTTGCAATTTTTGGCTCCATTCTGGCCCAGCTCAGGAAGTTGAATTCCATTGGTTGCATTTTATGAAATGTATGGCAATGGTTCTTAACATTTCAATGTGTGTGTGTTATGTGCCATCAAGTTGCCTGTGACCTATGGTGACCCTATGAAAGAAAGACCTCCAATACATCCTATCATTAACAGACCTGCTCAGATCCTGCAAACTGGAGGACGTGGCTTCTTATATTGAGTCAAGCCATCTCGTTTTAGGTCTTCCTCTTTTCCTGCTGCCTTCCACTTTTCCTGGCATTATTGACTTTTCCAGAGAATCTTGTCTTCTCATGATGTGACCAAAGTACGATAGTCTCAGTTTTGTCATTTTAGCGTCTAGAGAGAACTCAGGCTTGAATTCAGGCATTGAACATTTCAGTACAGTAATACATAACACTGTGGATATGTAACTGAACTGAGAGTGCTAAATGAGAGAGCTCCGTCAGGATCATTGATAACACTGGCTCTTATGAGGATATGTTCACAAACTGGGAGATCCAGTTTGGTGTAGTAGTTAAGAGCATGAGTCTCTAATCTGGAGAACTGGGTTTGATTGCCCACTTGAAGCCAGCTGGATGACCTTGGGTCAGTCACAGCTTCTCAGAGCTCTCTCAGCTCCACCCACCTCGCAGGGTGATTGTCGTGAGGATAATAATAACATACTTTGTAAACCGCTCTGAGTGGGCATTAAGTTGTCCTGAAGGGCGGTATATAAATCGAATGTTATTATTAACACAGACACACAGTGACCCTTACTCCATGCCCAGAAGATGGCAAAACTAAGGTGCCTCTGGACAAAAATCCTGCTGCTCTAATGCAGACCAGTATGGCTACTTACCTGAAACTGTCCATTATTGTGTAGTAGGCGATGTGAAATACCTCTGCCTAAGACCCTGGAGACCTGCTTCCAGTCTGCATAAACACTGACCCTGATGAACCAGTGGTCTGATTCAGTATAAGGCAGTTGCAACGGTTCAAGGTAAAAATATTCATCTTTGGGATAATTTTGTTCCCAAATTGTATCTTTTGGGGGGGAAGTCTTACACGCAGTTCGAATGATGATAGGTTGTTTGGATACCTTAAAGAACGTGCCAATAATAACCGTTATGAACTTGGATGGAATAGATTTACTGCTGTCAAAATTCTTATTGCAGCCGCATGATGCTTATCCGAAATAACTTCACTTAAAAATGGCATATGAAGATCCACAATGGCAAAACTGACAAAAGAGATTCAGTTAAATTGGGGGAAATAACAGCTGAGACAAACATGGATTTCCCCCTAGTATTCTGGAAAACTATTATTGGTTTTATGTCAACAAGGTATTCTCCAAATTTGAATATCAATAATATTTAATATTGTTTGAGACTTTTTGTTTTATGTTCTTAACAAAACTGAAAACTTTTTTTAAAAAATGCTTATCCTGTAAGTGGTAGACATATCAGTATAAAGCCTCTAGACTGGATGTCCTTTTTGTTGGAGAAGCGACAGCCCGCTAAGTATCTAGTTACTGTAAATACTGCTGAAAAAGTAGTTTAGTCCACTTGTACCTTAGGGGGAGCTGTGGAGCATTCTCTAGTGTTTAGGGTTTATTGAATGTTTTCTCTTGCAGTTCAACCTACCTCTTGTTGTTTGCTCTCTCTGCTGCATATACTATGCATTAGTGCTTGTGCTCCGAAAGCCTCTCTGTTGCATTAATGGCCTGTGGTCAGTTATTGTCTTTTGCAAAAACCCTGTTGCAGTAAATTCATTTAACGTAAATTCCAACGTGAGGATTGGATTATTTCCTGAACTCTGCCAACACTTTCCCCAGGCAATCCGCTATGCTCATTTTCAGAGGCACTGCTTCATCCAACGATAGATGGGTGGCAACTCAAGAAAGGGCCTTTTCAGTTATGGTGCTGAAACTTTGGACCTCTCCCCAAGGAGATTTGTCTGTCTCCTTCTATTGCCATCTCCCACCAGTGGGTGAAGACTTTTTTGTTTTTGTTTTGTTTGGCATGCCCTCGATAGCTATTATTGGCCTCACCCCTGGTTTTATGGTTGTGTGTGTTTTATAGAATTATTTTATATATTATTTTATTTAAACATCGTTTTAACGTAGGTGGAAAGGGCACCTTAAAATGTTTTATATATATATAAAAGGAGCCATGCCTTCCGCTCTTGTTAATGTCGTTCTACCTGTCAGATTTCAGGTTCTATCCTTGCCAGTTTCCAACTCCAAATTTCTGGAAATGCCAACCTAGATGCAGCCATTCATAGCTTCATCCCATCAGCAGGCTCACAACAATGGAATCTATAAAACTTCAGCCTTAAGCTGAAGGACCCAGATTCCCAAAAAAGCATCTTGCTTCAGTGAGTTAAATCTTTCTCTTAGTTCTCCCTACTGTTAATTTGTCATGTATGAACTTTACAGTGGGGACAGCTTCCAACATTGCTCTGTCGGAATGCTTTTTCCTTGGTTGATCATAAGTGGTGGAGGGAAAAAAGAAAAGAAAAAGGTTGCCTAGAGACTGGGGACTGTCTAAAAGGACATGAATATTCTACTCCTTTTACACATGATTTAAATAATACCACCCACCATTTTCTATAAATATTTCAGAGATGGGGGAAATGGTACTTGTGGCCTTCCATACTTAACCTATATCATTAAGAATATGACAAGGGAAATGGTTGGCAGAGGAATCCTTAAAACTGGTGAGGAAAGGAGCGCTACATCCTGGAAACTGACATTTGAAAGGGAAAATATATATTCATGAAGTCCACACACAGTCACATTTCTTTGTTTCTTCATGGTACTAGCTACTTTACTTATTTTGCAGCAAGACACACTTGAGGAATCTCTGAAGGCCTCGTTGACAGGAAACCAAATATTTATGGTCTAGAGGTCGGTTGCACAACATCTGTACTACCTTTGACTTTCCCTCTTAATTCTCTTTCCTAACTGTTGCCACATTTAAATACTTATGCCCGCATTCATTATCTTCCCCATTGCTGGCTTTAGATGATAATTTCCTCAGGGGAAAGGCCCAATCTGTTTATTTGTTTATGAAACTCTGAGAGGGTGGAGAAAGATGAGGGGAGGTGGTGGTTGTTTACTTGTAGTGGGTTCACCAGAACTATAGCCAGGTCTCTCTTTCTCTCTCTTGGCTCCCAAATATGAAAATTATTAATAGTTGCTTCGTCCCTAGCTTGAAAGGTTCAGTGCCATCAGTCAAGCTAAAACTGAAAAATTCTGCATGATGTTCCAGAGGAAACACATTTTTCTGTATAAAATGGGAATAAGGACATTCACCCTCACTAAACCTACAGGCGATACCTTCACAAGAGATGATACAATGTCCGCAGGCATCTCGATGCTGTTACATCACTGTAAGTTGATCGATGCATTGGCCACTTAAGGCACGCATTCCCACTGCACTGGGGCTATTACAACCCCTTAGCAATGGAACAGTCAGTCCTAAGCAACTGTAGCATAGACTCCAGGTGACCTTGAACAAGCTGGTCTCTATTTCCCAATCCATAAAACAGGACTATTAATAGCCAGTGAGGTTGAGTAATACCAGGATTATAAAGCACTTTGCAAATCAGGAAGTGCTCTGGAAATGATAAATAATTATAAATGTTGGTTGACCTGTAGAGTAGATGAAAATGGATGCTGCCAAGGAAAATACAACTCGCTATATGAGGAAATATAGATGTTCCTAGTCCATGATAGATCATTGCCTTTTATGAAATACCAATGCATTGTACTATATAAATGAAAAGCAATTTCAAGATCAGTTCATATATCAAAGCACATTGAGAGATGCTATTAACAGATCTGAGTTCCTTTTCCCTTTTCCTCCTTGGGGTAATTTGCATGACTAACCCTTGGAGACACTGGCTTCCAATACTTGTGTATTTCAAGCCCAGGTTAAATTATCAAAGAGATAGTTACATCTCCTTTGTCCAACAATCTTTAATAAATCAACTGATTAATTTTCTGTAGATTTGATGTAATGGCGTTTATGAGCATTGGTACAGCCCTGTCCACTTAACTGATGCAATTAAAGCAGTGGCTTGCTCTTATTATTAGAATAATGGATTGAATGATGAGTAATTTATTTCTTTTCAGTACAACTGACAAAAATAGATTATATTCGTAGATGGTGCAATGTATCTGGATCATGAAACAGCTGCTTTCTCATTCTTACCATTAGTTTAGATTTATCTTTTTTCCTGAGAAGCATAGCCCATTTTCTGCAGAATATCAGCCATAATTTCTTCTCAGAACATAACGTAAAATGGTGTACCTGGAGGACTTTCCACATTCCTGCAGAATCAGGCCCAAAGCCAGATAACCTTGCAAGGTGTGGCTGCCACATTCCAAAGGACTGAATGGGAAATCTGTTGCTTCCTCATAACCAACAGAAACTACTGCAACCCTCAAACCCAAATGCCTCTGTTCTGATTGAGCAAGATTTGGGTCCAGTAGCTCCTTAGACCAACTAGATTTCCAGTGTATGAGCTTTCAAGAGTCAGTGCTCTGGGTCTCAAAAGCTCATATCCTGGAAATCTAGCTGGTCTTTAAGGTGCTACTGGACCCAAATCTTGCTCTTCTATTTCAGACAAACACAGCTACCCATCTGAAACTCTCTGTTTTGATTGGTAACTATTAGAGATGGACACGAACCAGGGAAAAAATGAACCATGTGGTTTGTGGTTTGTCGCATTTCACAAACCACGAACTTTCACAAACCTGCCCTGGTTTGCAAACCGGTTTGTTTGGTTCATCAAAACATCACATGCGGATCAGCAAATCATCACTTCCAGGTCAGCAGAAGGTCATTTCAGGGCCAGCAGAAGGCCACTTCCGTGTCAGCAGAAGGTCTGCAGAAAGTCCATCCCCTGTTGCCTAGGAAACTGATTGATCAACGCCAGGCTGTCTGCAGTGACGAACCAAAAAATGAACCAAACGAACCAGCCTAAAGTTCATGGCAGTTCATCAGAAATGGGCTCTGACAAACTGCTGGTTCGCGAACCACGAACTGGTCTGGTTTGTGCTGAATTTTGGTTCATATTTTGGTTCGTGCCCATCTCTAGTAATTATGAATTGTTAGAATCGGTAATATATGTGATGAAAGAACTTTCCCTCCATTTCTTTTAATTTCCACACAGGGTCCAGAAGACCAATTTTGTGTGTCTTCTGTTCTTTAGCAAATGTTCCGTTTCCACTGTTTTAATGCCACAACATTATACTCAAGCTTACACCATTTAGATGCCTTTTATAGTCAAGAGATATAAACATGGGCATAAATTTTAAGGGCGACATTTCCATCAAATTTTGCTAATACGGTCAGGAAAAAGAAAGGATCACAGCCATTTGGTTCGGAGCATGGAAACACCATAAAACAAACTTTCACTTTCAAATTGAACCAGAATTGGGTTGAATATTTGGTAACATCCAGTTATTTTTTTTTATTCTAAACCTTTTCCTTTCTCATAAGACTTCCTTTACATGACTAATAACTTACTTACACAATCCCTAACTTCCTTTAAGCACCTTGTCCATTGTATTCGCTGTAGGGTGATCATTAATTATAAAGGTGATTGTGAACTTAAAAATTCACCAGTGGTGATCTTGGGAGAACAAGGTTTAGAACATCACCACTTCACTGAGGTGAGGGGAACAGCTGCCACTGGTGTTGCTTCACTAGAATTTATCCTGTTTTAAAAAGAACTTCTTGTTATTTAAGTGGAATTATCACGACTTTAAAAGTCTGAGAAAAAAATCTCAATGGTAATCAGTATTTTGGGGCAGCTTAGCTGCTGCTCTGATGTTTCAAGCAGAGAAGATGGTTGCTGAATTGTTTTTTTTAAAAAATCATAAATATTGGAATAAGAATGATGGGTTCTGTGGGATGTTACAAAAAACCTGGAGTTGCAACCATTTACTAAGTTGGATCCAAATTATGGGAGGAGATCCAAAGGTGCCCTTCCGTTTATGGATGTGCTCTTTGGGAGGTTCCAGTTCTGATTTGGTAGCAAAGTGAGCTTGTAGTTGTGCTTTGCTCAGAGACTTTCCTGGTAGTTTAATTAATTAATGGTATGCATGTTGGGTTACATTTTACTATCATTGTTTAATTGGTGCCGAATCAGAGCCGATTTACTTGAGGAGTAGCTATTTTGATTTCTTTGAGCTATTTTATTTTATCCTATTTTATTTTGTTTGTGTGGATGGTACTCTTTGGCTCATGGAAGGAGTCCTTCCATTTCTTGATGTTGCCAGTTTGGTGTAGTGGTTAAGAGCGCAGGACTCTAATCTGGAGAGCCAGATTTGATTCCCCACTCCTCAGCTTGAAGCCAGCTGGGTGACCTTGGGCTGGTCACGGCTCTCTGGAGCTCTCTCAGCCCCACCCACCTCACAGGGTGTTTTGTTGGGGGGATAATAATGGCATACTTTGTAAACCGCTCTGGCATTAAGTTGTCTTGAAGGGCAATATATAAATCGAATGTTGTTGTTATTGTTGTTGTTATTGTTATGATGATGATGATGATGATGCTTCACTCACAGATTACATCTATGAATGTAAAGATTCCTTCTGTGAAGAGAAGATTTCTTTGGATCCAACCCCCATGGTTCAATCCAACCCTATTATGAGAATCCAGTTTCTCTTCCCCAACCCTAATGAGAAATTTCTAGACTATAGGGCTTCCTTTGGTTTCCTAGTCTAATACGTCAGTCTTCAGTGGAAAGACAGAAACTGGGTCTCCAATGAGACTTGAATCACAGGTTATAATCACTTAGTTCCCGCACATCATTTTTGGTGTCCTCCTAGCATTTAAGCTATGCCTGAATCTTCCCCAGAACTTGTTTAAAAAGCAATTCGCAAAACCACAAAGAAAGAATAATCAGAATATAATTGATTGGATAGGCTATGTCACACTGGCACAATTTATGAGCCGGCCATATGAGTGCAGCTCAAAAGCTCTGTATCGCAGCTGCCAAGTCCATAACAACTCCTCTGTTGTGTCCACCATACATGGGTGGTGATTATTTGGCTTGGTGGTTTGTAAGATGGACAGGTCTCAGGTGTGCCAATTATGTCATCGTGGGTGTTGTTGGAACTTAGAGCAGACACGATCTTGATAAAGAACTATTTATTTTCAAAAAGTTATCTGGATGATTCAGGGCAAAATTTCAAAGAGTGGTGCAATCCAATATTTCATTTTTTCTTCAGAGCTGGCTCACTCCTGGGCCCTTGAGATGACTGCAGCCAGCTCCTTCTTAAAGTCATGTGATTGTTGCTGAAGAATGGTGCTACAAAACTAATGTGATGTATCTTGTATTGGGGCCTCACGAGTCAACCCACTGCGTTTCCCTACACCTGCCCTACATCATCAGCCGCTGCTAATGGAGGACTGGAAATGTCTCTCACAAGAAGATGAGATGGGTGGGCAAACGTTACCACGTGTTGTGGGGAAAAAACTCCAACATCATGTCTCCCAGATCTCACCTGAAATATAAACATAATTATTTCCCCCAGAAGTGCTGACACCTCCATAGCACTGGACAAAAGGTGAGATGGCAGGAAAATATATTTTGGGACCCAAGAATGCTATGCACAAACTTTTATGGAGCAAGGTCATCTGCTGTACCTGATTTGGGGGGGCAGGGTGAATTGTTTGTATCTCATGTGATAGATCATATTGGTCTGTTATATATTGTTCTATATATTGTTCTCAATAGGTTTACTCTGGTTTTATCTGTTAAAAGCTCTCAGGGGGGCTGCTTGGGAGCTAAAAGAATATGAATGTTAAAAAAAAAAAGCTGAATTTCAGCTGAATTGTCAGACCTCTGACTTATTACATGTGCCAGGGCCAGAAGTAATACCAGACTGGGGGAGTGACCTAAGCTTCCATGCCTGAAGGCCCTTTCCTTCCCCATGTTTTGCACATGTAACATCTAGTGGTTGGAAAGATTCCAGAGTCTGCTGGTTGCTCCGGGTCAAAGTGATTCCTGTTATTCCCACAAACTGTCACCAACTAAATAAAAACTGTGATTTTTCTGCCAATAGGCCTCTGTAAGTGGCATTTAGCAGGTAACTTGAGGCAAAAAATACAGAATGGAATGAACACTGACCTAGCCGAGGATTTGAGGGCAAGACTGACACAAACACATAACTTGTGGCAAGAGTCTATTGCAGGTCATCTTGTATTCTCATGAGAGGTAAGATGGTCTTTTGTCCCCCAGACAGAAATCAGTCCCCGTCTACAGTGACATGGTGAGTGGAAATTTGTCAGATAAAGCTTTACCACAGCACGGAGAAGTCAGTGGTGACTCAGGGATGTGTCCCTTTAAGTTCATATAGTTGTTTAACAAACTGGAGCACTGCTAGAAAAACGGTGGCAACTCCATAATGGGGTTGGAGCTCACAGATCCATTTCACTAGCCAAGGCACTTTACTCTGGCAAAAGGAACCTTCCCTTTCCATCAGAAAAATAAATCTGTGGGATCCAACCCAGCATTATCTGTAAGAATGAAAAAATAAGCCTTCTCCCCAGTTTCTTTTGGCTTCCATTTTACTTTATTTTATTTTACATAATTTAATGCCATTTTCCCCCAGTTGGGCATCATTTTAATGGTATTATTTCTATCAATTTTGGTCAGTGTGGTCTGAATCTGGAATTATTGAATTGAAATAGTGTGACCATGAAATATGGTAACATCCATAATTATAAGTTTATGATTTAAAACTGTTTTGAAAACCCAGGGCTGCCCCTTCCAGGATCTTTTTTTATCATATTCCCTTATGATATTACCCACAACAAATATGAATGCTGGAAGACCAGCATTAAAAACATATATTAAATCATGTTTGTATCCTCTATTTACCCTTAGGAGCTCAGGGCAGTAGATGTGGGGGTCATCCCATTTTGTCCTCACAACAACTCCTTTAGGTAGGCTAGACTAAAAGAAAGATACAGGCCAAAAGTCAACTGGTGACTTCCATTACTAACTGGGGGTTATACAAGCTGGCTTTTATGTGATCCCATTTGTTCCCGGTGGCTTGAATGGAAGCTGAGCCCAGTGGCTGGCATCTTTAATCATTAATGTGTGTTCAGTGTCGAGGGGGTGCCACAGAGGGCTTTCATCTTCACTGTGAGAAGTGAACACAAAAAACCCTACAGAACCAGACTAGCAAGTCTTTCTGCTGTGGTATCCCTGTGATTTCTTTTCCATTCCCAAAGTAGAGTAAACTTTTCTCACTCAGTTACTTTTTGACCAAATGAGAAAACAAAACAAGCTTTGGCAAGTGTGGCCTTTTTAGAAGCTGAAAATATCTTGACCCTTTCTTTTCTTTTACACACCTTGGTTTTGTTTCTTCTTATGAGCTACAGATTTCCCCGCTACAGGCTACGACTTATCCCCTGACAACGCTAGTCCCTGTGATAAATAGTTCAAAGTCAGACCTGAGGCTGTCTCTGTTGCTAGAATATCTGGGTTTGATAGCTTTCCTAAGTTCATGTGAATTTTAATAGAAATTGGGGTGGGGTTTAGAAGCCTGACCTTAGATGGAATAGGGAAGCAGGTTGAAAACAGTGCAATCCTAAAAAGAGTTAATCCAGTCTAAGACCATTGAAATCAATGGGTTTAAACTGGAATAACTCTTCTTAGGATTGTGCTGAAAAGGTCTCTCTCTCTCTCTCTCTCTCTCACACACACACACACACACACACACACACCTCTATATTATGCCTGTGTTGCAATGTGCCAGACTCTAGACGTGACATGGTTCAAAGGGAATATAAATAACATAAAACAAGAGGTCTGTGGTTGACTCTTGTCTGTTCTCACAAAGTGAATTATTAGTTGCTGTCAGGTGGGAAAGGAATGTCAAATGGCACTTGAATCAAAGGATGTGTATTTGTTTATGAAGGAATCAAAAAGCAAACTGGAAAATGTTCCTTTAATTACTGTTATTATTATAACAAAATGAATAGGAAAAGTAAGGGTGATCATTAATATTCATTATTCTAGTGCCTGGCTGCCTAGTTTAAAGTGTTTGAGCAAAGTTAGATGGAGCAGAGTTAGCAGTTAGTTAGTAGTGTTAGATGGAGGAAGGAAGAGACACCTAGAACACATCTTTGAAACTGATATGGGAACTTTCTAATTAGCATGTGAGAAAGTTCCCATATCATCTGCTCTTCTGAACAGGGTCTCTTACAGGTTCCAGCCTGTACATGGGTGAAATCAACAGTAGCCCGTACACGGGCTTTCTCTGTGTTGGCCCCTACCCTATGGAATGCCTACCTGAGGAGGTCAGGAGAGCCCCCCCACGCTCCTGGCTTTCCACAAACGATGCAAAACCGAATGATTCAAAAAGGCTTTTTTCTTAGCTAGGAGGGTGGTATTGTAGGAAAGGGGTCCTAGATGTTTCACTAATGAGTTATGAACCATAGACTTCACCATTATGTTGCCTTTCATATTATCTGTTGCTTTAAATATGTACTCCTATATACTACCTGTGCTTCATGTAGTTTAATTTAAATCCTAGAATTGATTATGTTCTGTTTCAGCAATTTTTCAACTCTGTATTGGATCCTTGCTGATGCTATGTCTTTGTAAACTTGTATTCATTTACCCAATGACATTGTTTATGGAAATGTTCTTGACACTGTATGGAAATGCCTGCCCTTGTCCTTGCTTCTGATTGTACTAATCTCACACTATGTAATCCACCTTGAGTCTCAGTGAGAAAAGCAGAATATAAATTATATAAATAAAATAAATTATATAAATAAAATACAATAAATAAAACAGAACAGATTTTACATGATAGGTTTTTCTTTTCACAGTGTTTCCATCAATCAGCAGCGGTTTGTAAACTTGATTCTATTCTTGATTCTTTTTGATTCTATGTAGGCAATAATTCCTCTTTGCCTCAGTGTTCTTTTACTGTGTTACTTTGATATTTAGGCGAAGAGAGGATCCCCCTCTCCTCTCATCCTTCCTTCCTCTTACTAATTGGTATTAAGTTAAGCTTGTCCAGATAGAGAGACTGAGGTAGCAAAAAGGCAGATGTTTGCTTATGCCTCCTGGCCACCAGGAAGTATTGCAAACTGACACTGGTAAACGAAACTTCCTGATGCTAGACTGTATTGCAGAGTACAGAACGGTACTGATCCAAGTATTTTGTTGTTCTCCCTGGATACCAGATAGCACTGCATACTCAGAGCCAAATTACACGAGACACCTGACACGTGTTCTTCATGTGTCAGGTCCCGTAAGTTTCCCTGGGTAGTGTAGTCTTACAAAGAACAGCCACTCCATGCAATTCTCCGCTGGGCGTAGAGCGGTGGAGGGAGGATTCTCTCTCTGTCTATTGCAAAAAAAGCCTCCACGTGGGTTTTCCTCCAAGTGCTGGGGGGGGGGGATTGATGTAACAGGAGGCAGGAAATCCGGGGTGGCTTTTTGCGAGAGAGAGAGGGAGAGAACCCACCACCACAAATCTTCACCTTGGTGGAGAACTGCATGGCGATCCTAAGAACACTTTCCTGGATTAAGTCCCATTGGATAGAACTGAGTAGGATTCTGCTTTGCGTTGTCTTTTTCTTGGTTTATTTAGAGGAGAACATGCCCTGAGTGTATAGAAACCCCTGTGCTGTCTGCAGGTGGCTTGTTTTTGCTGCTTTTGTGACTGTCACAAGATACACACGTTACAACCAGATATAATAACAATCAGGGATCAGCTACCCTTCTTCCAGTCATGACAAGCTCAATGACAACCTAGAACCCCAGGAATGGTTGCTCAGTAAAACTTCAGCTATGTCAGCGGCCAGGTGGCTGCAGTGATTCCTCCTTGCAGTCGGAGAACGGATCTAAACAGTCCTGGTTTTTTAGGCGTGTTTCTGTGACCAAGCCCCACACAATTGGCCCTCCGTTGTGATTCATGGAGTCAACAGTTGCAACAACTGCAGTGTTCCGGAGATATACAAGTCATATCTGGTTTTCACTGATGTCATTCTGAAACTCAGCATCTGGCCTGTCACACGGAGACTGTTCCAAACTTCATGCTCAGCAAATAAGGGAAAACATTTTGTTCAGCCTTTCTAAATTTCCTAAGCCGCTGGGATGTTTATTATGCTGATTCCCACTCTCATCTTAACAGCATCTGTTTGTTAATCAAGAAATGTAACTAATATTGCCTAATGAGGACAGAGCCTATAAACACAGCAAAGCAGCTGGAAAATATTTTTTTTCTTAAGCATTACCAACACAACCAGTTTTACATATTGATTCTCAAATGCTGGTGAGACTTTGAACATTTACATCTCTTAAAGTCAGGGACTCCGACCTGAATGTATAGGTTGATATGCTTCAACGGAGAAGGCCAACAATCAGAACCCAACAGAAGAGCCAGCCCGATCAACGGGAAACCCAGTTCTTTCAGAGCTTTCTGCCGAGGTGCAGCTGGGGCTAAGGGAAAGGAGAGGAGTCGATTGGTAGCTATAGAAAGAAGCAAGATCAAAATGGGTAGCCGGGTTAGTCTTTCTGTAGCAGTAGAAAAGCGCAAGAGTCCAGTAGCGCCTATAAGACTAACAAAATTTGTGGTAGGGTATGAACTTCCGTGAGCCACAGCTCATGAAAGCTGGTATCTGAAGAAGTGAGCTGTGACTCACAAAAGCTCATACCCTACCACAAATTTTGTTAGTCTTAAAGGTGCTACTGGACTCTTGCTCTTTTCTACTGCTATAGGAAGAAGCGTCGGGCATCAGCCTCATCAAGGCTCTAGGAGAAAAGTATGGGTGAAGGGCCAGTTGTGAGCAAAACTCAAGGGACCAGCATTTTTGAGCACCTGACAAGGGTCACATCCTAGCAAGGGGCTCGCTGCCGGCCCCAGAACCCCTGGCCCTCTTTCTTTCCTCCTTTATTATGATTGTCCACTGTGGCTCAGTGGAAGAGCCTCTGCTTTGTGTGTAGAAGGTCCCAGGTTTTAACCGTGGTATCTCCAATTAAAAAAGAAAAGGTAGGAGGTGATGTGAAAGACCTCTACCTAAGTCTCTGGAGAGCCTCTGCCCATCTGAGTAGACAATACTGACCTGGATGGACCAAGCTGCAGTATAAGGCAGCTTCATATGTGACCAAGATGCAGGAACCACTGATAATTCACCTCTCCTTCTCCTTCTGGGTGTTTGTTTGTTTGTTTGTTTGTTTGTTTGTTTGCTTGCTTGCTTGCTTGCTTGCTTGCTTGCTTGCTTGCTTGCTTGCTTGCTTGCTTGCTTGCTTGCTTGCTTGCTTAAATTTGTATTCCACCCTCCCCACACCAGCAAGCTCAGGGTGCATCACATTGTGGTGGGGTATGAGCTCAGTGCTGGTGTGCACTGAGACCAGAGGGATGGGGCAAGTGAATGTGGGATGATGAACAGGAAGAGGAGGCGAGCCCACTGTTGGAGGGGGATCAGCAATGGTATCTTGCCCAATACCCCCCATAAAACCTGAAACCAGCAGTAAGAAGGGCAGATGAACACACGGAGACCTAGAGGTCAAGGATCAGTGAGAGGCATCGAGACAGGAAGGTGGACAGAAGAAGCACAAAGATGGCAGCTGGTATGTTTTGGGGGATGGCAGGTGGGAGGAGGCTATGACAGTGATTGCCAAGTTAAGAGGCTAGTTGGCTGAGAAGGGCCATCAGAAAGAATCGGATTTTTATCTTCTGTTGGATGGAAGGAGTTGTCTATAAGAGAGACTGAAAGGTGTGGGGAATGGGAGATAAGGACTACACTCAGAAGGCAGCAGATAATTATGGCATTGGAGCTCCATCGTGCTCAGAGTAATTTCCATAGGCATACTGTCAATAGCAGTTCCAAGTCTGCAGCTCGCACCACCAACCATGCACAGCCCCTCTCGCTTTTTAAATTGGTGCTGGGAGCAGGTCCAGACCCATTTAGCAGGCAGGCCAGAAGTCGATGGATTTCCCAAATCAAACTGGAAAACAAGCAGTGTGAGTTGCTCTCATATTTCTGCCTGCATCTAAACTCTGCCCAGAACGCCAAAGCTGTCTCTCAATGGTGGCAGCTGAGTCAGGAAACATCGATGCCAGCGCAACCTTCAAAGGAACTACATCTCCCATGGGTTTTTCGTTTGTTGATTTGTTTTCCTTCTTTTGAGTTGCTGGAGAGCTGCTACCAGTCAGAGAAGACGATACTGACCTTGATAGGCTCAGTATAAGACAGCTTCGTGTGCTCATGTGAACCGCCATAAAATATTAAATGTATTTGTTAAGATGAATATTTAGACTATATTTTAACTTTGTTTTAACTCCCCACTCCTGAATGTCAAGGATTCTACAAAAGTGCTATGCTTTGGGTACCACTGCTGGAAGAATAAAGGCATAGACAGAAGCCAAACCAGAGGCAACATCTAAAAACATCACTTCATGGGATCCTGCGAATCAAACAACTGCCGTGGTTCTTGGGAACATGAACAGTTAATGCCCCGCCGTGAGGATTAGATGGTCTTTCTGCTGTTCTTTCTCCTCCAGCCCTCACTCCATCCTCTTTAAAATGGATCCTTGTATTTTGTTCTCTGGTTGATCTAGAGCTTGACACCCTTATGGGAACACTAACAACAATAACAACATTCAATTTATATACCACTTTTAAAGAAAACTTATTGCCACACTCAGAGCGGTTTACAAAGTGTGTTATTATTATCATCATGACAATCATCTTGTGAGATGGGTGGGGCTGAGAGAGCTCCAAAAGAGCTGTGGCTTGCCCAAGGTCACCCAGCCAGCTTCAAGCAGAGGCGTGGGGAATCAAACCTGGTTCTCCAGATTAGAGTCCTGCTACTCTTAACTACTACACCAAACTCGCTCTCTGGAGTTCCTTATATGAACCTCAGTAGCAAGTGGGTGGGGTCAAGCAGTTAGAACTCAATAAGTCCTTGAAGCAAAACATTCTTCTTATAGAAAACTTTTTGAGGCAAAGAGATAAAAAGTAGGGCTATAAGCACAGACCCTATTCTCATCTGGCATGCAGCAGTTATCAAATGGCCCTGGATGGGATATCTAGACTATTACCATCACCAACAACATATGCATCCTTCATGTTCAGAGGTTCTTGAACAAGCATCGCAATGCAGATGCTCATCTGCATAGCATCTGCATAGCAACATGTGTGCCTTTCCCTTGCACGATCAAGATCCAACCAACAATTCTCAGCGCACTCAGCCTCTTCGTTAAGTTTGATCTTCTGAATGGTGAGACTTAGAAGTGATTTGCAATGAAATCCCATTGAATTAGAATGGCACTCACACCTTCCTTCCTTCCTTCCTTCCTTCTTTTCTTCCTCAAGGTGGATAAGAGATCCATATTTGTACTCCCAATTAGACATGTGAAAACCACACAGCCTTTCATACTTGTCAACATTAAGAATGGTCACTGCTGTCATTCATACCCATAAGGTAATATACTCTATCATGTTTTCAGTGGAAGCAGAATCAGGCCTTTATTTATCAACACGAGTACTACTACTAAGTGGGCTCTACAGCAGATGGAGAGTTCCAATTATCTGGGATCCACGATGAGTGAATTTTACTGGCAGCTGTTGCAAAATCCATACAAAACTGAACATTGCAGAGTCAATTATGATATCACTGTTAAACATATGGCGGGGTTGGCTCATTTAAGAAAAACACACAAATGTGTCACAGTATTATTGCTTTGTCTTTCATAGTTAAGAATAAAAACTTTATAACCCCTAAAAATTTACACCGGGTCACCTTTAAATCTGGTCCTTCACACACAGACTCTAGATATGCTAATGAAGAGGCTGTGTAATGTGTAATGAAAACAGATGCCTCATGATCACATACATGGCAAAGATGTTTGGTATTTTAATGTTATTAATCCACTGGTTTAACCAACTGTGATAATGCAAACCATCCTTTCACCCCCTACGATATTTCTAACCTCCTACCATGTAATCCCTCTTTACAGCAAGTGGCACTTCATTCCCATGTTACGGACTGTGTTGTCACTAGCAGTGTTGTGATTGCTGTGAGAGAAGAATTGTGTAAATTGGCCAAATGATGGGGTGGAGGAAGTGCAAACAGTCCTCAGGCCCTGAGTGCAAAGGACCAGTTTGCCCTCGGCAGCAAACTGGTCCTTTGACCTCTTCATTCCCCCTCCCCGCCCCGATGAGACTTCTACTAAAGCTGATTCAAATCTCATTGCCGTAGAAGAATGTCATCAAGTTTTCCAGGCATCATGTGACATCACAGTCACATGACATTTAAGTCATGACGGGAACTGGAGCTATGGACCTCACCATCTGTACCATAAACACATATGAGGCATTGGAGGACCAGCTGGTGGGGGTGGAGGTGGGCTGGAGTGTGTTGTGTCAGGGAAAAGAGAGAGAAGTCCGAGGAGAGCTTTCGCATATGGGCAGAACATTGCAAGATCAACTGGCAAGGGAAGGGTGGCCAGGCCAGGCAGTGCTGGGCCAAGAGAAGGCAGCTTTTATAGGAGGTGCTCCCAAGAATCCTTCCCACTGCTGGCTCACCTCACCATCTTGTTTATCCACCTGCAGGTCTTGACCTATGGATCGAGGGGCATTGCTGTAGAATGTATTGAAACAAGATGTCTTTCAAAGGAAATCAACATGGTATTGTGCTCGGTAGTACCACTGACTTTATAAGAATGGGAAGGGATATCTTGGAAGGTTGGGGTTTAAAGGCCATCTAAAAATGGCTAGCGTGTCATGCAGGTTAACCAATGTGGTCTCTACTAACCTGCACCTGATAGGCCCTGAGTGACTTCTGAAAGCAGGAGTTCCCAGATGAGGCTTAAGGGAATAGGAAAAAATGGTAACTTCCTTGGATGGAATAAGGTTGCCCCGTAAAGAAGCTTTAAACTACCCTACATTCAAATGTGTTTGGCTCACACAGCTACAAGACTTCAGGTGACAATTTAGGAGAGCAGAGGGCAAAACTTTTATTCCTGAGGAGAATCATCGGCCTTTCCGCCAAGCTTTTATTCCTGAGGAGAATCATTGGCCTTTCCAATAACAGCCTGCTGTCCCTGAAAACCATACTCTGAGACAGAAGTTTCTTCTTTGAAGCGTACACTGAAATTAGCTTGCTCTGAGACATTTCTCTCCTGAGAAACAATTTTTTTCCTGCCTACTCCTCCAGCAGCACAAACCCTATCTGAATACATTCACGGTGTTAGCTTGCTTACTCTGAAACTAGGCTCTGAGATATACCAAATCTCCTGAGACAGGATCTCTCCACCGTAATTCTCTGGGGATATAAATCCTATCTGACGAGAGGTGACAGTGTAACCGACCTTTCTCTCTTACTCACTCCTCCCATCTGGCTCTTTCAGCCATCCATGGGCCCTGATCTGCTGTTACTAGCTCTGCACATACACGAAACAGGAATTCAGCGGAGTGGTGACTGAGACAGAGGGGTAGGGTGTTCGCCCATCCATCACAATATCTCTTTTGGGTTTACCATAGGGTTGCCAGGTCCAGGTTAGGAAATTCCTGCAGATTTGGGGGGGGGGGAGCCTGGAGAGGGCAGGGTTTGGAGAGGGGAGAGGCCGTAGAGTCCACCTGCCAAGGCAGCCATTTTCTCCAGGAGAACTGATCTCTGTCACCTAGAGATCAGTTGTAAATCCAGAAGGTCTCCAGCCTCCACCTGGAGGCTGGCAACCCTAGTTTACCAACCTCCAGATGGGATCTGGAGTTCTTCTGGAATTACAACTGATCTCCAGATTACAGCGATCAGTTCCCCTGGAGAAAAAGGTAGTTTTGGAGGGTGGGTTGTATGGTATCACATCTCTGCAGAGCTCACTTCCTTCCCCAAATTCCTACTTCCCCAGACTCTGTTCCCAAATCTCCAGGAATTTCCCATGCTGGAGTTGGCAGCTCTCCTTAGAATCAAGTGATGTGGCACAACTACAATGCCTTGGGCATGGGGATGGCCAATTGTGCTGCAAAGTTGGTGGTTGTGTTTGTTTTCAGAATTCTGGAGACAAAAAGAAAAGAAAAGAAAAGAAAAGAAAAGAAAAGAAAAGAAAAGAAAAGAAAAGAAAACCACTTCTGAAGTCCAGAAGAGTATTTTGCTATTGTTTTAAAATCTTCAGCCCCATGACAGTAGACCTCATATGCCATGAATTCATAACATTTTTGAAGACTGCGTGACATTTCAGTAACTGGCTGGCTTTATTTGTGTGGCAAGTGGGTGAGTTTTTGCTCACGCTCTTGCAATGTCTCAGTGAGAAATGCCAGCAGGACCAGCACGGGGGTGACAGACAATATTCTGTGGCAGAATTGGCAGTTCAGAAGCAGCAACCTCAACGGGTGAAAGATCTAGCTTAGTTAAAGGAAGGAAAGCCCTGCTTAAACTCTCTCCCTGAAAAGATTTCACCCAGCTCCCTCTGCAATGCTATCAAGCCCTTGGCCACAAATTAAAACAAAGTTGTGGTGCCATTGTAAGATCTAGAAAGAGTAAGATCTAGAAAGAAGAGCTTTACAAATTTGTTTGCATTAGGTGGAAGTGCATATGGTTCACATTTCTCTAATGCAGGCTTGGGTATCCCCTGCTGCTAGTGGTCTTTTCTGCTGCTGCCCCACTGGTTGGTGAGAGAAAAATGGTAGGAAGAGAGGGGCAACAGACAGCATCCTGATGTGCTGCTGACATCACTCTCTATGCACCCAGAAGTGACATCAGCATGTCACCAGGGATGCTGTAGCATTTGGGCATAACTCTTTAGTTTAACCATAGAGTTTGGACCATATGCTAGAGTGTCCCCAGAGATGGGATGATGTCACTTCCAGACACATGGGGAGTGATGTCAGTGTGTTGCTGACAAGGTTATTCCATCACTGGTAAGTCTCCCAGCAATTGCCAGTTTTTTGCTGGCAAGCCTAGCCTAACCAAATGATACTGGGTTTATGAGTCCACTCTGGATCCTGTTTACTAGACATATGCTGGAACTTCCATGATGAAACTTAATTTCCAAGTCCACAAGGGTCCAATTTGGATCAGGACTCTGTTGTATCAGGAGAGGGGGCTTAATCCTAGCTCTGAGCCATCCTGAAACAGCCTCAGAGAGCCAGCCATTATTTGCCCCATTGGAGAAACTTAGGTGTACTGTTCCATTGATACTAGGGCATTGTATGATTTTCCCCATGAACATAAACCAGAGAACAGGGACCAACAACATAGCGCTCCCCTCCTCTATTTTAGCCCCACAACAATCATGTAAGATAGGCTAGGCTGAAAGAGAGGAAGGCTGGCTTAAACTCACCTATCAGGTCTCACAGGAGAGTGGAGATTTCAAGCCAGGCATAATAGATCCTAGTCTGTCATGCTAACCACTGTAAAACACTCTCTCACAAACACACACTCACACACACACAAAATGCACACACTGTTGGATTGCATTGGCTTGTGACAACACTATACAGGCCTACTCACCAAAGTATAATGCAGGAATGTTCTTATGTCGGCAAACCTTCAGTGCATATGCTTTCCCTATTTATCAGGAATTTCCCTACTTTGGGATACCTAATCCTGAAAAATCACTGCCCCTGTTAGTTAGAATGACCAACTCCAGGTGTCCTGGAATTACCACTGATCTCCCAGCTACAGAGATTGGTTCTCCTGGAGAAAATGGCTGCTTTGGAGGCTGGACTCTATGACCTTATACCCCACTAAGATCCCTTCTCTCCCCAAACCTTGCCCTCCCCAGACTCCACCCCCACCAAATCTCCAGGAATTTCCCAACCTGGAGATGGCAACCTTATTATTAGTGCCTTTTAGGGATGCCTTGTTAAAAGATTTTGAGCAAATGTCTAGACTTGCCATTCACAGAGCAGTTCCCTTGTAGCGTCTCTAGTGGTTCCATCCCTGGTTGGAGAGGATGTATCCTGTCTCTCGCACACATGCATGTTAATACCTGCGCGTGAACATTGATCATGACCATGCAGTACATCTGGTATTTTACACAATGCAGCTGCCAAGGTATATTTTGATAATATAAGTGACAATTGTGTTCTTTAGTATCTTTTGCTTTAAAAAAGTCACCCTCTCAGCTTTTCAGGCAGTGGAGGACTCAATTGCGCAATGAAAAATGCCTTGTTTTGATGTAGTCATCTCTCTCTTTTTTTTATCCTAAGGTTGCGACCTTCAAGCAGCCGCCATTCAAAGCCACAAAGGGCTTGTTTCTGCCAAGAAATATGAACATTCCCAACCAATCGAGCACAATTCACAATCCTCCTCATGCCATTTCCCAGCTCCTGTTCTCTCTGCGAATCAGCGACTCAAGAGAGCTTTCAATGGCTGGCTTGTTGCAAAGCTGAGCTGCTGCAACTCCTACAGGTTACTTGAACTGTGCAGATACAAAGGAAGGGTATTGATGAATGTGCTGGCATTTTTAGCGCTCCTCTCTGACGCTGCCAAGTGGTAGAAAGTTGCTGAGCAATGTAGCCAGAGTGAGGAGGACACAGTTTAAAAAAGGAAGCTGGAAAATTGAAAGAAATCATTGGTTGTCCAGAGTGAAAGACAGATATCTCCTGATCTAAGTCTAGATATTCCAGCTTTTGTACCTTTGGGCACAAAAGTAACCCTGTGTGCCGCAGACTGCAATCCGAGTCTGTAAGAAGATTTCACTGTTCAACGTAAATTCTGTACACAAGTCGGGACGGTGGTAATCATTACAGGATTGGAGACAGGGCTGGTCCAAGGGTTTTTGGCACCCTACCTGACCTGGATAGTCCAGGTAAGCTTGATCTCATCAGATCTCGGAAGCTAAGCAGGGTTGGCTTTTGGTTAGTACTTGGATGGGAGACCTCCAATGAAGACCAGGGTTGCAGAGGCCTGCAATGGCCAACCACCTCTGGTAGTCTCTTGCCATGAAACCCCCGCCAGGGGTCGCCTTAAATCAGTTATGACTTGACGGCTTTCTCCACCACCACCAGGTGAACTATGATTTTGGTTCCCTGATTCAACGGAGAGAAAAGTGAGACATCTACAAAGAACGTTTTACATACTGTCAGGCACTCAAAATGAACTAGTTAAAATTCAGTTTGCATATTCTGAGCAAAGTTGTAGAGAAAGGACGTTTTGGAGAACATTCATTCATAGGGTTGCCCAGGAACACCGGGTTGCCCAGGGTTTCAGCCGGAATGTGGCGGAATGGAGTTCCGGCACCTCTTTAAAATGGTCACATGGCCGGTGGCCCCACCCCCTGATCTCCAAACAGAAGGGAGTTTTGATCTCCCTCCACGCCGCTCCTAAACTCCCCTCTGTCTGGAGATCAGGGGGAGGGGCCACTGGCCATGTGACCATTTCCACCAAGGGCACATAAAAGACATACAAAAAATTAAAAATATATCCGTTCTTCAAAAGCCCTCCAGGTTCTGTCATGGCAGCTATAGAAAACCAGAATCAAGAGGTATGAAGATTCTGGAAGTAAGTTAATGCCAAGCCTAGCTTCATGCTAGAAGAGGAGAGTCCTCTTGCCTTTTTTGGTGCCCCTTAAAATCTGGCACCCTAGGCAATCACCTACGTTTGCCTTGTGTTTGGCCGGGCCCTGATTGGTGAGACCTAGGTTCGATCTCTTATCATCCTTATTGGGGGAGATTGAGCAGGCTCTGCGACCATAAAATAAGAGAACCCCATTTACACCACCCTGATCTCCTTAGAGATCAATATCTAGTCAATATTTAGAGATCAATATCTAGTCAACATAACAATACCATCTAGAAGTCAGGATTTCCCAGTTGCAAAACATTGCATACAAACAAGTGTGTTTGCAAAGCTAATCATTCTTGGCTTTTGAACAGCACTTCCAACTAATCAAAAAGCTTCATCTACTTTAACCCTATTAAGGCATTTTGATTTTGGCATTCCAACCCTGTATAACAGGAGAGTGCACTACACTTGATCCAATATGTGTGATCGCTCTTTTGTGTGAATAGGACAAGACACAGATTTTCCATGTACATAGTGCTTTGGCGGGCACTAATGCATTCCCCTCAAAAGTCTGGGGTTCTATTTGCATGTAACAAAGCCGAGTATGTGCAAGGAAAATGTGTTGACCATTGCCACAGAGAAATGTCTACACATATTGGGAGGATCGAGTGTAGCACATGCTCCCATTACGTGGGGTTGGAGCACCAAAATCAAATGTCTAGCAAGGGGGATTTTAATCCTTACTACCACACCATAACATTGGTCATGGGCACTATTATTATCTCTGAAGAAGGGAGCTCTGACTCTCAAAAACTTATCCCCTGAAAATCTTCTTAGTCTCTAAGGTGTCACTGGACTCATATCCAGCTGTTCTACTGCACACCAACAAGGCTACCCACCAAAAACTATGATCATCTCCGTGGTACACTCCCTGCAATGTAGGAAATGAGGCAGGGTTGAAACGGGAGGCAAGACTGCAGACTGCGACTTCCTGGCTCATGGCTCATTCTCGGTCCCTTGGTGAGTCAGTGGTCCCTGTTTTGCATGGAGAAGATCCCGGGTTCAATCTCCAGCATCTCCAGGCAAAGGGTCTTTGAAAATGGCTTTCACTGCCTGAGACAATATAGAACTACTGCCAGTTATGATATATTTGTTCAGGGCTTTTTTTCTGGGAAAAGAGGTGGTGGAACTCAGTGGGTTGCCCTTGGATAAAAAGGTCACATGGCTGGTGGCCCCGCCCCCTGATCTCCAGACAGAGGGGAGTTTAGATTGCCCTCCACACCTCTGGAGCGGCATGGAGGGCAATCTAAACTCCCCTCTGTCTGGAGATCAGGGGGCGGGGCCACCAGCCATGTGACCATTTTCAAGAGGTGCCGGAACGCCGTTCCACTGCGTTACAGCTGGAAAAAAGCCCTGTATTTGTTGCTCAAGAGGGACCAATAGTCAAGGCATCTTCTTGTGTCAGACCAACACTCTCATACCAGAGGGGGTAGCTGCATTACTCCATCACAGCAAAAATACATAAGAGACTTGACTGACTCAGCTGTTTTTTTCTCTCTCCGTACCTCTATTAGGGATACCATGAGTTTCACACCAAACATGCTTGACAGTTGAGCTTTCTGTGTTCGACAGTGATGATCCAGCGTTAACCGGCCACAGGATCTGCTTTCTTCACCCCTGAACAACTTGCCAAACAGGTTTGCATTAGGTGCTTTCAGAACTGTGCATGCCTGAAAATACTACCAATCAAAACAAGTTAACAGCACTGAGAGCTACTTACAGGAACACCTAATTGTAGGATATATATTTTTAAAAAACAGTTTATTCATAACTGATTTATGTGAATTGTGATTGATTTAAATGATTAAACTATTGTCCTACAATTGGAATGGCCGTGTAGCAGTGACAGGGAAAACAGAACCCAATCCAGATATGCATGAATATGCATACACGAAAAGTTAGTTAATTGTACTACACTGTTAGGAGCAGGACTTTTTGTCTGGGAAAAGAGGTGGTGGAACTCAGCGATGGAACTCAGGACCGCACAATGACGTCACCTTGGGTCAGCTGGAACAAGGGGGGAGTTTTTTAAAGTTTAAATTGCCCTTGGCGAAAATGGTGCGGAGGGCAATCTAAACTCCCCTCTGTCTGGAGATCAGGGGGTGGGGCCACCGGCCATGCGACCATTTTCAAGAGGTGCCGGAACTCCGTTCCATCGCGTTCCTGCTGAAAAAAAGCCCTGGTTAGGAGGAAATACAGTAAAGCAAGCTTTGGAACAACCGGGAATGGGTTAATGAGCAGGTGAACAACCTATTAAAAAATCAGATCCCTGTTCACAACTGGCAAGCAAGACAGAGTGTTCTTCCATCCTAACCCATACATAAAAAGACATTATAGAGAAGATCTTTTCAGTATCTCTGAAGAAGTGAACTGTCTATGAGAGCTTATGGCAGAATAAAATTTTGCTCACTTTTAAGATGCCACAAGAATCCTGCTTACTTTTGCAACATTTTCATGTTACCATTCAATATGTAGCCATATAATGTTAGAGTCTATCTCTGATTTTTGCCATTTAAAAAAACTTTGAAATGCAGGGCAAACTTTCTACTGTGCTTCGAGTTTTAAAAGTTTAAAGCTTTCAAAGCCTGGATAAAAGGGCCATAGTGTTAAAAGCAACCCTCCTCAGTGACCAATTGCCTGTTCCTTTTCTAATCTAATAGGATTTCAAACTTTAAAAGTGACATATCTTTAGAAAGTTTTTGTCATATCACTGCTATTTAGATGGTACCACCTTTGGAAGGATTATGTCGAATTAAAGGTTGTTACTCATTTAAGAACAAGCACTTCACTAGTCATTAGCATCCTTTGTTCTTAGAAGAATACTTGCTCAATTCACAAAGGATTCTTTTTTAGTACTCTGCTAAAGGGATATGTTCTCCAAGTTTCTTTTTCTGGAATTATTAAATTGGAATAATTGTTTGCCAATTAAATGCTTTCGTTTGGATGTGTTCTTGCAATCTTCGCTGATTCATCAGGAGCTCAGTTCTCCCTTTGTTCCTGATCTTCACCAACAACCGCCAGCGCGGTAGCATCCTGGGACCGTTTCCCACAAAGCAACAGCGTAGCGCTACGAGGGAAAGAGAAGCTCGGTGTGGCCCTCTTGGGAGATGGGGAGAGAGTTATTCCCGGGAGGTTGGCTTGTTTTCAGGATTTCTTCTGGTAAGATCTTGGAGTCATGACTCTTTAATGAAGGCCTTCTCTTTCAATGGTGAAGAAAGAGTTAGCGTATTTTAAATAAATCGAGAAAAGCAAAGTGAAATAGAATTCGTTAATTGCCAAATGAAAGTGAGCAAGTCTTAATTAACCAAAATTCTAATTGTCTTATAAACGGAAGACCCTGATAAGGTTCAACATGTTTAGGGATCTCTCCAATATTGCAAATCTGTACATTCTGAGGGGTTTGGGGGGGGGGGCCTTGCTCCTGGGTGTCAAAATCCCCCACATCTCATAAAACAATGAAGGCTTGGGTACATGTGTGTATCAAATAAAGAATCTGTCCTTGAAGCTTGGAGCTGTTTCCTGCATCTACTCGTTCTTGATGCTCTAAGCTTCATCTGCTTAAGGTCAGCCGCTTTCACTTCTCATATTACCCCTCCACTTTCTCTTTCCTTCAACCCCCTCCCAATGGGGATTTATTGTCACCTAAGTGTCCATACTTCAGTCCCTGCTAATAACCGTCAGCAACTGCCCCAGGGTTATCTGAAGGGCATCTGGGCAAAAGAAGAAAAAAGAATAATTCTTTAATAGAAGAAATACGAGGGTTTGGGTGTCCTTTAATGGTACCCTGAAATTGCTTCTGGAAATAGATTATCTCACCCTACCTATTTAATCTCCATCTGCAATATGGAAGAAAGTGATATCGGTCTACCTTGCAGGGATTTTGGATGCTCAGGGATGCAAATTGCTTTGTTGAGCAGTTCTAAGCAGGTCTACTCAAAATCCTGCTGTGGGGTTTATCTCCAGGACAGTCTTCTTGGGATTGCAATGCAGGGCACTCAAAAGCACTATAGAAATGGAAAGCATTATTTCACCTCTCTCCATATAAGACAGGTGGAATTGCTTCGGTCATTCCGAACAGGCTCTGTTCTCCACCCCTTGTCTGAAGGTGTTTAAGTCTATGTCCAGGGCCTTTTCTGTGGCAGCCCCAGCCTTGTAGAATTGGCTGACCAAGAAGGTAAGGATCATATTCGCTTTGCTCCAGTTTAGGAAACAGTGCTTAGCAGAGCTGTCCTGTTGATCTCTTGTCTCTGTGGCTTTATTTTGGGGTCTCTGATTGGCGTTAATGGTTCTTCTGGTTTTACTAGTGTGATCTGATATTGTGATTTGTTTCTGTTGGAAATGGCTTTGAGTGAACAGGGAAAGCGGTAGAAAAAATGGTTTTAAAATAAATTTTAAAATGCTACTGAAAAATAAATTGCAGATGTGGACAAATTTGGAGCTGCCACAGACAACTACGTAATCTGCCTTGAGTTTTGATGAGAAAGGCAGTCGATAAATAATGTTTGCCTTTAAAAAAAATAGCCTCAAGAATAACAAGCCCACCTTTAGTAGTGATTTACTCTCTCACAATTAGCAGATGGAACCTTTCACAGCATGGGAGATAAAGAAGCCAACTGTTGAAAATGAAGCCAGACCTAAAGGCACAGCAACACGGACTGGCTGGTAAGTTGGCAATCACAACAGCACATTTGAATTTGAAGATACTGAAGGGAAAAATTCTAAGATATCTGAAGTGCTCTCTCTCTCTCTCTGCTTCTTTTCAAAAATTTCCCCCAACAAACCCAACCAAGTGAGGTAAGGCAACATTTTGAAGTTGTGACCAACTATTGACACACACGTAAATCACCAGGGGGACTGAGCCCTCTCCTGTTACTATGCAACATCCTCTCGGCCAGATTTCTGACATTTTTGCAGCATGTACTCTGCATGTGGTAACTGTGGCTTGGTGTTTACCTATTCTTCACAAGTGGGGGCCTCGGGTTTTGTCTTGAGGGTCTACTGAAGGTCAACTTCCCACCCTATCCCCTCCCCCATGTTATGGAAAGACCAATTGTGTGTGGATAACTGGGGGAGTGGGGGGGGCTACTTGCCAAGCCAACGTGGTTGCCGAAACACGTTGTCTGTTAGGACAGCTTGAAGTGCAAACAGCCAAGAGGTTTACCCACTTAAGCAAAGTTAAGAGTGAGCAAATTCCCAGGAAGATGTACCCACACCACCTACAAAAATGAAGATGTACACTGGGAAAATCCTTTCTGTTCCTTAACAACACCCCCTCTGTACGGAATGGCACAGCTTAAAATGTTGCTTTTTTCATTCTCGGATAGATGTTTTTTGTGCTCACATCCAAGTGGGAAAATGTCTGCAGGATGAGGCAGCTGTGATTAAGAACTTTTAGCTCCACAAACAGATATTTCATACTTCCTAGTGAAAGTACATTTGGGGCTTATGAATAGGTAGCAAATGGCAGTGATCAGAGTCCATCTTCGCTGGGGATCATGGGTCACGATCTGCTGATGGGGAGCCAGACACACAGGTCTGGAAGCTGAGTGCCATCTGTTTACACACAACATCCCTCCAGAGGCAGGATTTCCAGTCCCTCTGGGGTTCACGTGCAGAAACCTTCTGGTTTGGGAGAAACATCTTGAATCTTGGATGGCAACTAATTTTTAGCTGATTCACTTTTGATAGCCCTTTTCAGAGTGCATCAGACATTCAGGGGAGGGGGAGCAAGATGGGGACCTCAACCTGTTCATTTAAAAGTCAAGGTAGAGCCTAGGTAATACAACTGTGTGTGAAAAGGGCTGTCTCTCTCTGGGGAGTGGCCATGGCTCAGCAGCAGAGCATCTGTTCAGCATGCAAAAGGCCCCAGTTTCAATCCCTGGCGTCTCCTGTAAAAGAAGGATCAGGTAATAGGCGATGTAAAAGACCTCGACTGTTGCCTTTGGAGAGCCTTTTCCGGTCTGAGTAGATAATGCTGACCCTGATGGAGCAACGATCTGATTCAATGGTGGCTTAATGTGTTCATGTGTGTTCATGTGATCGTGTGAGGCTCTTTTCCCATCATCAAGGACTGGGGATTCCCTGTATAATTCCCTCCTCCAGGGCTCATGTTCACATCCCATGTGATTGCAAAAGGCTTTATATGAGCCACGAATGGACAAAGGGCTCTTTAACTCTTTCCTCTCCAACCCAAACAGCAAGCAGTAGAGAGGGTTGTGATGCCCTTTGCCTGATTCATCTGCAGAACGTAACAGAGGGGGGTTCCTCGGGATCAGGGCCATGCTGTCAGCTAAGTGAGAATGCTCTTGAGGTCCAGCACAGACCCCCCCCCCCGGGCTGGATGTTGCCTGTCCCTAGACACTGGATGAAAGACCTCTTTGTCATCCACGTCTGCATTTAGAAGGAAGAATGGTGGCAGTGGAATCACCCTGGCCACAGTTTCCATGGATTTCTATTCAGTAAAATTCTTTCTGGTGCACTCGTAAAGGAGTGTCTCCAAGACTGTCGTTCAATTTCCCCTTTGGATTCCTACATTATAATGCTGGTAAATCTGAGCTTTGTTCTCTGTTGCAAGAATTGATTCATGAGGTTAGGCATTCCTCCGTCTCAAGGGATATGTTGCCTCTCCCTATATCAGCCTGGGTGCCAGCTTTTCTCCTCTCCTCTGCTATTGTTAACTGTTTGGTGGTTGAGGACTTTTTGGCTAGGATGCAGGATCTTTTCTGTTGTGGCCCCAATATGGTGGAGAAACTACTTGGAGGATGACTGGAATCAGGATGCTGGGGGGCCTGCCAGTTCAGCTCACCATCTGCTTGCCAGTCACCAACAGAGGGCTATTGTTCATCATGCAGTTTCAGCCTCTTTGCTGGGTTACTTTTCAAGTATTCAAGCAGTACTTGTAGCAAATTATAGAAAGTAATTATAAGTCAATATTTGTTATGACTTACCATTTAGTGCTCATATAAGCTCCTATTATCAATATTACTTCTTACATGAATGTATTGCACAGCCATAGTCCCCCCAACAACACACACATCATTTAATGACCCAATCTGACCATCTCAGATAACATCAATCTCACTTACCTTACAGAAGCAACCCCACCTGCCCTCACTCCCAGCACAAAAATAAACTCCATCAGTATAAGGAAACGAAATGCGACTTCTGCTTTGTGTGGAAGCATAAAGCTGTTCAACAGCCTCTTGTGGTGGTTGACAAGCTGGTGAACAGATTGGATGTATGGCTCACAGGTGATCACAAAATAAACCACCCACTGCGTGGCTCACAGGTGACTGTGGCTGAAGAGAAAGGTATGCTTAACTATCAGTTAACTATCAGAGATAATTCTGCTTAAGCAGCCTGGAGAGCTCCTTTGTAGGCAATCCTGGTTTGTAGGGCATTTGCAAAGAAATCTGCTGCTTGCCATTTTTTAAAGGGCGGTTGGAAGTTGCTCATGAGGCTGTTAAATAACTTGTTCTTATCTATGAGGATGTCGACTTTAAAAAAAATTACTTGTGAATATTAGGCGGTATTGTGATGTAACTTGTAATCTGCTTCAAAAGGATGGAGGAGGCAGGATATATGCTTTTAAAATAAATAAATAAGCATCATCAAGGCTCATTTCGAGGGGGAACGCACCAGAACACAGTTCCGGCAGTTCCTCAAAGAGGTCACATGACAGGTGGCTCCACCCACCTGACTCTCAGCCAGTTTGGGCCCATTTCAACCTGGATTGGGGCCGAAACGGCCCAGATCAGGCCTCTGATGGGTGGTAGATCACTCTCCCGCTCAGCAGCAGCCAGATCCTGACCATTTTGGGCCCCTTTTTGGCCATTTTCAGCCCCTTTTTGCCATTTTGGGCCCAATTTCGGCCCTGAATGTCCAGGATTGGGTCCAAAACAGCCAGGATAGGTGATGCCAGGGGGTGTGGCATATGCAAATCAGGCATGCTAATAACACACTTCCGGTGATGGCAAGGGGTTTGGCATATGCTAATGAGTTATGCTAATGAGTTCCTCCAGCTCTTTTTCTACGAAATGACCCCTGAACATCATCGCTCTGCTGTCCTCAACTGAGAGACAATCCTAATAGGAGCAATGTTACTTACCACCTATGCAACCTCGCATAACAATACCCAAATGAAATCAGTGGGGTTAAGTGTGTGATTATATTTATTATTCATGTAACTCTTTCACTTTCATTATTTACAGATTTCAGCAAATGTAAAAATACAAGGAACAGGCAAAAATTAAAATAAAAAAAAAACTGAGTCGCAGAGTTACGCTCAGGGATAAATTACACATGAGCAGTTCTTGTGAATGAACCCCGCCCTACACTTTTGCTTTGGGAGGAGGGAATTTAAAGCAGTGAAGCATCAGGGGAGAGAGAAGGGATGCTTACTCCTCTTCGCACCAGCCTGCTTTCCTCTCCACTTTTCCCTGAAACCCTGAAAATGAGACTGAGAAATTTGGTTTGGCGTGGGAAAATATCATTTTAGGCAGGAAAGGATTAGATATGCACGTCACACTGCACTGCAACTCTATTCTAAATCATTGCCTCATAAAATGGTGTCGTTGTCTTTTTAATACTTGTAATGGATTACAGTGTCATACTAAGAAAGAGTCCAGTAGCACCTTTAAGACTAACCAGGGCTTTTTTCTGGGAAAAGAGGTGGTGGAACTCAGTGGGTTGCCCTCGCAGAAAATGGTCACATGGCTGGTGGCCCCGCCTCCTGATCTCCAGACAGGGGGGAGTTTAGATTGCCCTCCGTGCCGCTGAGCGGCGCGGAGGGCAATCTAAGCTCCCCTCTGTCTGGAGATCAGGGGGCGGGGCCACCAGCCATGTGACCATTTTCAAGAGGTTCCGGAACTCCGTTCCACTGCATTCCTGCTGAAAAAAAGCCCTGAGACTAACCAACTTTATTGTAGCATAAGCTTTCGAGAACCACAGCTCTCTTCGTCAGATGCCTCTGATAAAGAGAGCTGTGATTCTCAAAAGCTTATGCTACAATAAAGTTGGTTAGTCTTAAAGGTGCTACTGGACTCTACTGTTTTGCAGCTACAGACTAACATGGCTAACTCCTTTGGATCTAGCGTCATACAAAGCAGAGTTATACCTTTGTAAGCCCATTGACCACAATTGACTTACAACCGTGTACAAGGGAAAGACTGGGAAAGGAAAATTATCTTGGAACGGGGCCTTGACCTTAGGTCAGCCCCAGCCTTGCCACTCGCAAAGGAAGGAAGAAGTGGTAGCCTGCCTTCCTGGCTGGCCGGGCAGCACCTATCTCAATCCTCACAGGGCTTGAGCGTAGGGTTGCCAGGTCCCTATACCCTCCTGGTGGGAGGAAGGGACAACCCAGTACTTACCCACTGTGATGTCCTTGTGCATGCACTTGGAGTGTTTGTGCTCCCTGAGAGGTGCAATGATGTCACTTCCGGGGAGTGATGTCATCACATCAGACATGGGCATACCCGTGCTTTATGCAGAGCTGCTTCTGGCCCACTTAGGGCCAAAATGGGACCTATCAAAGCGTAGGAACACACCCGTGGGCAATACAATGACATCACTTCAGGAAGTGATGCACTTTCCCAGGTGGCCTGCCAGTGGTGGGCAGTCTCTGGAAAGGTTGCCACCTCCCATCAATCACCAGCAATCACGGCTCTGGGAGGTCAGCAAACCCCCGGGAGATTGCCTGCCACTGGTGGGCAACTGGGAAGTCTGCTCGAGTGGAGCAGGCACTGCCTCCCCTGGGCTGGCACCACCTCCCTTACTCTGTGCTGGGCTCCGGAGGGCCAGATATCACCTCTCCTGGTCTTCGCAGAACTTGGGCCACTGGGCTAGGTTGGGAAAGGCCATTGGACCACTGGGAATGTTTTGACCAATCTTGGAGCTGTCATGGCTAATCTGCCTCTGAAAGTGTAATGTTTGGGATTGTTCTTTAAGTGTGTAAAATTTTATTTATGTATTTATTTATGTCATTTATAGTCCACCTTTCTTACTGAGACTCAAAGTATATTACATAGTGTGAGATTAGTACAGTTAGTGGCAAGGACAAGGGCAGGCATTTCCATACAGTGTCAAAGACCATTTCCATAAACAATGTCATCGGGTAAATATAAGTTTACAAAGTCATAGCATTAGCAAGTATCAAGCCCCCAAAACTCATCAAAAGCACACTTAACTTTGTTTTATAATGTGGTCCAAATCATATCACAGAAATCATATTCCTTTCTAGGACAGAAATAAAATTTTAGCCCACCTTCGAAATTAAACCAACATTTGGAAATGGTCGAATTCATAAGTGAAAATCTAAATGGTGAGATTCTGTTTTTAAAGGTCAAAAAGAGTCCAGTAGCACCTTTAAGACTAACCAATTTTATTGTAGCATAAGCTTTCGAGAATCAAGTTCTCTTCGTCAGATGCGTGGTACAGAAACTGGTCAAATATAGAAGAGGAGGGGGGAGGAGGGGAGGAGAGAGAAGATGCAGTTAGGGGGGGGAGAGGGAGGGATGTATCCAAAACATTCCTTTGCTAGTAAATGTAAACATCTCCTCTTGGTATGGAGATTAATTGGCTTGTGCGAGGCTTCATAGGAGTTTGCCGTGTTGGTTTGTGGCAGCAAAACAACCAGACCATCCAATTCCAATGCAGCATAAGCCTTCGATAACCTCTGCATCTGTTTTTAAAGGTGTTTGTTTTTAATTGCATTGCACATGATCAAACTCTGTTGGGCTGCAACGGTTATGGAAGATCTGGGGGTACTATTAAAGGACAACAAATTGTCAGTTATTTAGTTCACAAGGAAGAAGAGGGAGAACAATTTGGGAATCCTACCCAACTCCCAAATTCTGTCTCTCCAGGTTCATATAAGCCCTCAGAGCCCTGAACTAAATAGTAGAGTCCAGTAGCACCTTTAAGAGTAACCAACTTTATTGTAGCATAAGCTTTCGAGAGCCACAGCTCTCTTCATCAGATACATCAGATACATCTGATGAAGAGATCTGTGGTTCTCGAAAGCTTGTGCTACAATAAAGTTGGTTACTCTTAAAGGTGCTACTGCACTCTTTACTATTTTGCGACTACAGACGAACACGGCTAACTCCTCTGGATCGAGGAGGCTAATGTCTCTTCTTCCATTGTTTTTCTTTTTTTCTGATTTTTCAGCTGCTCTCAACATTCTGTGGCTCTTGGGGCATATTTAGGCCTTATCACGCTATTCAGGGAGCAGAGGTTATTTTGGATAATTCACAGTGTCCATTTTTTTCTGCGTGTCCACAGTTTGCATGAGTATGTAAAACATCCTAACTTGTCATCAGGTGGCCTGGTTTTTTGCTTTCATGGTCACTTTATGGCGTTACCATTAGAACAATTGTATTTTTTCTACCACAAGGGGGCATCACTTGGATTTTGTCCTTCACAGGTTCTAGAATGCCTTGGGATGCCTACAGAGATCAGGTGGGAGCTGAGATGCAATCAAATTACTTTCCTTGCCCACCTGATTCTTTCAGACTCTAAAGCATACAGAGAAACGTGCCCTAGGGACTGGAGATGGCAAATTGAGAAAGACCCACACTGCTTCAGTAGGCTGAGCATCAACTCAAGCTTGCTCAGAAAGGGGGTATTTCTAGAGCTGTCACTGTGTAGGAATACCATTCCTGGCAAATGATATTTATTTACTACTGTGTAGACATCGCACAGGGTTGCTGAAAAGCACAGCCTCCTACTGCGCTCCCTTACAAGACAGATTTGTTTGTCCTCCTACTCTCAATTTGTCATATGGCATCGCCCAAAACACTGGTGGTTTTATGGCTTTGTCCCCTAACTTCCCACTACTGCGGCTCCACCCCCAGACACGCCAGTAACCTTTTTCCCTGTCACAATTTCATGTCAGAAACTCCACAAGGTTCAGAGATGGCATAGGCCAGGAAAGTCAACCCGGAACGTTTAAAGATCCACAGCAGTATTGGCAACACCAGCCTCAATGTTTCCAGAAAAGTAGGGCACCAAAACATATTTGAGGGGACAGGAATCAGTATTTGGGTAAATGGTGAATATTTATATGTGAATGTTGCGAAGAAAGAAAAAGAGGCAGGTCTTCAGGACATTGGTATGAAACCAGAGGAAAGGAATGAAGAAGAATAAGACCACATATTATGAAGAACAAATGGAATAATGTACAATGTGATACTAAACACAATATCCCAAGAATGTTAAATCATTCACCGCTATGTTGCCATACTTTAAATATGTGCTCCTATGAGTTACTTGTGCTTCATGTTGTCTAATGTCAGTCCTGCTCTTCTGCCCACCCAGAACAAAGTCAGTGTTTTTATTATCCCCACTAAACAGCTGGGGAGCTGGGGCTGAGAGGAGTGGCTTACTGCTCATGGCAGTAGTGGGATTCAAACCAGCAAAGAGCTGCATCACAACCCAATTACTTAACCATTACGTTATACCAGTGAATGAACATATAATCTGTATACAGTGTATACTTCATTGCTCTGTATGTGTGTGTCAAGTAATTCTCATGTAACTATCAATGCATGTACAGCTGAACGTCTGATACAAACCCCGCATTCATCCAGGTACTGTTCCCAGATTTCATTCACAAAGGGAATGCACATTGGATCTTTCTTACAAACAGATGCACATGCAGCCACATGTCTGTCTGCATGTGTCTTCACTGCAACATACACATGAAATGAAATCCTGCCCTCAAGTCTTAGCTGGCTTACGGCCCAAGTGGGGTTTTCATGGCAAGAGACTAACAGAGGTGATTTGCCACTGCCTGCCTCTGTGACCCAGGTTTTCGTTAGAGGCCTCCCATCTAATTACTAACCAAGACCCTGCTTAGCTTCTGAGATCTGACGAGATCGGGCTTGCCTGGGCTGCCCAGGTCGGGGCAACGTACAATCAGGTCTCGGATATTTAGAGGGTACGTGCGAACCACATGAACATAAAAAGCTGCCATACCAAATCAAACCCATCTAGCTCAGTACTGCCTATTTGCCATGGTTTGAGTCTCCGGCGGTGGGGGGCAACTTTCCAACACCTGCTATCAGTTCTGGTCATTGGAGAGCCAACTGGGGGCCTGCCAGTTACAAATTCCAGAGACGATGAAAGGAGCTCTGACTCTCGAAAGCTCATACCCTGGAAATCTAGTTGGTCTTTAAGGTGCCACTGGACCTAAATCTTGCTCTTCTACGACAGACCAACACGGCCGCCCGCCTGAAACTAAATTCCAAACAGAGTTCTAGAAAGAAGAGTTACAAAGCCATGCAATTCATCCGTTGGAGGACACTGGCAGCTCTGCTGGCAAGAACAGCAGGGAGGAAAACATTGTTCTAAGACCCGAGCATCTTCCAGAAGATCTGTTTGAACAAGTTCTTGAGGAAGTTCAGGAATGAGATATTTAATATTTTAATGCGATTCCATGTAATTTTGTTCCTGTGGGTTTTTAGCGCTTTTCGAATAATTTCTGTGCCAAGATTTCAGGCAGAGAGTAATGCTCTAAGGGTATCTTTGCACATGAGGGTTCCAGCTGTTCCTGCTTCAACTGGTTTGTCAATGGCGTCTAAAGTCAGAATGCTCATTTGCATTACAAATGCCTCCTCCTTAGCATTAATAGGGCCCAGGTATCCACATAAATAAAACCAGAGTAAGCTTAAGATCCTTATGTGAAAATGCACTGATTCGATATAAAACTAAATCGAAGGATGTGTGTATATATGTAGGGAGGAGGTGGATTTTGGCACTGTGCGCTCCCACCAGCACTCAGCCAATAACTCTCTGCTTTAACTGTGTCAACACATCAGTGGATCAGCGCACTGCACATAGGTACTCTGTGGCATATATGTGCTGAATGAAGCCTGCAAAACCCCTGTGTGGATATGCTTTAAACATTTGAGGGCTCACTGAAGCTGGGCATTAATCCGCACTTTAGAACAAGCAGCCAGAAAGCACTGACTCTTTTTTTCACAAATGCCATCAAAACTGGGGGAGGCTTTATCCATCTCTCTCTCTCGCCTTCTCTCTTTCTCTCTCTCCCTCTCCATGTTGCTAAGAAAGGTGACCTTTTTGAAATGTGCTAAATCCAGTATAGCATGACACAGTGCAAAGGATTCCCCCCCTCCCTGCCTTAGTATTGTTTAATCATTTCTTGAAAACAATGCAAATGGAAGTCAAAGTTATTCCGATGGACCTCATTCCAGACTGAAAAGGTCTCAGCTGAGTTTTCCTGCCAGACAATAGAAGAAAGACCAGAAAGAGATAACAAGGGAAAACATGATTAAATCACAGAACTGACATAAAATCAATACGGGCAGCCGAGGATCAATAATTCTTTGCTCTGAGTAACAGTCAGTAGCGCTTGTACTCGTTTTCAGATTTCTCCAAGACTATTGCTAGGTTGTGTTGCGGAACAACAGCCTGGCTTTCAAACCCTGCTCTATCTCTTGTGCATATGTTTCACCTTCATCCTTCACTGGTTAAGACAGGTAATTTAACTCATCAGCTACAGACAACTAGCTCATAAGCAGCAATGGAAAAAAATAAATATGGAAGCCAGCCTGATGGGCACACACTAATTCAGTTTCCAGTGGGAAATTATCATAAATGCTGAAGCTGAGGAGGGAATGTTGGGTGGTGTGGAGACAATGTGGCCAATTAAACATCCTTCGCAATTGCTTGAAGGCTAGCTTCCATGCAATCTCACGGGCTTATTGCTATTTTTGAACATGACAATGTTGTTAGAACTTTGAGGGGGTATAACGCTCCCAGCATTGTGTGATGACCTCACTTCCGGGAGTGATGTCATCGCACAGGCCCCAGGAGCACGCCTGTGCTTTGCACCAGGCCAATTTGGGCCCCAAACTGGCCAATTCGTTAAGAATCGGCTCAGGGCAAAGAGCAGGAGGGCTCCTGGGGCCTGGGTGATGACATCACTCCCAGGAGTAACATTGTTGTGCCGCACTGGGAGTGCGCCCCAGAATATCTGTTCCCCGCCTCTCTCCCCCACTGACCAAGTGAGTGGTGGCAGGGGGCAGAGGGAGCGAGCAGAGGGTCCCCCATTTGCACCCTGGGACACGCAACCCTATTTTGGAATACGCAAAGTAAAGAACACAAGGCCTAACAGAATCCTTCGAAGTAGCGTGCCTCACCCGCTTACCCAGAGCCATGAGTAAAACCTGGGATGGAACTACTTCAGATACTGGTATCTTGGATCTATTGGATGTGAAGTGGAATTCTGGAAAACATGGACTTCCGAATTGAACTGGCAGAAGGGGAGTTCACGTTGCCTAGGCTGTGGTTGAAAAGACCAAGTCTGTTGGTGTAGTCTTAAAATGAAATGAGGCCAGCTGGTTGCCTGGAGGTTGAGCACATGTCTATCTCAGACCTCACCGGCTACATGGACCTCATGGAGCAGGTGCTGGAGTGGTCTTTGTTCTGCCTGATAGATGCTGCCAGTCAGAGTAGACAATTCTGAACCAGACGGGCTTGAGATAAGGCAGCTTCGTATTTTCATACTTGGAAGAAAGAAAAAAAAAAGTTTTCTCAACTGACAGGCCCTTATAAACAGCCTACTGATTGTTTGCACCTTAAAGATTCTCATTCTTAAACCCTGCTAAGGTAAAATTAGGAACATTTATAATTATGAAGCAGGAATTAGATAATTAAGACAATTTCATAAAAATGAATAAATCTCTTTGTGGAGTTCTGGCCTGAATATGGTTTTTCTTTTATGTTCTTCTGGGTATTAGACAAAATGGGAGCCAAATTTCTAAAAAGCCATTTTTCTTTCTTTTTCGGATGCCTCCAGCCATCAGAAGTTTGTTCACTATTGCCAAGGCCCAGGAAACACAAGTGTGAAAGGGGGTACCTGAGGGAGTCTTCAGCACTAAGCAACATTTTACAGTTGGCTAGGGCAAACAGATTTTAATTGGATCTTTAGAAGTCTGGCAGGAAACTTCTTTCCAACTTCATTTAAGCAGAATCAGTTGTTGATTATGAGGAAGTCGGTGCCCAGATTTATCCTCTGAGTTCTGCAGGATTTTTTTTTTGCCTTTAATTTTTGCTTTGAGTTTTTTATTCCCCCCCCCCTCTGTGTTTTTTCTGGTTCTTTTGAGACCACTTTTGCCTCGATTTTTTTCTGGAAGTCGATTTTGAGTGAGTTTTTTCTTCATGCATAATGTTTCTTTTGGTTTTGTTTGTCCCCCTCATTCCCAGCACCTCCAAGCCACTTTTCGATGTCTGGATGTTCATCATCGTGGAACCGCTCTCCCCCCGCCTTACTTCCCCCCTTTCTAGTTTTCATATAATTTTATTTAATCCTCAATATCATATTGATACATGGATCTACCATTGTAAAAATAAATGCAGCAGTTTCCCTGAATTTCTACCTTTAGATTCTGTTTGCTTGAGAGTGAGCCATTTGTGATAACAGAACAACAGTGTACAAAACCAAACGTATAGGTACTGAAATGCACTGCTGCAAAAATAGCTCTAAATCAGATTTATATATATGATCATATTTTATAAGAATACTACAAAGTATATATTCATATACAATTATTTTAACAGGAATCTATTTATCCTCCAGTTGAAGAAGCCTCTTCAAATAATTTTTATGATGGTATTAAAAGAACTTTTTATATCTAGCTGATTCTTGAAAGAATTGAGACTGAAAGTACTCAATTCATATCAATACCTTTGATACTTTCCGTTCTTACAAGCTGAAACAAAACTCCTTTCTGAAATAACTTTTGCTATAAACATTGAAAATTAGCCTTGGAAGCTCTTGGCTAGCATTTGGAGAGAGAAGAGGACAACTCTCCTAAAGCACCCGATCAGCTCTCTAAGGATTGCTCTTTTGGCTTATAAGAACAGTTCATTATAACTTCAGAATCAATTGAGGACGTTTCACGCCACATTCATTCAGGAGCCAGTTAGACGTTGAAGTTCTTCTGATACCAACCTACAAATTATCTGAAGAAAAAGGTTCTCCTTGAAGTAGGAAGATCACTGGATTCTTGCCAAAAATGATGGTATTTGAACATGCACGTTTTGAATTATTCTTATGAACTATAAATCTTCTTTTGAGATATTTTTGCTGAGGTGCGTTTCCGCATCTGAATTTGGGGTCTGAGTGCAATTTGTTATACCTGATAGCCTTCCTTCTCCCAGCCCAAACAGTCCTCCTCTTAGAAGAGGGAAGCAAAAGGCATTTCATGGCAAGTTTCGAAGCCCCCTTCTGCCCAGCTTTCCCCCTAAGCAAGACAAATAAGGAGCAACGCAATTTCCTTTCTTTAGAACATGGCCTTTACTGTATTCCCATTTATTATTTAACATTCAGGTGACAGTACCATTGCATTAAGGGAACAAATTACAAATTGCAAAGGAGAGTAGCAAAGCAGAGATGTGGGCTGTCAGAAAATCAAATGGATCCATTACATTTACTCCTGGAAAAAAAATAGCAGGCACCAGACAAATTGCATTTTGTAAATTACTAGTCCGTAGAATAGAAATGTAAACAAAGGTGAAAAGGCTTTTTGCTTGGATTTCTGAAAACCAATGGAGAATAAGTTAGAACATGGTCCAGAGAGCCGTATTCCATTGTTCTGGGACTGGGGTAGGCTGAGGGAGACAGCTCAGATGCACACAATAGAATGAATTCTGGCATACTGGTATGTCTATATTCTTCCACTCTGTTCAGCAAACTTGGAAGGTTTCATTTAGCTTCAGGAGTCTTCTTCCAAGTCTTTCTTCCAACTTTAGGAGACCCTTAATCTATAGGATACATGTCTGTTTGGCACTACCCCTTACCCATCAGATACGGCCCAGGATTTGCCAGCCCTGGATCTGCCAACCCTGGTGGGTTTACCACACAAGACCTGTCACATGGATGTTTGGGGGCCCACAATTACGAAGGAAAGCTATGGATATGGCTGATGCGTGCCATTGCCTCCTGTGTGCGTATTATGTGCCATCAAGTCACCTCCGACCAATGGCAACCTTATGAATGAAAGACCTCCAGAATCTCCTATCATTAACAGACTTGCTCAGATCCTGCAAACTGGAGGACGCGGCTTCTATTATTGAGTCAAGACGTTTTAGGTCTTCCTCTTTTCCTACCGCCTTCCACTTTTCCTAGCATTGTTGACTTTCCAAAGTATCTTGTCTTCTCATGATGTGACCAAAGTACGATAGCCTCACTTTTGTCATTTTAGCTTCTAGGGAGGATTCAGGCTTGATTTGATCTAGAACCCACTTTTTGGCCATCCATGGTATCCACCATTGCCTCCTGGTCTGGGAGAAAAGTGAGTTCCAGCCCACGTGAATTCAGTTTTTCAGTCCCTGCAAGAATCAGGAGGTACACATTTGCACATCTGAATCACTGTCTGATTCAGCCGTATAGCAAGTTGAAATGAAGTTTTGAGCATCTCCTTGGGCCTGGAAGCTTAGTTCATGTGTTATAAAGAGAGAGCAGCTGCCCCTTTCTTATAGTGGATCCCACGCTGGAATGGTAGGAGCGCCTAGCATGAGTGGGTTGATGCTATTGTCCCCCAGAGAAGCAGAGGGCTGCTGACAGTTGGATTTTCTCCCATCGTGGACCTTCTTTTCTACATGCTTCTGGATTTCAGAGCCAAGCTACAAGTGATGCCTGACATAGGTTGGACACTTGTCAGCTTCCCTCAAGTTTTGATGGGAAATGTAGGCATCCTGTTCTTGCAGCTGTAATGGAGAGCCAAGCTGTAAAACCAGGACGCCTACATTTCCCATCAAAACTTGAGGGAAGCTGACAAGTGTGCAACCTGTGTAAGGCGTCACTTGTAGCTTAGCTCTCAGACATTACTGGAGCAGGGCTGGATCCAGAATTAGGGAAGGACTAGACTTCAAATTGGCCCTAACATGTTTAATGACAAAATGATCAGCCAACAGGAGTGTCACAGCTATTTTAAGTTGGTGGGGAGGAACCCAAATAACATTGGATGCAATCCACAGTTACCCAAGAATAGCAAATAAAAATAATCTCAGGCAGGCACATTTCAAAAACTCTTCCACTGCTCTTTAAAGGAAAGGTTACTGGATTTAAATAGGCCAGTATGGGGACATTTCTACCACTATTCATTTCCTTAGTATAAAATGTCTCACTCTTTCTCTCCCTTGAAAAATACAGCATTCCAGTCCTTTGTGTTTTACCCTGATGAACAAACAGATACTCTCCTTCCAAGCTGCAGGTTTCTTTTAACTGGTTTTAATTGCAAAAGAGAAGTTTACAGTCCAACAGCCTACAGACCCATAAATCATCATTAAAAATGCTTTGAGTCATGCAACAACAGCCGGAACAATAATCCATGTGTATCTATCAAGAGTGAGAGGTTTATACTTGACCCAAAATGATAGGACACGAAAGCAAATGTTTGCAGTCTTCAAGAACAGCCGTGTCATGTTTTTTTTAAAAAAAAATAAAAATAAATCATGAATAATAGAATCAATACAGCCGATATTCAGCAGAAACTGGGTGGGACTTGTTCTTAGATTTGAGGCACATTAGCAGATAAAAATGGGAGCTAGCCAGAAGTCTCTCTGTTAGTACATTTCAATATGCTGCTCCTATAGGTACACTTTCGCATGTTGCTGGTTAGGACTGTTAAGACTTCCTGGCCTTAGACCCACATATCCAAAGGACCTTCTCTCCCTATTTTTTCCTATGCCCACGCTGCCATTTTTGGTGGTCCCCTCTTTAAAGGCGGCCTCTGCTTTTCCCGTGGCCCCTCCCTCCTTATGGAAAGAACGCCCAAGGAGCTGAGGGGAGCAAAGCCTTTTGGAAATCGTCGAAGAGGCTGTTTGTTCCCCAGAGCTTTTAATGGAGTGCAAGATGCAGGACTTTTATTGCATTTTATGAAGCTTCGTTAGGCTGTGGGAGCATTTGGGGTTTTGTTGTGATTTGATGTTTTAATGTGTATTATAAACCCCCTTAAGCTATGACAGAAAAGTAGAGTATAAATGTTTAAATCAATCAGTCAGTCAATAAGACCTCAATGCTATTATGTTGAAAGGCAGTGTGGTGTAGTGGATAGAATGTTGGATTTAGGTGACCATAGGCCAGGCACACACTCTCAGCCTAACCTACCTTACAGGGTTGTTGTGAGAATAAAATGAAGGCGAAAAGAAGGATGTCAGCCACTTTGGGTCCCCATTGCAGAGAGACGTAAGGGCAGGAATGAAGTAAATAAATATCTCCATTGCTAATGGAGATTTTTTTGGTTTGCTTTTGCTTCAGTCTTTCTGAGATCCCGGCACAAAATAAAAGATCCCAATTTCCCAGCATCCTTTACAGAGTGCAGAGGGTCACTGTGGGGAAGCATAAGAATAAATCAAAAAAGTGTCCAAAAGATACAGGAGGTTTGTTTTTCCTAAACCCTTTGATTCAGGAAAATACCTGGCAGGTCCACCGCTGGAGGATCACAAAAGTTTTGGAGTTTGCTCTGGCTGCTTCATCTAACAAACGTATAATTTTGTAAGTGCTTCTGTCCAATATGCAGGCTTTTTACTTCCATACCACATGAGGTCTTCTTTCTCCCACCCCTTTTATGGCAATAAATAATACATATCTGTTTAAATGTACGAAGCTGGCTTTTTTTTAAAAAAGCATGTACCTGGCATTGCAATCATTTCCGTGTGCCACGAGAGCCAAGTGACACTTTTTAAGCCGCTCGCTATTTATAGGGCTTGGTGAAAGGATATCTGTTCTAGATGCTCTTACCTGCCCTAAACTAGGAAGGCACTTAAAACATTGAATCGGCTATTCAGACAGCTCAAATTTTATTGTAAATTAAAATCTATAGTTCTCATCTTACTGCCGAGCCATTAGGAGGTCACAAAATTGCTCTAATCCTGGATTTCCGATGAGTTTCGGGGTTCTGTCCTGGGCCAAATTTCTAAAAAAGAAAAGGCAGAGATAAAAAAATACATTACCAGGAAAAATGGTGTTTTACAGGAAGAATTTTTGACAGCACCATTTTGCAAAGGCTATACATAGCACTGAGTAGATAACAGATCTCCTCAAGTGCGCTGGTTAAAAGAAAAGGGAACTTGTTGCAGCTTTGATAGGAAACTTGCATCATACTTCTCCAGTGAAACTGGCTGACCGGAGCCCTTTGCCATCCTCACGTCCCTTTCATGGTTCTGGATTTTTAATCGCATGCCCCAGTTATACTGAATTTGCAGACTGTAGCTGCCAAAGGCCATTGTGGTATGTGCCAGCAAAGACTAAGACCTGCTCCATTTGCTACAAAATATGAAATAGCTAGCAAACATACCCTGTATTTTAGAGGCAAGGCTTGATGTCCTCTCATTGGATCTTCTATTTTGTCTCCCGTTATCCCTGTTTTAGAAAGTATCTTGGAACTCAGATGTCCATACTCAGCGGTGTGAGCACGGAGCACCGAACAGCCTCAAGTGCAATGTTGAGGAGCCCCGTACCATGACACCTTCCCAGTTTTCTCTTCAGGCAATTTCTCCCACATTTGCATTTTGTTGAGCCACGAGATAGTGTGCATCCATGCTCTTAGGACCTTTCTGAGTGATCAGGGTTTTGCGCACTGTAAATGTGGGTTACTCTCTCAAGCATCCAGCACTGCCCTCGAGAAGGCCCTTGGAAGGGAATCAGTCCCTTATTATAAAGTCCAGAGATGCAGAACAGAAGATCAGACAGTTATGGGAGAGCCCCGGCTCCAATTTTACCCACACCTGGACAAAACAAGGGGGAGAATACGACGCTGTGCCTTTAACTGTGAACTTCCTGATCTTTCACCTATTTGTACGAGCTCCTTCATGCTGAAGTCATACTAGAATTCACTGGGTGTAACACTTGCTTTACTTAAACTTATCTACAGTAAAGAGTCTGGCAATGATCTACTACTCGGGAGCCCTTTTATTGTTGGAGATTATCCAACTCTTTTAAAACACGAAGAATAAAGGAGGCACCTCTTCGGTAGTTCACCAAGGCCAGGCAGAAAGGGGCTGACGATTTCCACTGGTTTTCTGCCATGTTTTACAGCATTGGTGGTGCAATCCCAAGCAGTGTTACCCCCTTCTAAGTCCAGTGGAGTCAATGGGCTTAGATGAGTAGAATTCTACTTAGGATGGCACGGTGGGTCTCTCGGGTAACAGGGACCTGAAATGGCCCAGCTGGCTCCTGAATGACTTGCTTACTTCTCTTTCAGGATGGACAAGATTCAGGTCCATTAGCACCTTAAAGACCAACTAGATTTCACATATGATATCTAAAGGGAGCTTTGCTTCTGGAAAGCTCAAACTCTGGAAATTTAAGGTCTTTAAGGTGCTGCTGGGCCCAAGTCTACAACAGACCAACACAGCCACCCACCTGAAATGATCTTAGGATGGGTTTCCTCCTTGGTTATCAATTGCCCTAAAGTCTGCAGATGCCACTTCACACAAGGGGTGAACGTCACAGCAGTTTTGCCACATGGCTACGTTGCTGGCACTACAATGATAGCAGAGTCTCCTCTAATGTGCTGGGTTGACATCAAGGCTATGTCCATCAAATCTGTCAGGTGTGCCATGTCAGAAGTCTATCAGTACACGGAGAGGAAGATTTTCCTGATCCTCACCATCACCCTGTGTCAAGCACTATATAGTCATGTAATAAGAAGCATCTCCAGGTTCTTCTAGTCCAGTCTTCTCCTGGTCCCTTCTCCACCCTCCCTCCCTTCCTGGTGGAATGAGCAAGCAGAAGGACCGGATGGGGAAAGGAAATGTGGGAGAACATCACAGAAGCACCTGTAGAGTTGCCAGCTCCAGACTGGGAAATTCCAGGAAATTTTGGGAGTAGAGCCTGGGGAGGGGAGGGGCCTTAGCAGGGCGTAATGCCTCCGAGTCCACCCTCCAAAGCAGCCATTTTCTCCAGGGGAACTGAGCTCTGTAGCCTGGAGATCAGCTATAATTCCAGATGTTCAGGTCCCACCTGGAGGCGAGCAATCCTAAGCACCTTTCACAGCTTCAAAATGGTGAAACAAACAGGACGGAGGAGGAGGAAGATGACAATGACGATAACGTATGATTAGAGAATTTGGATGAGAGAATTCATATGATTAGAGAATTTGGAATGCTTTACACATCTCATCTTGGAAACTTCCATTCAATTGTAGTTTCCATTAGGCCAACGGGGGACGTTGAGGCTGAAGTCCCAAACACACGTGAGGCCGGAGATCTATGATCCAGATATATAATCTGGCTTCCTACTACGAAGGTCAAGGGCTGAGATGAGGCAGGGCTATTCCCCGCCGAGGAAAGGTTAACTTGTCACCCCTGTGTCAATTTCCTGCTCAAAATCCTCTCGCTCTCCTGGCTGCTTTAGGTATGGAAAAAAGGGATCTTGTCTTTCCCCCTCTCTGTCAGGGCTAAAAGGAGAGGGGCAATTTCATTCAGGGAACCGGTGTGCGATGAGGAAGAGTCTGAAAACCATTCCCTCAGTACTTATCCATTGGAAGAGGCAGCTGATTTTTAGGACCAAATAATGTAGCTGCTAGTAGTTTGGCCCTAAGAAGTTTGCCTGAAACCCAGGGCTCATTGCGAGGGGGAACGCGCAGGAACGCAGTTCCAGCCATTCCCCAAAGAGGTCACATGTCAGGTGGCCCAGCCCACCTGATTCTCGGCCATTTTGGGCCCGTTTCGTCCTGGATTGGGGCCAAAACGGCCCAGATCGGGCCTCTGACAGGTGGTGGATCACTTTCCTGCTCAGCAGCGGTCTGATCCTGACCATTTTGGGCCCCTTTTCGGCCATTTTCAGCCCCTTTCTGCCATTTTGGGCCCAATTTTGGCCCTGAATGGCCAGGATTGGGTCCAAAACAGCCAGGTTAGGTGATGCCAGGGGGTGTGGCATATGCAAATCAGTTATGCTAATGAACCATTTCCGGTGATGTCAAGGGGCGTGGTGTATGCTGATGTTATGCTAATGAGTTATGCTAATGAGTTTCTCCAGCTCTTTTTCTATGAAATGACCCCTGCTGAAACCCATTAGTGCACTCATGGCATGGAAATAAGCAAGTCAAATGACTGCTGCATGGCTGGCTGTTCCATGGGGGTCCACTCAGCTCAAGCCTAGTCCATGGTGACGATGTCAGTGAACCTACACTGGCCACCTTCACATTGTCACAGCCCAGACAAATCCAAGTTGAATGGACCTCGTTGCACTGCTGAAAGGGCAGAGGCCGCTTAGCTTAGTCTGCTTCTGCCCGTCAGTGGCCCTTTGGGAACTTTGTTCCTTTGGGAACATTCTTAATACACTCCAGATCCAGTTGAGCCATGATTTGAACCAGGAACTTCATGAGCAGTCTCTCTGCCATGCTTCGCTAATATGTAAGATTGCCAGCTCTGGGTTGGGCAATTCTTGGAGATTTATTGGGGGGAGGTAGAGCCTGGGAAGGGCATGGTTTGTAGAGGAGAGTACCTCCGCGAGGTATAATACCATACAGTCTGTCCTCCAAAGCTTCCATTTCCTCCAGGATCATAGATTCAGAGGAGTTAGCCGTGTTAGTCTGTAGTTGCAAAATAGTAAAGAGTCCAGTAGCACCTTTAAGACCAACCAACTTTATTGTAGCATAAGCTTTTGAGAACTACCACTCTCTTCATCAGCTGACGAAGAGGGCTGTGGTTCTTGAAAGCTTATGCTTCAATAAAGTTGGTTGGTCTTAAAGGTGCTACTGGACTTTTTACTATTTCCTCCAGGGGAGCTGATCTTTATAGTCTGGAGATCCATTGCAATTTGGGGAGCTCTCCAGACCCCATCTGGAGGTTGGCAATCCAACTAATACATGAGTGTGATTCCCTCCTCCCAGCCCTTCTTCTTTGCCCTTCTCTCTTACACTAGCTGCAGTGGAAGAACAGGCAGCCCAAACTATTGGACCAATATCAGAAGGCTTTGAAAAAAGCATGTGTGCTGGTTGGTAATGAGTGCTTTAAGATGATATCATTTGTCAGAAACCCAGGCATTTGTTTTGTTTTGTTCCTGGGCACAAGAGAAAAATCAATGTTGCAGCATTTTTCAGCTTGCCAGAGCCCTTGCAAAGACGGTGCTCCTGTTTATACATTTTTTAAAAAAAAAACCATTCTGAACCTTTTAGACCTCAGCACAACAGCATGCGGTTTAAAAATAGAATGCCGTGGGATATCAATTTTGCAAGCAGACAGGCGGTTTCTCAAGAACCAGTTGCTTGAAATCAACCCTTAAGAATCCTGAGGAAAACGGAGTGATACAGCAGCCTAAGAGCAGAACCACAAGTGACAAAAGGCACAGATTGGACACTTGTCTGCTTCCCTCAAGTTTTGATGGGAAATGTAGGCATCCTGGTCTCGCAGCTTCACTCTCTGACTGCTGTCCAATGGACTTTTCAACTGTCACTTGTCCAACATTCTGCCAAGCTGCCTACATTTCCCATCAAAACTTGAGGGAAGCAGACAAGTGTCCAATCTGTGCCTTTTGTCACTTGTGGTTCTGCTCTAAGAGATCCCCCTAAGCAGGGCTTTTTTTCAGCTGGAATGCGGTGGAACGGCGTTCTGGAACCTCTTGAAGATAGTCACATGGCTGGCGGCCCCGCCCCCTGATCTCCAGACAGAGGGGAGTTGAGATTGCCCTCCATGCCGCTGAGGGCCACGGAGGGCCATCTAAACTCCCCTCTGTCTGGAGATCAGGGGGCGGGGCCACCAGCCATGTGACCATTTTCTCTGAGGGCAACCCACTGAGTTCCACCACCTCTTTCCCCAGAAGAAAAGCCCAGCCCCTAAGAGATCTCTGGAGCCTTAGGACGCAAATGGTCTTTCCCAACGCCTTTTAAAGGAAGAGCCAAAGGCTCTCAAAGGTTAGGCAAACAAACTTTTACAAATATATTACTATCATTTCCATTTTATAGGTTGCATCGCAGAAACCATGGCTCTCAGACTTCTCAATGGGACTGTGCCCTGGAACGAGAACACAGATCACCCGCAAAACAAGAACTTCAAAAACAGAAAGAGGCTGAGAAACTTGTTGAAGTCCAAACCGAAGCCTCTTTGGTTGGGCCAGTATTAGAGGTGTGCTTTTTATTTTTAAAACTATCTTCATTTTAGTTATTAACCAAACATATTCATGTCCTCCTCCTCTTAAGATCAGGCACCCTGGGAGGAAAACAGCAACGTCAGGGAACCCAGGATGCTCTTTCCTCGGGTTGTCTCTCCCCACCCCCCAACTGTGGCTGAGGTCAGTCAAAAACATTAGAGATGGTAGGAGAAGTAGGGGATTATTGGAACCTGCCACAGAGCCCCAAACTACTGGAAGAAAGGCAAGGAAGAAAGAATTATCTTCCAGGTTTCCCATGCTGTAACAGGGCCCAATGCATATACCACTGATGTGGCTATATCCATATTAAATCTGGGACCCATCTCTTCCCACTGAGCCACGGCCTGTGCTAATCCACCAAGGTCCATCAAGAGGGGACATGAAGAAGAGGGGATATGTCCCGGCCTCCAAGTATATACTTATTCATGTAGAGTTGTGTTTTCATCTTAATAGAATATGAGAGGGGAAAGTGGCATGGTATAGCCCGACCCTGTCCACTCTCAGAAGCTGAGCAGGGTTGGCACTTGGAAGGGCGACCACCAAGGAAGACTCTGCAGAGGAAGGCCCTGGCAAACCACCTCTGCTTCTCACTTGCCTTCAAAGCCCCTTGTTGGGGTCGCCGTAAGTCGATTGCGACTTGACGGCACATACAAACACACACGTAGGATATGGGAAACGTCTACCAAAGGTGACTGCCTATGTGTAGGGTCAAGAAAGACTTCAAGCAAAATTCCAGGATTCACTTTAACAAGTTTAAAGCAGGCTATGAATTGAAAGCTTTTAATGAAGACTAGTGAAGATTGAATGGAACCTCAAAATTTATGGAAATTTAACTTCAGTTTAGGGAGTTGCCTATCAGTAAAAGAAATCTTACAGTGCAATCCCAAGCAGGGTTACTCCAGTGTAAACCCATTGATTTCAATGGGCTTAGAGGGGCATAACTCTATTTAGGATTGCATTGCAAGTTGACTAACCATTTGAATGTGACTCTGTCAGTCAAATCTATAAACATTTGCATATGAATAAAACCCATGCTCAGAACCTCCCTTTACATCTTACCCATCATGTGGAAGCAGATTTTCTTAGCTAAATCCAGAAATTCTTCCTGCAGTAGACTCCATTTTTAGGATAATACAGAGGAGAAGAAAATGATATAAGCCACTTTGGGCCTCCTATTTCGGGTATAAATGAAGAAATGAAGTTAGTGAGTAGTAAGTAAGTAAATGGGGATCGTACAAAGGAATAACTCTTTTGCTTCTGAGCTCCTGCGTAGCTCCCAGCAGTCAGGGACCATGGCCTCCGGAGTATTTATATATTTTACTTATTTCAAATTTCTATTCCGCCCTCCCCACAAGTGGGCTCAGGGCGGATAACAATATACTAAAATACAAAATACAATAAAAACAACATATTAAAATACAGTAAAATCCATACACATTTAAAACAGGATGGTGGACAGCCTTCACAGACAGGGTTAAGATTTTATACACCCCTTTTTTCAGGCCAGCGGAGGCCCAGCCTCATCCACATGCCTGGCGGAACAACTCTGTCTTGCAGGCCTGGCGGAAGGATAGTAAGTCCTGCCGGGCCCTGATTTCAGCAGACAGAGCATTCCACCAGGTGGGAGCCAGGACCGAAAAGGCCCTGGCTCTAGTCGAGGCCTCCTTGGGGCCAGGGACCACCAACAGCTATTTGTCCCCTGATCGGAGTGTCCTCCAGGGAATATATGGGGAGAGACGGTCCCGTAGATACGCTGGTCCCAGTCCGCACAGGGCCTTATAGGTCAGTACCAGAACCTTGAATCTGATCTGGTACTCCACTGGCAACCCATGCAGCTCGCATAAGAACGGTGTTATATGCGCCTCATTTGGCACTCTTGTAATAACATGCACTGCTCTTGCTTTCCTAGGAACCTACTTCCAAATTAAAGTCCAATGAACCAAACACACACCATCCTCTTCGGCGCTGAGGTGCATTATCAGAAGAGCAAAGGTCTTCTCTGTGGTGGTGCCTTGATTCTAGACCTCCCTCCACAGGGCTGTCTGCCTGGCACCTAATTTAAAGAGTTTGGGGGTTAAAATACATCTATTCTTCTGGTTAGCAATGGAGGGGATGGTCTCTCTTTTCTACCACTGCTTTGAGCAGGGGTCCCCAACATTGTGCCCGAGGGCACCCTGTTGTCTGCTGACACTTTTCCTGGCACCTGCCAAGTATTTTTAGAAAGTGGGCAGGGCCAAGTGACTAAATGTATTTTACCTGTGCAAATGGTAGAGTGATATTCTAAAAACATAGTGGAACTTGATTCTGGCTTAATTTGACTGGGCTTCATGGCAAAATGATTAATGCCCTCCTTAACTAAAACATCTATTGAAGTCTTCAGACCTTTTCTGTTTTAATGCAGGTGGAAGTTGATGCTAACATTGCTATATCAATTTTTTTAACTTGTCAAAAATCATTTATGTTCCTAGCAAAATCTGGCCAAATTCTCTCTGTTACTGTCCACAGTATGTAAGGAGCTCTCCCTGGCCCTTCAGCACCAACTGTCATTGTTACAAGTAATACTAAAATAGTAAAGAGTCCTGTAGCACCTTTAAGACTAACCAACTTTATTGCAGTATAAGCTTTCGAGAACCACAGCTCTCTTCATCAGCTGCCGTGGCTCTCAAAAGCTTAGGATACAATAAAGTTGGTTAGTCTTAAAGGTGCTACTGGACTCTTTACTATCTTGCTACTACAGACTAACACAGCTAAGTCCTCGGGATATATGACAAGTAATACTGAGGGTTAAGAACGGTTGTGCTCATGAAATAAGGCCTCTTGTCAAGGGAATAGCCATGGAAAGAAGCATTATTTCCTTTTCTTTTTGCACAAATGTGTTAGATGCCGCAAAATGAAGACACTAAATACTGCCCCATGAGGTTTCTTCATTAGCTCAATATGAATTGCTCATTTGGTATGTATGCAAGAATATATTTTAAAACAAGTTAATTTTTAAAGGCATCCCATTAAAGAGAACTGATGGAGATGTTAAAGACCTATTATTACAGTTATGCATAATCTCACTCCCTGACATTTTGTGGTTGGCCCTGCCTCCTGTGGCAGTCATTTTGTGGTTGGCTCCACCTCCCATGGCAGCCATTTTGTGGTCGCACACGCCATCCTGTGTCAAAGAGCAATAGTCCAGTAGCACCTATAAGACTAACAAAATTAGCAGTAGGGTATGAGTTTTCATGCGCCACAGCTCATTTCTTCAGAAAACGCATACCCTACCACTAATCTTGTTAGTCTTATAGGTGCTACTAGCCAGTTTGGTGTAGTGGTTAAGAGCAGCAGGACTGTAATCTGGAGAGCCGGGTTTGATTCCCCACTCCTCCGCTTGAAGTCAGCTGGGTGATCTTGGGTCAGTCACAGCTTCTAGGAGCTCTCTCAGCCCCACCCACCTCGCAGGGTGTTTTGTTGTGGGGATAATAATGACATACTTTGTAAACAGCTCTGAGTGGGCATTAAGTTGTCCTGAATGGTGGTATGTAAATCGAATGTTGTTGTTATTATTATTACTGGACTATTGCTCTCTTCCACTGCTACAGACAGTCTAACACAGCTGCCCATCTTGATCCATCCTGTGTCAGGATTCCAAAGGAGCCTGCAGGCTGAAAAAGGTTGAGGACCTCTGACTTTGAGAGTTTCCCTGCCCAGCCATAGAATCATAGAATCATAGAGTTGGAAGGGGCCATACAGACCATCTAGTCCAACCCCCTGCCCATGAACCTTACTGGATAACCTTGGACTGCTATCTCAAAAATGCCTTACAGAGTTGTTGTAAGGATAAAAATTTACACTGTAACAGATAGATAGTAGATGTGAATGTTATTCTATACAACAAAGGGCAGCCTTGTATAGATCTGATTATTATTTTTAATGGTGTTATAGTTGATAAATGTTTTAATATTTTTAATGTTGCTGGTTTCAGCGTGGTTCATTTATAATTGTATGTTATTCATCTTGGGAGTTTTGTGATAGAGCTGCAGCCTACAAATCTTTTAATTCAGGGTAACTAAGAACTGGCCTTCGGGGTAAAGCTGTCAGGAGCCAGCAGAGGCCCACAGACCATGAATCCCCTTCCCTTCACAGATCCAACCCAAATAGCATATGAAAAATCACATGACTTCCCGATACCAGGAATAGACTAATTATTGGTCCCCTCACCTTTGTCGCCCACCATGCTTCTCCAATCCTCCGTTTCGTCATCACAATAGCCCTGTGAGGTAGGTTCGGCTGAGAGCCCAATGGTTATCTTATCCCTTCTGAAGCCTCAAGAAAGAGGCTGTTGAATTCTCGGCCACACAGAAGAGGCACTGTGCTCGGAATGAAAGCTGTTAGTCCCCTCCGTTTGATGGACAGTCTTCGGGACCCCATGCACACAGCATGTTGCTCCATGCAGCATCTGCAGCATCCAGCACAGGCAATGCTATGGATTTGCATTCAAAACACCAACACCCTTCAGTATATTCATATAATGAATATTACATTATATATTAATGTATACTGGGTGGCGGGTTCATAAAGCGCGATCTCTTGCCAACAAAGCAAACAGTTGTTGTTGTTTTTCATAATAAAGTCTAAAACATGATTGTAGAGGACAAATTCAGTCATATTTCATCCCTGGTGTCACATTTCTCTTTGGAAGACCCCGATCAGCACTCCCCAGACGAGGCGACCCAAAGACGCAGCTTCAGGGCAGAAAAGCCAAAGCACCTGTTTAAAAATGATACATGAAAGGGGGTGAGGGGGGGAATCAAGCGCTGAGTTTCAGAGCGGGGACAGCAGCCACCTCTCAACTTCTGGCAGCCTCCCCTTCTTTAAATATGCATCTGATGGCTTTTTAGCATAATCAAACCAAGAATCTGCCCTCTAGCGCCCTCTGGTGAATTACCACGACATGCTGCTAGTTCCAGCCACAGAATTCTTCTGCATCCCAACCGGAATGGCCAAGAGGGCATCTTGGTTTTTAGTTGGCAAGGAAACGGGTGAGGTTTTTTAAAAGACTTCATAAATATGAGATTGTGGAAAATGCGAGTTACTAGCCCTCATTGATGGTGTCGAAAACCATGAAACCAAGAATAGGTTTTGATTTTTCAAAGCCTCCAAAATAATTTCAGCACGCTCTGCTTGCCTTGCCATCATCCAAGATGCTGAAAAAATGGTTGTGATCTTTTCACCAAGTAGACGCTTATTCAATTATATGCATTCATATTTTTTCCCCATATCTGGTATCGTTTATTCCAATCATACAAGGAGATTTTTAAAATTGGAAGTTATAGAACTTTAACACCAAATTCCAGATGTTCTAATGGAATCAATAATATTTTGTACTCTTCCCATTTTATTGATGGGGAAGCTGAGGCAGCAAGAAAAGAAGAGTTTAAAGACGTTTAGGTGATAAGGACAATCAAACTGGAGCATAGGACCAGATTGGGGAAACTGGAGTTCAGCCCTACAGAGCTTTCTGGGCTGCCTTGATAAACTAAATAACATTCAGCCTAACTTGCCTTACAGGAGAAAGGATCAACTGGGATGAACTTGATGTTAAAACCCTATGGAGGAAGGTGGGAAAAGAATGTAAGAGCCAAGCTACAAGTGGCGAATGACACTTGAACGGCAAGTGAACAGACTCACGTGTATTCCTTCCTGTTCACTTGCGCTCCACTTGATCACTAAGTGAACAGAGAGGAATACACATAAGTCTGTTCACTTGCCATTCAAGCGTCATTCGTCACTTGTAGCTTGGCTCTAAGAAGTAAATAACTTTAAAGGCTAACGCTGAAGCAACTGGGCTTGTTTAGTCAAGAGAAAAGGAGGAACAAGGAAACTATGAGGAATCCTAGGGGAAAATAAGCTTCTTTCTTTAGATCTAACCTTTGCCCAAATCCATATAGAAATGCAGACTTTGGGAGGCTTCGTTTGTTTCACTTAGGAACAGTCACAAGAGCATATCTTTCTGCTCTCTGATTTGTATCATTTCCTTATGAGAGTTTTTTTTTAAAAAAATACCCTCAAAGTTACAATCTCTTCCATTGGTAGAGAAGGTATTTGGAACATTAATCAGAAGGCGAGCAGGGGAACACCTAGAAAGTTACTGTTTAACTCAAGATAGTCAACATGGCTTCAGAGGAAGCATGTCTGAGCATATCAGACTTCTTAACTGCAGGATATAGCCCCACAAAAGAACAGCCTGTCAATCCAAAACATTGTAAATATTATGGTGGAGCTACTTTCTGGATAAAGTGTTGGCTCCAAAGCAGGGCTTTTTTTCTGGGAAAAGAGGTGGTGGAACTCAGTGGGTTGCCCTCGGAGAAAATGGACACATGGCTGGTGGCCCCGCTCCCTGATCTCCGCTGGAGCGGCGCGGAGGGCAATCTAAACTCCCCTCTGTCTTGAGATCAGGGGGCGGGGCCACCAGTCATGTGACCATTTTCAAGAGGTTCCGGAACTCCGTTCCACCGCATTCCAGCTGAAAAAAAGCCCTGCTCCAAAGTGAAGCGCTGGGGGGCGGGGGGGGGGGGAGACTGAGCACACAGGAGATCCCAAACTCCAGTTGGGTTGTATTGTCGAAGGCTTTCACGGCCGGAGAACGATGGTTGTTGTGGGTTTTCCGGGCTGTATTGCCGTGATCTTGGCATTGTAGTTCCTGACGTTTCGCCAGCAGCTGTGGCTGGCATCTTCAGAGGTGTAGCACCAAAAGACAGAGATCTCTCAGTGTCACAGAGTGGAAAAGATGTCGGTCATTTGTATCTACTCAGGAGGGGTGGGGTTGAGCTGAGTCATCCTGTAAGAGTTTCCCAGGGTGTGGAATGCTAATGGCGGGAGGCTTCACTGTATCCTGAGGAGGTTCTTTTGCATATGGATTGGTACTTGATGTGCTAATCTTCTCTGCAGGGCTATTGTCGGGGATAGAATGTTTTGTTAGCCTGGTGTTTTTCAGAACCCTGCTCCAGTTGGGTTTCTGCCCATTGGGCAGCCATTGGCTAGAAGATATTTCTGCCTATGTAGACTCCAGTTTCCAGGTTTATTGCAACATGCATGTAGATTGCTAGTAGATCACACTGGCTAAAGTTGCCATCCTTCACATACTTCCCAAGAAGTGAACTGTGCAACGAGACATTTCTGAATAATTATGCGCTGGATCAGTCAGTAAAAGCATGATGACCTGGGAGGTTCTTTACCAGGAGGCCTTAGACAAGCCACTGTTTTCTTACTGAGTCTGCAATGCAGGGATAGCAATACTGGCCTACCTAGCAGGGCTGTTGTGAGGATTATTAAAGGTGGAGACAGATTCTTCAGAGACTAAAGAGAAAGCATTTTCGAAGAGGAATTACTACTTGCGTATATGCTTACCTCATTGTTTTTACTTCTGGTAAACAGGTGTCAGAAGTTTTTGTATTGTATAAACCTGCAAAACCTGTTTGACCAAGGATGACAGTGGGGCAAAGCAAGATGTTATGGGAAGCGAAACCCCTCTCAAACCCATTTCAACTCTCTTAAAAAACAATTATCTGTCTCCCGCATTAGATCACAGAGGTAAACTTCTCTGAACATTCCAAAGTTACTTTATAAACGCATAGTGTTATTATGAAGCTCTAGTCCCCCCCTCCCCCACTTTTCCTTTCCAAACCAGAAGTAATTCATGCAATTCACAGTGAACTCAGGTTTATAAACTCCAAGCAGTTTAAGGATTTTTAAAGTTGAATCTATCTCAGCAAACAGCTGTAAATGAACTTTATCAAAGCAGAGGCAAATCTCAAGCCTTCAGGTAAACAGGAATATTTGCCAAGTGGAAATCCCAGCCCTTTGTATATTTAGTAATGAGTGGAGATAAGATTTCATTTTTGACAGCGTGACGGATACAATCATAAAAGTAATCACACTGTTATAGCCGCGCATATACATGAAGAGTGAGTTGCAGGGTAACAGCTTTATACCTGAACATGTTTTACTTTTCCTTTGGTTAATATACATGAAAGTCATTTCTTTCTGGTATGTGAACGTTTTAAGGTTTTTTTTTTAAACAACACAGGCAAGAGAGACTTGACATCAAACTCCTGCCCACTTCAAGAGCCACTTAAACCATATTTATGCAGTATCTTTTACAGACACAAAGACATCGTAAACAGGGAATTGCTAATTTTTGGAAGAGCTGTGGCTCATTCTGCTTAGAGTGTTTTGTGTGTGTGTGTTTTAAATAAGTTTAAAACAGAAAAACCGAGCCCAGATATAGAGCCAGTGTAGTGTAGAGTGTTGGGATCTGGGAGGCCTAGGTTTGAATCCTCACGGTGCCGTGGAAGCTTGTCAGGTGACCTTAGGCCAGGCTCAACTCAAACTACCTCATACGGTTGTTGTGAGGATAAAATGGAGGACTGGAGAATGATATAAGCTGCTTTGGGCCCCCATTGTGGAGAAAGGAAGGATACAAACGAGGTCAAATAAATTAAATAAAAATAAGTATTGAGCTGTGTTCAGACATTGCCTGTAACTAGGGTTAAGGGAAAATATGCATGAAGCTGGCATATTGCCTGGCTTCTGTAAAACTCTCTTCTCCTTCCCTGGAAGAACTTGTCAAACCAAACATCTGAACTCAGCTCAGGTTGGTGGTGACTTTTAAAGCCTTTCATGAATCTTAATATACGTTCCTCAGGGAGGTCATCCTCTTGATAGTATGCATGCTAAGATTTATTTTATTTATTTATTTAATTCAATTTATATTCCGCCCTCCCCGCATCAGCAGACTCAGGGCGGATTACAATCAGTATCGTAATTTAAAATACATATAACTTTAAAACCAATAAAACCACATAAATATTTAAAACACAGCAGCAGACTTCTCCAATAACCACCACCCAACCATCTCCAAAGTATTTAACAGGCTGGGTGGGTAGGGGGGCATTTCCTCCAGTTGGCCGGTGGGGAGGCCCAACCAGCGTCAACCATATGCCTGGCGGAACAGCTCCGTCTTGCAGGCTGGCGGAAGGATAACAAATCTGGCCGGGCCCTAGTCTCTTTAGACAGAGCATTCCACCAGGTTGGAGCCAGGACCGAAAAGGCCCTGGCCCTGGTCGATGCTAGGCGGGCCTCCCTGGGGCCAGGGACCATTAACAGCTGTCATTAAGAAAAGGCTTTTTTCACATACCATATTCTGTAGTGCTTAGAATTACTATTGGGGGTGAGCACAGCCTTTTCTGTAGTGGCCCCTAGGTCACCCAAAAAGGGTTTGTCAGAGCTCTTTGCGTGGGAGCCTTGACATAGGGCACTGTTCCCAACTTCCTGACCTAGAAAGTGACAGCCAGATCATGACACAATCTTGGCAGCGACAGCTGTTACTGAGGCAACAGATCCGGTACCAGGATTTGACAAGGGGAGACATGGCAACCCAGCTGTCCACTTGGGTGTTGTGCAAGAAATCCTGAGGCAACATGGAGTGCACACTGTGTCAAGAGAGGCAGCTGACCAGGAAGGAGAAGACCTACACCTTAGCTATCATCATTACAGCCAAGGATGGAGAAAAAGAGGAGGAACCGAGGTTGGGTTTTTACCCTCTCCCTTCCACATCTTAGACCAGAGGCAGCAGTTAGTGGAGATGGGAAGAGAGGATTCTACCCCAGTGGCCCTCAAGCTCCCCCTGGCTGGCCTTTGGAACAAAATGCAAGGACCACCAATTTGGTAAGTTAGGTGGGTAGCTGTGTTGGTCTGCAGTAGTACAGAGGCATCTTAGAGACCAACAAGATTTTCAAAGGGTAAGCATATACTCCGAACATCTTGTTGGTCTCTAAGGAGCCACCAGACTAAAATCCTGCTATTTGGTAAGGTCTTTGATGGCTGGGAGGAATAGCTAGCATTTTGAGTTTGACGTTCAGTCCGCACTGCTGATTTTAGCTTCATGCGCTCTCCGGCACACTATGGCACATTTGTAGGGAAAGTGCCATCAACCCACTGCCAATTTATAGTTACCCCATAGGGTTTCCAAATCCAGAGGTGGTTTGCTATTGCCTGCCTCTATGTACAACCTCCATCTTTGGTGGTGTTCTCCCATCCAATTAATAACCAAGGCTGACTCTGCTTAGCTTCTGAGCTTGGACAAGATCAGGCTAGCCTGATAGCATGTGACTGACCCCAGCCCCTCCCCTAAATATCTAGTACGTCCAAAGTTTTAGTTTTACCAAAGTATACCAGTAATTACAGTTTCAGGTGGGTAGCTAGCTGTGTTGGTCTGTAGCAGAAGAGCAAGATTTTGGACTCTCAGGGAGCGCTGTTTTTCAAAAGCTCATACCCTGGAAATCTAGTTGGACTTCAGGATGCTACGGAACCAGTAACTACAGGTAACTCTAGTCAAGACAGAGCACATGAGGACCAGATCCAACTGGATTCACAGTCCATGCCTTTGACCTGCCATGTTACAGCAAGGAGACTTGTTTCTGTTGGAACCATAGTGATATATTATGAAAAGAGTCAGAAAACGGGACCTTACCAGGGAGACATTTGGCCTCAGTGAGCCTTGTCGATGCCTTTTATCGATACGCTCCAAGGCAGATCTTTGGAATGATGGATTGTGCACATGTGCCAAGTTTGGAACATCATTCTTAATAATGATTGGGGCGAGACATTAAAGACGACTTCTTTGGGAACATTAACCACGCATGCTGTCAATGCACATTAAGGTATAACATATATTGGACTTTTTATGAAGTGAAGCAAAGCTCCACCGCCTCTGGATCTACAGACACCATTAGGATTTTTTACAAAGTCCTGAAAAAGAAAGATGAAATAATTATTCACATTTCTCCCCTAACTCCGTCCCAAAGATTTAGGTTGGGATGCAGTTTACTTACTTGATTCTAAATTGGCAAAAAACTTAGACGATGACACAGCTTGTCGCACTTAGTTTTGATGAAGAACACAAGAAGAGGATCTAACCTCTGGATCATCTTTTCAAGTCAGTTTGATATAGTGGTTAAGAGCGGCAGGACTCTAATCTAGAGAACCGAGTTTGATTCCCCACTCCTCCACCTGAAGCCAGCTGGGCGACGTTGGGTCAGTCACAGCTCTCGCAGAGCTCTCTCAGCCCCACCCACCTCACAGCATGATTGTTGTGGGAATAATAATAACATACTTTGTAAACCGCTCTGAGTTGGCATTAAGTTGTCCTGAAGGGCAGTATATAAATTGAATGTTATTATTAAATGTTATTATTATTCAAATGCAGTAAACAGGACACAGGAACCAAGACCTCCCTCTGATATTGTCTCCGAGTACTGGTAATCCCTCTGTTTTTTCCTCTGGATGTGGAGGTTCTCTTCAGTCACCATGACTAGTAGCTACTAATGGACCAATCCTCCATGATTCTATCCAATCCCCTTTTAAACCCATCTGTGCTTTTGGCCTCCAAGTTCGAGTATTATGAGAGACAAGAGAAAAGGTTCCCTTGCTTCACTTTCTCCACCCCGCTCATCATTTAATAAACTTGCTGATCTCGGAATGGTGGATTTGAGGGTCGTCAAATTGTGACAGCAAAAATCTGCATTGTGTTATTTGAAACATCAGATTTAATTCTTAAATCCATTTGGCTCAAATAATCTGACTGGTCAATATCAATAACATACATTGTGCCTCTGATAGCCGTTTATACCTTTGAAGGGCACTTTTTGGGTCAGCCCTTTGAAGGCATTTTGCTGTGGTCAAAGAGGCTCCTGTCTTGCAAGATGCTCGGGAAGAGGAGATGGGCCAATTGCATGCGGAAGGGCCCGGCTTCACTTGCCAGGTAAATGAACTCAGCTAGTGATTATTGGGTAACCTTCTGCCGATCAAGACAGACAATGGTTAGCGAGCGTGACCAAAGTCTTGATTCAGTGTATGGAAGTTTCGCATGATGCAGGTGGTCTTCCGCTCTGTGATACAGCTGTTAAAGGTACAGGATCCATGCGAAGAAAACAAGATGGCAACTTTGTCTTCCCTATAGGCTCAGGTTTGCAGAACGAAACATATTTTGCTAGTATCAATGCTTAATAACAGGAGCAGATAAAACTGCTCATATACGCATCTTTGACTCATTATATTCGCAGAAAAAAAGTGTTGACGTTTTCCTATCATTTTCTCCTCAGGTGAGACTTCCTCTCATCCCTTTTGCAGATGGTAGTGTTTTGATCCTCTCAGACATATATGACGCTCTTTTTCATTAAGGTAATAAATTATGTCATCTTGTAGTACAGACTGAAATGCATCTGACAGGAAATAAACAAAGACTGTGAAATGAAAGGAAACAAAAATCCCAAGTCTTGGTGTTAAACTCAAGCTGTCTCCGATCTCAGGAAGTTCTACTGAGAAGCGTGGAGATTGTGGCTTCATTAAGGGCCCGACTACACCATATATTTTCTCTAGGTCCACCGTGTGTCCATGTGATCAAATCTGTATTGCCAGTCCCATGTCAGCCGGGCCCATATCAGATTGGGGCCACGGCACACAAGTAGAGGGCTTTCTCCCCTGCGCCGTTTTCCTGATCTGAAATGGCCCCAGGGGAGGTCCTTTTTGCCCCCTTATGGATTACATATTTACTGATGGGACATGCCTAGGTATTTCCAGTGTGACAAATACAGGGGGCCATTTCAGGTCAGGAAAATGGTGCCAGGGGAAAGTTTAACCCCTGTCCTTGTACACCATGGTCCCCAGCTAAACCAGGCTCAGAGAGGCCTAAGTGCCCAGCGTGGAACTTGTAGGTGCCCATTTGGTTGCATGGATTCAGGGAGGACTGGAAGAAATGTAAAATGCAGTGAGTCCTTTCAAAAGAACCATGCTGAGGTTGAGAAGCACGAAACGCACAGACCTACTGTGCATTTTTGTGACTGAATAGCAACAAGAGCCACTTGAGGTGCAGAAAGCAGCATAGGAAGTTTTCTACAGCACTAAGAGAAGTCTTATCACTGCCAAACGCTCTATACGCTGCAGTTAAGGGCACAGTCGCTAGTAGAAAAACTGGTATCCCTGTACTTGGAGCCTTTGAACTGGTTCAGGATAGCAGTGCCAAAACGACAAGAGCTGGCTGTGTGCTCCCCAGGGGCCCTTCTCTCTCTCTCTCTCTTTCTCACAATCTTCAAACTGCTCAAAAAGCAGTTTTGGGATTGAATTTGACATGACAACCAGGAAATTAGGTATAGCAGCAATGACCACGTACTAGCCTTGCTAACAGTCACAATGTATTTACTAATACAATACATAAACTCAATACACAGTAAAATGCATGTACAATGAACAATTATCAATAAAATTAACAATACAATTAATTCTACACTTCATATGTGGAAAACCATTCATACAATTGCTAAAATGCAGGTACCTCGAGATAATAAAGTGCTGGTGCTACCAATTGCTACATGAATTCATGGTACATATAACTATTAAAGTGCAAGTGCATAGTAACAACCCAGCATATTTCTATTCCACAGGTCCTAGACAGCAAAAGTCCAATTAGTGAGTGAGAATGTCTAATAAACGTCAGTCCTTGTTGTATATACTTGCTGTGTGGAATCCAAAAACAAAGGTCTGGTCCTCCAACGGGTTATCTAGATCCTCATGTGACTCGTTTCATATAATCTTTGTCAAAGAGCACACAGAGCTAAAATTCAAAGGTCATAGTCAATAATTACAATATCTGCTAAAAAACACTATTAAAATACAAACAGGAATCAGCTACTGTGGATAGAAACCTGTGGTGAACTTAATCCAATATTTCCCAGTGTTGTAAAACTAGGTATCTAAAGGTTATAGTTCCATTCTTCCTGTCAAAGAATTCTATGCAACTCCAAAGCTTGCATGCTTTTACACAACTTCATTTTTTGCCTAAGAGTTGGATGGTATAACTTCAACTTCCTTCTGTTTTATTTTTATTCTAATCTCTTTGAAGGTTCCTTTGGCTCAACTTCTCCTTCACTGACATTCTGATGGGCAAAACACAGTTTCCAAGTGACTGTTCCTGTACCAAATTGAATTATTTTTTCATTTTTCAGCTTGATTTGGAGAAATGTAGCCCTGTACTGTCTCGACAGTGTTTGCTACAATGACATAATGGAAATGCGTCCCAACAATTCCCTTGATTTTCAGGTGCTCCGTTTTGGAGCGGTTTCAAAACAACCTCGAGTTATAACAGAGAAATCTTTCGAGTGGCTTTGAAACAGCAGCATTTCCAAGACTCCGTTGTCTCTCCCCAACCCCAATCTATGTCTTTTACATGCAGAGCTCGGCCTTCTCGTTGTAAAACCCCTTCTTGTGGCCTTTTTTTCCCCAGCCAGTCTTATCAAATAGTACTTTGCAACTGTTTTGTTTTCCATACATAAATTATGATGTATTTTTTTCTTCAAATAGGAAAGCCAAATGTGATTAAGTAATGGGAGGGATGTTTCAGTCATGAATATTTTAAATATATTTATTTGATACATTTATTTTACCCTGCCCTGTTCATATTCCCAAAGGCAGAAATATTAATCAAAACACTTTTTAAAAATCCACTAGTAAAAAAATCTCCCATCCATTCCTTGCCACAAAACCGTTGCTTGAACAGAAAGATTTCCGCTCATTTTTAGAAGAAGTCTTGGGTTTTGTGGGACTTGAGGGGAAGGGAGCTTTTAAAACGTAGGCGTGGCCAACAATATTGTTCTAGGTTCCCTCAGCATTTGGATGTCTTATGGAAGCTCTTCCCAGAATTTCCATGGAGACCCCAAGAAGAAGATTTTAAGGGTATAAAGTAAAAGTTGGTGTCATTTTTTTAAAATGGAACTTGAGGGGAGGGGTAACATAACAGCCTGCCTTATATTGTGTCAGACCAGGGCTTTTTTTCTGGGAAAAGAGGTGGTAGAACTCAGTGGGTTGTAGAGATGGGCACAGGCCGGCATTTGCCTATGGACCGCCGGTTTGGGGTTCGTGGGCTTCCATGGACCACGGTCCACGGACTTTTAACGGACCAGGCCTGGTTCGAGAACCGGTTCGAGAACCGGTTTGAGTCAGAAAAGGCCTTGGTTTTCCCACAGATTTTCCCTTCAGTCGACTTTCCCCACCAAAGGTTCTCATGTAACGCTCCTCGATTATCACTTTTCCAAAGAGACATACAACAACTTCCCCTCCTCTATTCTGACTGACCCTTACCCACCCTCGGGGGAAGGAGAGAGACTTGTGCTCCTCTCCAGGAGAGGTGGCTGCCCACAAAACCCACCTACATGGGGCTGCATCAACAAGAGATGCCCTCCCCGGGGGCGGGGAGACCAACTCTCCATGATGGGAAATGAATGAATGTACTTGAGTGAAAGCCAACTCCGCAACAGGATCATGTAGCAATTCAAAGGCCCCTTGCTGGAATGGAAGGCACGGGAGGGATGGAAAGGATGTCTTCCACACCTTGAGGGAAGGAAACTTATGCTACCCTTTTCAGAGGGAGCCTCTTTGGGCAGTGGACAACGAGTCCCACCTTAGTGACGTGGTGTGTCAGCTTGCTTGCTATCAAGCAAGCTGACCTGGGCCACTGTCCTACTTCTCACTGGACTTTGGGTATTGACCCTCAGAGGGACCCTTGCGCTCGCAAGAGCAGGACGGTCGCCGACGAAACCCACTTCACCGAACATGATGCAGTCCATCAAGGAAGCTCATCATGTCCCTTAGACTGTTTTGTCAGCATACAAATCATATCAAGAAAAAGAGGAGGTACTTAGAAGGTGCCAGGGACAGGGCTTGTCGTCGGGAGGAGGATAATATATGTTTGTAAAGCTCAGTCATCATGTGCCTTACACTGTTTCGTCAATATACAAATACAAATCCACTATTTAGGGAGTGAAAAAGGCTTTGAAAGAAGTGAAGCAGACAGAGCCCCCCAAAACCTGCTGCCAGTGGTCCTAGGGTGGGTGTTTCACAGAGGCCAGTAGCAGTCATCCCCCTGCACCTCAAAAGCCAGGCTGGAAATATCCCCCCAAGTCACCCACTATTTATGGAGTGAAAAAGGCTTAGAAAGAAGTGAAGCAGACAGAGCCCCCCAAAACCTGCTGCCGGTCATCAGAGAGTAGGTGTTTCACAGAGCCTAATAGCACTCTCCCTCTGCTTGCATCTCATCAGCAGCCAAGAAAGAACGTGGGGGAAAGAAGGCAAGAACTCAGGCAGACAACGCCCAAAGGTGCCTTGCAACCACTGTGGGTCTCTGAGTGGGTGGCGTCAGAGCACAATAGAACCCACCGGCAACCCAGAAAAAAAGAAGAGATTTTGTGGGGGGAGGGGGGATTAAGCCCGAGAAGAACCCAAGGACTCGAAAAATGCAGAAAGAAAACAGAGTAACCCGATAGTGCAGTAAAAGGATTTTTTTAAAACTGCTCTCAAGAAAACTAGAATAGAAAGGAGGAGAAAAAAATTAAACAGGAATGGAGAAAAGAGTAAGCTCTCTTGCAACTGAAGCCCCAAAGCCCCAAGGCACAAGCCGCGCTCTCACAAAAAAAAAAAACCCTCCCCACAGCAAGCAGTTGCTAAGCTAACTCGCGTCCCCGTGCCAGCAAAATGGAGCAGAGCTTCGCGCGCTTTGTCTTTTATGCAGAAAGGCGGGTGATCTCTGTTAGGCTGACAGAGCTGCCAATCAAGGTTTCCTGGGCTAAGATTGGTGTGTTCCAAACAGGGAAGGTGGCTCCACACTGCTGCTGAGGAAATTGTTTGAGCGGGAATCCTGGCATGACAGGCCAACGGACACACGGACAGAAAGCCCCAATGTTCGGCGGTTTCGTGAGAAAAACACGCGCCCACGGCCCGCGTGTTCGCGAAGGACGAACTGGGTAAGTTCGCGACGAAATTAGGTCCATTATGCAGACCGTGTCAATCTCTAGTGGGTTGCCCTCGGAGAAAATGGTCACATGGCTGGTGGCCCCGCCCCCTGATCTCCAGACAGAGGGGAGTTTAGATTGCCCTCAGTGGCGCGGAGGGCAATCTAAGCTCCCCTCTGTCTGGAGATCAGGGGGCGGGGCCACCAGCCATGTGACCATTTTCAAGAGGTTCCGGAACTCCATTCCCCCGCATTCCCCCTGAAAAAAAGCCCTGTGTCAGACTATTGGTCCTTCTAGTTCAGTGTTGCCTGGTCTGATTGGATACAACTTTCCAATCTCACAGACCAAGAAAGGTCTTTTCTACCACCTTGCTATGGGATGTCCTTTAATGGCAGACAACAGGAGTGGGATATGGGACCTTTTGCAAGCAAAGAAGGTTCTCTACCTCTGAGCTTTAGCCCTTCCCTTGGTTCTAAGCCATCCAAATCCTGGCCTTCCTGAATAATATCTCATACTGCAGTCTGATAATATTTCATACTGCAGATGAGAAGTAGATTTCTGCTTGCCCTCCCCAAATAATAAAAAACCCTTGTATGTACAAAGTGTTGTTTGATGGACTCCAATATACCAATGATCTCAGAGTTTTTTCTATATGTTTCCAGTCTGTCTTCCACCCAAATGCGGGGGCAGACCACTTAGCACTAGCAATTAATGTGTATGATGAACCTTCTGATCATTTTCTGGCAACTTTAAGAAGAATATTAGGCTAGAACTCTTTTTATCCATGATGTCTTAAGTTTTTTACATGCAGGGCAGATATTGCAAAATATGGCCCCTCTTACCTGCAGTGCAGAGAATGAAACTTCCTGGAAGGCATCGAAATGGTAGGACCTGCTGGATCAGAGGAAAGGCCCATCTAGTCCAGCCTGCTCTTTCCAAAACTAGCTGTCAATGTCTCATCTGGTTTCACCCATGGAGGTATGCTGCCTCTGGACATGGAGGTTCTGTTTAGCTATTATGGGCTTGGATCCTGCCTAAAAGTTCCATGGACAGAAGGCAGGAACAATTTTTGTCAATCCCCTCCTTCCCTGGCAGACCTCCAGTCCCCCCCCCATGCTACTCCTGGAAGGTCCATTGTCCCCCAGGAATAACAATGGGGGGCATTTTGGGTTGCAGCAGGACAGGGAAGGTGGGGAAGTTTCATCCCACAGATGGAAGTCTTCTCTCTATGGAAACTTTAGGTGGGATACAAGCCATCGATATTGCATGCATGCATACTGTCTTTTTGGAGAGCCATCAAAACGCGTGGCCATCACTGCAACGGGCTATAGGGAATCCCAGAAATGCATTTGAAAGCATTTTCTTGTTGACTGCCTTCTCTGTTACATGAATGTGTTAGAATGGTGTGCTTCCAGATGTTTGGCTCCAATGCACTTCAGTATAGATATGGCTGCCTTGCGACTGCAGCGGTAATACAGTATCCCATTATCGCCCAAAGGTTATTCAGATGTTATTATTATACTTAAAGCCAAAAGATGAGGGCATAACTGAACTGTTGCCCGAAGGCAATTACTGATTAAAATGGATTAAATCTTCCCAACAAATTTGAGCAATGGATTAGTTGTCACATTATAGTTGATCCGAGCAATACTGCTATAATTGTTAAAAAGTCATAACTGCCTAATACTCCAAAGTTAATATAATTTGTTGTATTATCTTCTCTCTGCTTGCTGTAGCCTCATTTTGAGACGCTTTTTGTTGACATAGCTAACTCTGTTGCTGCATTAAGAGATCACATTCTGTCCCTTTGGAGTATAAGTAAGAGTTTCCAGACCAAACCGAGAAAAGAGCCAAATCTGGGGCCAGCTATTTCTGAGCAAGTCAGAGGCAGCACCATCGTAGGCAGATTATCTCCTCCTGATCATAAGATCTTCATATTTTTGTGGCATTATTAGATCTAATCAGTAACTTACAGCACAATTCTAAACAGAATCACGTCCTTCTAGACTCCACTGATATCAATGTATCGTAACCCTTCTTAGAATTGCCCTGTAAATCAATTCACTTTCTTTAGCTGAATAATTCATTTTCATTAGTTTAATAATTATAGGGACTTGGGTAAGAAGGCAGCATGGTTCAGCCCAGCCTTATCAGATCTCGGAAGCTAAGCAGGGCCTGTACTTCTCTGCAGAGGAAAGCGCTGTGCAAACCACCTCTGCCCCTCACTTGCCTTGAAAGCCTCTTGATGCAGTTGCCATAAGTCGGTTGTGACTTGACGGCACACACACTGTGGCTTATTTGCTTATTTGTGAGGTTGTGTTGAATCTCTTCCATTGCTGGAAGAGGAAGCAAAGAGAAAAGAGGAGGGTTGGCTGGGGAAGCAAGTAGTAAGATGCACGTTTGGCGTGCAGAAGGTCCCATGTTTGACGTCTGGAATCTCCAGTTAAAGGACTGGAGAAAGACCTGGTTCTGTCTGAGAGCCTGGCCATGAACCAAATGGACAACTGGTCAGGCCACAGCAGGGTCCTATGAACGCACTCATGGTGGCCATTCCAACAAACAGAGAGTTGTTGTGTTTGTTTAGTACATTCTAAATTATCTCATGGTTCCGTCATCTTTTTAAAAAGGCCACTACAATTAAGTTATAGTAAGATGCAAGTGCGTTCTTCTTCAGTTAATGGATTGATGAAAGAGCTGGTGAATAATTTGATTCATGGCTTTAAAGATACTCATTCCACGCACCGAAAGTCCGCCCTTGATTTCTTTTGATTCAGAGCCTTCAGTGGAAACTATCCACATATTTCCAGACTATTTGCCCAAGGGAGGTGTACTGTCGCTTGAGGAAAAGAAGAACACAACAGCAGGTATCAGTACGGCTCCAGCTTCTGTGCCAATGGCTTTTGAAATAGAAGAGGGGGCTTAAAACTGGTTCTAGTATTGCTTGGGGGTCTGTGGTTCAAGAAGGGAGACTGAGAAACTTCCGACTTAAGACTCCTTAGACAGCTTACAATGCACAATAAAATCAAAAGGGAACAGGGTGGGGACAACTATCCTCCAGGCAGCCATCTTCCAGCCCATGGAAGCTTCCTCCAACTTAAGTGGCTCGTCCTGCAAGGGCGGGAGGAAGGCTCCTCAGAGTGGAGAAAGGCTTCAGGCTTGAAGGACATGTTTTAATTAATTAATAAATTAACTTTGGTTAGTAGAGTGGTAGGATAGGAGCAGGATCCAACCCAACAACAAATGGACTAATCAATAAAACAATTTTGAAAACCAGAAGTGCAGATACCAAGCTTAATGGAACAACCAAATTGCCTTAAATCAAGAGCTTAAATACAAGAATGCTGCCTCAAATACCAGAACTCATCATGGGCACTCAATGAAATTGCTGAGCAGTGGGGTTAGAACGGATAAAAGAAAGTACTTCTTCACCCAAAGGGTGATTAATGCATGGAATTCACTGCCTCAGGAGGTGGTGGCAGCTTCAAGCATAGACAGCTTCAAGAGGGGATTGGATAAACATATGGAACAGAGGTCCATCAGTGGCTATTGGCCACAAGGTATACAAGGGGCAGTGATGCTCTGTTTTCTTGGTTTTGGGGGAGGGCAATCAATGGGAGGGCTTAGTGTCCCTTCCCCACTGGCAGACCTCCTGAGGACACCTGGTTTTGGTTCACTGTGTGACACAGAGTGTTGGACTGGATGGGCCATTGGCCTGATCCAACATGGCTTCTCTTATGTTCTTATATTCTTAAAGGTCTACCCAAACGAAATTGTTTTAACCAGTTTTCTGGAAACCAAAATGGATGAGGTCAAATATGCAGCAGAGAGAGTTCCCTAATCTTGGAATATGATCCCCATAATTCTTGCGCCTCAGAAAATGGGAGATCAGGCATACATGCATATGCAACAAAGTCCAGGACTGCCCAGAGCAATCACAGGGCCACCCCACAACACCCACCAACCCAAATTGCAAGCAAACCACATGCCTTATCCAATTCTATGAGCCCTCTGCATAACCAGGGCCTTCAGAATGGGGTGTTCTTCCCCTTCAGGGGCTGTTATGTATTGGGCTAGCTTCGAGGAAAACAGGGCTCCTCAGGTAGCCAATCCTATTGGGATTTAGGGTTATCAGCAACCAATCATTTCCCCTGGATATGAGCCAATTGCGGCCGGGTAAACATGTTACCTTTTGTTTAGTGCATGCAAATGAAGGATCCTAGTGCCTGTGTTCTTATTGGGGAGTTACTGAAATGGGGTGGAGTTGGAGGTGTATATATCTGTCTCCCTTGGGAGCCACGTTGTTCTTTTTTGCAAATAAAGTTACTATCATGAGCTGAAGTCACTGCCTGGCTGACATCAGTTGAGCACTAGGCTCAATATTTAATAGGGGCCCAACCCAAGTTCCATGTCATCTGCTTGTAGAAAGGGAGTGTGATTCTCATATCCTGTGAAAGATACCTGCTTTGGCCAGCAACTTGGTCAACCAGCTCTTGGTGCAAATGGAAACAGAGCAATTCCCCAGTTAACCAGTTTCTCACATCATATACGAAAGCGATGTTGTGTCGTTTTGACAATGCTTAGCATAGTGGTTGGAGATGGCGTTCACGTGGAAACACCCCCCATTAAACCACTTCATTCACTGTCACATATAGCCTAGGGCAATTTTCACAGGGAGGTTGCTAGCCTCTCAACTGGATATAGCAAAGTATCTTAAAATGCAAGGGTGTAAATATGTCAAGAGGTGAAAGAGGACGTGGAAACGAGGTTCAAAAATGGTCTGCAAACGTAAGGGAACAAGAAAACCCCGAGACAATCCTGCAAATACCTCGCCTGCTACCATGGACCAGTGAATACAGTGGTTACCATGGCCGGGTGGTGGACTTCGGAGGGCAGGCTTTGTTTCCCCTCCTTACCCAAACAGAGAGTCTTGATCCAGTCTGTGGGTTTGTGTACTTTAGGCAAGCCAACTTAGCCCCACAAGAGCTAAGAAGATTGTTTCAGTCTGAATGTACCTCATACCTTTGGGTTTCTCTTAGCATCCTCTTTTTGAGTGATTCACTTGCTAAAGACAACAGAGATACCGTGTCGTTTTGAGAATCCAAAATGCGAACCGGAAAACTTTTTGCTTAATCGAATGCAACTAGAAGCACGGCTTGCATGCTAAATTTTTGTCGTTTCCCTTACTGGAAAAAGAAAGAAGCTAAAATGTAGATCCTAATAATCAACAAACCCTACTATCATTGATTCTCAGAGGGTTTCGCTGTTTAGCATGCAGAAAGAGTACCGGTTGAAGGCGCATATTGTTCCTCACTGAAATGACTACAGCATAGAATCTTCTGGTTATTAATATCTTAAAAATGGAGGTGTCCGCTACTGCAGCTGTTAGTGAACTCCAATTGCAAGATTTCTGGGGTCTGGGCTGAGGCTATGTTTGTAAAGCCAACACATCTTTTTGGGAAACTTTAGGTTACTTCGATCCAAAATGGCTTGCTGACCTCTGTCTTGCTCCTGCCCTCCTTGATACTGTTGCCTCCAGCCCTTTCCTGTCTTTCTTAAAGTTCCCCTTCATGCTATCCAGCAACAAGGCAACACATCTTAGCAGCTTGGAGACTCCATCCCTCATACTACCCCTGTCTGTTTTTACTCCACAAGCTTTCTTCTGGGTCGTTGGCCCTACAACTCCTGTTGTTTAACCCCATCCCCTCAGCTGCATGGTCTGTGTAGACCAGGGTGTTTTTTTCTGGGAAAAGAGGTGGTGGAACTCAGTGGTGGAATTCAGGACCACACAATGATGTCACTTTGGGTCAGCTGGAACAAGGGGGGAGTTTTTTATAGCTCAAATCACTCTTGGCGAAAATGGTCACATGGCTGGTGGCCCCGCCCCCTGATCTCCAGACAGAGGGGAGGGCACGGAGGGCAATCTAAACTCCCCTCTGTCTGGAGATCAGGGGGCGGGGCCACCAGCCATGTGACCATTTTCAAGAGGTGCCGGAACTTGTTCCCCCGCGTTCCAGCTGAAAAAAAGCCCTGGTGTAGACAGTTCATTTGTGAACTGGGCCCAGCTACCATCTCTGATCAGTGACTTTTGCCCCTCCCCTTGGCCAGATACCTTGGCTGAACCCCACTGACACCCACAAAACCAAAACAGCCCCTTGCCCACTCCTGATATGTCTTCTGTGCCCCCTCGTGCTTGCCTAGTCTTTCTCCAGAGCTACAGGCTGAGCTGGAGCCTGCCGGATTCATGGGTTTTGATGTGGAGTGGGGAGGCAGGAGTCGTGAATTTATCTGCACATATTGCAACTCATCACTTCATAAGGATGATCCAAGATTAATTGAGTGGGAGCAACATGTAACATTCGGTTTGTGAACTAAACTCATGTATGTATATTGTGCCATTAAGTTGGAAGTATCTGTATAAAAGAGATATTACCCGCGTAGTATTAATGCCTTCAAATTTATTTTGCTATATGTAACACGTAAAATCTCTTCAAGTGTATAGTTAAGAGATTTTACATGTTAAATATAGTAAAATAAATTTGAAGGCATTAATACTATGCGGGTAATATTGCTTTTATACCGATACTTGTTTACCGCGTTGCTCTCTGTTCGGATTAAGTTGGAAGTGACTTATGGTGACCCCAGCAAGGGGCTTTCGAGGCAAATGAGAAGCAGAGATGGTTTGCCATTGCCTTCCTCTGCAGAATCTTCCTTGGTGGTCGCCCATCCAAGTACTCACCCTGCTTAGCTTCCAAGATCTGATGAGATAGGGCCGTACCATACCATCCCACATCCCCGAACTAAACTATCTCCCATACTTTGGCGACCTTCCTTTGGTCAACTTTTTTTTGTTAAAACAAGAACCTTTGTAGTTGAGACGAAATACCTTCTGGGACATTCCTGTGGGGAGAATTGTATTTAAAATACCAGGAATCTCTGATGTGCACTCTTAAAAATTTCAGAGTGATCCTCTGAGCATAGTCCAAGATATAGTTAGTTTCCTTGATCTTGCTTCAATACAATCAGGCAAAATGCCATTTCTGACTCTGACCTTCTCTTGCAAGAAAATGGTGTGAAGAAGGCCTTCAGAGGACACATTCTGTCTTCCAGTGCCAGCCACATTATATTAATGGTGTGTGAAGATACTCTATGAAGACCAATTTGCCTTCAAGGGGGAGGATTAGGGCTTACTTCCGGGCCTCCTGGGAGCAATTTTGTTCAAATAGGTGGAAAGGAAGAAAGGATACTACAGCACAAAAGCTGTAGGAACCCCCCAGGAATCCAGAAGGAAAATATGCAAGTGTGGTGGTTTAGGGTCTTGGGAAGTGTACCACTGATGGAGATGAGAGGACTGAAGGATGCTTTTATGATGGTATAAATTTACTCATATGAAGAGAAGGATCAGGGATGCAGTATTCATGCAGAAACTTTGGCTTTCTTCGGTGACGATTTGAAGGATCTCTATGTGGCCATTAAGCTCCCACTGGGGACTAGGGTGTTACTTCCAGTGAAGTCATACAAAGCAGAGTTCCAACCTTCACAGCCGACGAGCTTTAACAGACTTAGAAGGGGGGGATTCTGCTTAGAACTGAGCTGCTAACATTAACATTTGTATTTTCTATACATGGTTTGCATCTTGTTTCAAAGCCTAGCTTGACGATGTGGCAAGGTCAGACAGCTGCCAAATCCCCACCAGAGGTGGTCTTAGCCACAAGTTATCTGTTTAAAGGACCTCTCACCTAATGCCCTATGTGTGCGCACAGTTGAAGCTGAACATGCACACAAGAGGCACATTTGCCTCAGTGGCAGATTCTTTCTCCCTGGCTTCTGGAATTAAAACTACAGCTCAGTTTTGCACTGAGGAGAGAAAGTTCCTTTTAACTATAAACATTTTCTTTTGTTTTTGCTTTCCAACTAAGATATTAACCTTGACTGTGTTATTTCCCAGAAGAATTTTGAACCCGTGGCAAAATTATGACTCCGGCATTGAAATGTTTATATTACAGTGAGATCTGATTGCCCTGTCAATCAGACCCGTTGGGTGCCATGTCTCCTGGGGAATGTATTATTTGTTCTAACCTTTTATCTTGTACTCTGTAAAACAAATAACCATTATTCTGTAAACAATCAGTGTTAAGGGCATTTAAAGCCCTCCAGTGTTACTGGTCTTTACACGTCTCCCCCTAATGGAGATTGTGTCTGGGGTTATTCCATATAAGAAATAAACCCATTTTTCTTCTGTAATCATTGTGTTTGGTGTCTTGAAATATATATATGGGTTAGTGGTAGTAGGGGACTTATAATTTACAGCAGAGTACTATTACAAAAATTGCCCCTAACAGTATCCAAATGCTGTGGGCCCCTGGCTGAAATGAGCCCTACCCACCATCACCCTACCTCCCTCCAACAGAGGGGGAAAGAAGAGGAAGAGCTGGCAGTGGTGGCAGACGTCCCTCCACTGAAGGGCTCAGTGGCTGCCCTGCTCTCTTGTCTCTTCTGGGACTCAGGCCCCGGCAGACTGGCTTGGCAGGCACCATGCTTGCACAGGGCAAAAGCAACCCCTTGCTTGAACCTGGGAGGCCCAGGTGGAGAGGGGGCAGTGGTTCCTGGGGCTTCATTGTAAATGTTTGTCTGAGTCCCCCAAGTCATTAAGACCACCCTTAATCCCCAATACCAGCCAGATTCCTAATTCCACTACCAACAATGCAAGTGAAGTCAATTGTGACCTTAACTTTGGGGCACATAAGCACAATGACGCGGCATGTTGGCCCACCAACATACACAGCACCAATGCAGCAGTTTTTCTTAATTTCAAACATGATCGCTACTGAGGATTTCCAGTGTCTTGGGGTGAGAAGGCACAAGAGGTGATGCAGCAGCTGGAGAGAGGCAGAGTAGATGCACCAGCACAGAGGGCGCCCAGAGTGGAGAGAAGTGAGCCAGGCGAGTGGGAGCGAGTGACCGAACTTTTCAAGTGTGTCAAAAACTTGTGCATAAATAGCAGTATGTTTGGGTGCTGGGGAAACTATCTGTGAAAGGACTGAAGTAAACACTGCTGGGCCTTAAGGGTTAAATTGAGCATCCTGATCATTGAAAAAAAGAAACGCTGAGCCCAGTCCATTGGGAATTTCCGTGCATGTGCCACAAGGCCTGCGAACTCTCTGGTGTGGTTCCCTTTCTTTCAAGGAGGCGGGCTTGGGAGAAAGTGGTTTGTGTCCAACAGTGTGAAACAACCACGAGCTAAAAAGGAATTAGGAGTATCCTGGATATTTACACACTGAGAAGTTGTCCTGTGCCTTCCCCCTTGAAAGCAATTGGAGCTGTTCAGGCTATATAGTACGGAGAGGGTCGGTGCTGCATAGTGGTTAGAGATCAGGAGACTTGGGTACAAATCTCCACTCAACCAGGAGGCTCCCTAGGTATCCCTGGGCCAGGTACTAGCCTACCTCACAAAGTTGTTGTTAGAATAAAATCGGGAAGAGGAAAACCTTGTGAATGTCTTTGATCTCCGCGGGATGAAGATGCCATAAGAAACAAAGATAATGTGCCATTGTACGAATCCCACAAACAGAAGTGCCTTTTGTTGTTTTCACTGCGAGAGAGAGTAGCATCCCGCCCACTTTTCCTGGATAAATATTGCAGCCTTAAAACAGGTTCCAGAACTCCTGTCACTTAACACTCCTGAAGTGATAATGGTTATCTGGAAGAGGCGGATACTTGTCAAGAAGCTATTTGCACGTGGGGCTTTCCTTCCTCCCCCTTAAACAGGAGAAACCTTCGCTATGGTTGTCACTGCATTCATAAGAGCAAATTACATCAAGGCACTGAACCTTGGAAAGTTTAAAAATAAGTCCTTAGCGGATGCAGCTACCAGGGAAGATGCTCCAGGGCCTCTCTCTGCCTTTAAATAATGCAGAGTAATAGGCTACCCGTTTAGTTATTTTTAGGGGGGGAGATAAAAATAGCGGCGATCTCACATCTTTTATATTACTGAATCATAATGTGGAATAATGAAGGCAGTGTCATCGCTTCAGCCGGGCTTGCCCTCATGATAGAGGAGAGTTGTGCCAGGGCGGGCGGGCGGGCAGCCTAAAAGCAGAAATGGACGGGGAGGGCTGCATCAAAGCCTTGGGAATAAGTGTTTCGGATGACCCCTAATGGCAGAGGATGAGGGCGACTCTTGGAGAGAACCCATAACTGCCTTCACAGACAATTTAGGGCTGTCTGCTCAAACAGGCAGCAGCTCTGCAGAGTTTCTGGCATGGAAAGGCCTTTTCCCTCTCCTGTTACCAACCTGAACTCTTTCAGCTGAAGAGAGCAGGGATTCAACCGGGAAGCTTTTAAAACAATGGGAAGATTGGAAGATCTTGCATTTGTGGTCTAGCAGTAGCCCCTCTGTTTATGTCTTTTACGGAAATTCAGTCCTTTCTCCATTTCCTTTAACTTTAGCATCACCTTTTGCATCACTGTCTTAGGACATTGTATTTCCTTCGGTTTAAATTCCAAAGTATTTACAATTTCAAAAGAATGACCATAAATGCACTTTTGGAGATTCATACCGAACAGCGGCAGGACTCTAATCTGGAGAGCCAGGTTTGATTCCCCACTCCTCCATTTGAAGCCAGCTGGATGACCTTGGGTCAGTCACAGCTCTCTCAGAGCTCTCTCAGCCCCACCCACCTCACAAGGTGATTGTTATGGGGATAATAATATAACATACTTTCAAAACTGCTCTGAGTGGGTGTTAAGTTGTCCTGAAGGGCGATGTATAAATTGAATGTTGTTATCATCATCATCATCATCAATACAGAAAGTGAAATCTGCAATATTTGTATATAAATATTTGAGGTCAGTTAATAAATACGATACACAGAGCCTTAGAGATGGAATAACAATCTGGAGCGTCCAGTTTTGCTAAAGCAATGGGATAAGACTTTAAGCCATATACCTGTTGCTACTATGGATCTTAAGCTGCAACTTATTCAGCAAAAAAAAATTGTGTTTAGGGTATATTGGACACCACAGCATCTTTTTACTAAAGGTTTAAGCACAGTGTCTAACAGTTGGTGGTGTAATTCACAAAATGCATCTCTTGCGCATATCCTTCGGTCTTTTTTAGTCATTCGGCCCTTTTGGGAGGAAGTTATTAGCAGGGCTCATTTTGAGGGGGAATGCACAGGAATGCAGTTCCAGCAGTTCCCCAAAGAGGTCACATCTCAGGTGGCCCCACCCACCTGACTCTTGGCCATTTTGGGCCTGTTTTGGCCTGGATTGGGGCCAAAACAGCCCAGATCAGGCCTCTGACGTGTGATCACTCTCCCGCTCAGCAGCAGCCTGATCCTGACCATTTGGGGCCCCTTTTCTGCCATTTTCAGCCCCTTTTTGCCATTTTGGGCCCAATTTCGGCCCTGAAGGGCCAGAATTGGGTCCAAAACAGCCAGTATAAGTGATGCCAGGGGGTGTGGCATATGCTAATCAGTTATGCTAATGACACACTTTCAGTGATGGCAAGGGGTGTGGTATATGCTAATGAGTTATGCTAATGAGTTATGCTAATGAGTCCCTCCAGCTCTTTTTCTACAAAATGACCCCTGGTTATTAGTGATATTAATTTTGTGTTCGAAAATTCATTTGTTTTTGAGTATGTTAATGCATTGTTCAATTACTTGCCTGTCTCTTGGAATCTAACCAATGGTCAACAGAAATGGACCCTCTGTGCCCTTACAGTTGCTAAAAAAACTGTGCATTGCTTTCCAATCTTTTAATGTCTCTCAAAATCAGTTTTTCAAACAAGTCAATCAAAGGATCATGTATTTCCGGTACAAAAAAACTTATACTTCAACACTGGAAGGACAAAAGCCCACCTCCTGTAAATCACTGGATTGAAGATTGTATAAACTTATTAACATTTGAACAGATTGTATACAGAAGGCAACTGCACATGGACATATTTAGATATTTGGAGTCTTTTATAGATACCCATGTATAGAATTGCTAAGAGTATTTCTGTAGCCTGCACTTTTTCTTTTTTTTTCTTTTACTCTCTTGTTTGCTTTTTGTTTTGTTTTTTTGTTTTTGCACTAATTCAAAAACAAATTAAATAAAAGAATAATCATAAACAATAGTTATAAATATACAAGACAAACAATGGCGATTTAAAGTGTTGCATTGTTAAGGGGTAAAGAATGGAAGTATCAAAAGGATATGTTATGTTATACAAGGGGCTTTGTGTTTCCCAAGGGTGTGTAGTGTGTAGTATTGTGTAGTGGTTAGAGAGTCAGGTTGGGATCAAGGAAGCCCAGCTTCAAAACCCCACCTTGACGTGGAAACTTGATAGAAAGCTTCCTTAGGCCAGTTATACCCCCTTAGCCTAACCTGCCTTGTGAGGATAAAATGGAGGATACTGATGTACACTGCTTTGGGTCCCTTTAGGGAGAGGGGGAAAGGTAAAGGTAGTCCCCTGTTCAAGCACCCAGTCATTTCTGACCCATGAGGGAACGTTGTATCACGTTTTCTTGGCAGACTTTTGTTATGGGGTGGTTTGCCATTGCCTTCCCCAGTCATCTACACTTTACCACCAGGAACCTGGGTACTCATTTTACTGACCTTGGAAGGATGGAAGGCTGAGTCTACCTTGAGCCAGGTATCTGAACCCGGCTTCCGCTGGGATCGAACTCAGGTCGTGAGCAGAGCTTGGGCTGCAGTACAGCAGCTCTGCAGCTGACCACTCTGTGCCATGGAGAAAGGCAGGGTAAATTTGCCCAGCTTTGCCCTGCTCCTACTATTCTTTCACATACATGTCCTAGAATGCCCTTAAAAGGTCTGAATTGGCCGTCACATCTTCTTTTGGGGCAGCGCGGCCTCTGGGCTCAGGGAGCTCTTCACTGGGGGGAGACAAACACCAGCCATGCAGCCGAAGCCTCCAGAAGTTGAAACATGCATGAGTATACCAAACCAGGCCCTTGGCCTCTCCAGGTCCATGTTGTCTACTCAGACTGGCAGCCGCTCTCCAGGGACTCTCCGGGCAGAGGTTTTTCACACCCTCTCCTACCTGCTCCTTTTAACTGGCTGTGCCAGGGATTGAACCTGGGGCCTTTGGAGCCCCAAGCAGAGGCTCTTCCATTGAGCCTCAGGCCCTCCCCTGCAGCTCTTCGGCATTAGGAGATGCTGGAGATGAAAAGACACCCTGATAGCCCTGCCGGTCTGCAGTAGAACAGCAGGATCTGAGTCCAGTAGCACCTCAGAGACCAACCCGGTTTTCAGGGCATGAGCTCTTGCGTGTGTTTGGGACTGGAGGGGGCTGCAGGGAGCACAGTGCAAGGGCACCGGCGCAATGAGCGGTGCTGAAGAAGGAAGCCCGGGCTGCCCCAGTAAACAGAAGCGGGGAAAGGGCTGGGAGAGCCTGTAGAGACAGGTGAGAGAGCTGGCGAGCCCAGGGGAGATGCTGCAGAAGAAGCAGGTGTTGGCTCTTGGCTGGGGTGTGTGTGTGTGTGTGGCCATCTTCTAAAGGCACCGACAGTCCCAGGAAACTGCAGGCACCACCAGGAGCAGGAAAGCCTTGCAAAAACTGCAAGCTGTCGGATTTGCAACGAGTAGCGCTGAGACTACAGCCCCACGGCAGAACAGGGCTGGAATCGCTCCACAGAAGAGAGCGGGGGATGGCCGGTGCGCTTTGGACGAGGCTGTGCAGTGCCTGGCCCTGGGCACTGCGCGCAGGCTGCGCGGATGTTGATCTGGGAGGAAGGCCAGGTGGGCCAGGAGGAGACTCCTCTCGAAGAAGCGGCCGGATCCGCCCGGTTGGGTAGACGCCGGCGACGTGAACTGGAGTGCTGGAAGGAACCGGGAGACCCTGCGACATGGGAACCGGGGCGCCTGCGTCGCTGCCCCCAGTCTGCGGGAGAGAGGCCGAGCGAGCCCGACTAGGCGCTCGGGCGAGGCGGCGGCGCTGGTGGGCTTCTCTTCGCCCCCTTGCTGCTTTTACTCTCTGCCAGTCCCGGGTATCGCCTGCTCGGGCAGCAGGGAACGCCGAGGCCTCCCCAGGGTGCCTTCCCAGAGCAGGAGATGCGCAGCACAGGCGGGGCGCCTCGGGAGCCTGGAGACCAGGAGGGGACCTTCTCCGCCCGCTGCGCGCTACCGGAGATGCTGGCTCGTCTGTCCCAAGAGCCTGGGCAAGGCCTAGATGTGGACAAAGGCCAGCTGGTTCTGCGCTTCTGAGCAGCTGGCAGTGCGCCCTGGAGAGGAAATCCCACCGAGCTCGGTATCAGAACTCAGGGAAGGCCTTAAACCTCCGGGGTGTGTGTGTGTGTGTGTCATGAGCACCCGAGGCAACCCATGGAGGCCCGCATTACCTGCTCTGGCTGGCAGCGGCTGTCCAAGATGCCAGGTGGAGGTCTTGGCATATAACCCGCTGGTGGGTCCTTCTAATTGGATGCTCCTGGGACATCTTGCTCCCTGCAAATCTGCAGCTCTGCCGCTGAGCCACGATCCTGGGAAGGGAAGGGCAGGCTGCAAATGTCCCCAGACACCGTGCTCCTTTATCAGGATGCGCTCCAGGACTGAGCCCTGGCACTGAATCCAGGGTCAAGGAAGACGCCCTGGAGAACCGCGCAGCAGCATGGGAGAGGACGGCCTGGAAAGCGGCTGAGATGCCCCAACGATGCTAAGGGCGCCTCGCTCGAAGGGTGGAGAAGTCGTGGGGCCGCTGCTGTTGGCCTCCCAGGCGAAATCCCAAGGCAGAAGAACTGACAAGCAGTGTTTCGTTGGACTTCTCAGGTCATCACCAGAGCAGCCCACCCTCACCACGCTCTTCCGCCGCTCCCGCGAGATAAAGTTCTATGGAAAGGGCGCCCCCTAGCGTTGTGGGCAGGATCCGGCGTCCTGAGCGAGGAGGCGGTGGGTCCGTGGCTGCTGGGGACTGGGGAAGCCTGGGGCCTGGGGCCTGATGTGGATAGCCCAGGCCAGTCTGATCTCAGAAGCTAAGCAGGGTCAGCCCAGGATTAGTAATTGGATGGGAGACCTCCAAGGAAAGCCAGGGTTGCTGATGCAGGCAATGGCCAACCAACTCTGTTAGCCTCTTGCCATGAAAACCCACCAGGGGTCGCCATAAGTCAGCTTTGACTTGAGGACACTCTCCACTATACCTGGAAAGGAATGGATGGAGAAGTGATGGAGCCCATCCAGATGTATTCACCCTCCCCCTGCTGGAACGGTGAGTGGAGGAAGGCCGAGTTGTGGCACCTGCAAGCTGTGCCGCTGGTTAGCAAGCGTTCAGGAGGGGTAAGAAACTTCCTGCCGTGGTTATGGTAGTTTCAGGAAGGTGACTGTGTTGGCCTGCAGTAGAACGCAGGATCTGAGTCCAGTAGCACCTAAGAAACCAACCAGATATCCAGGACAAGTATGGTAGTTATCTATGGTAGTAACTAGGGCTTTTTTGTCTAGGAAAAGAGGTGGTGGAACTCAGTGGTGGAACTCAAGACGCACAATGACGTCACTTTGGGTCAGCTGGAACAAGGGGGGAGTTTTTTAAAGTTTAAATTGCCCTTGGCGAGAATGGTCACATGGCCGGTAGCCCCGCCCCCTGATCTCCAGACAGAGGGGAGTCGAGATTGCCCCAGAGTTCAATCTAAACTCCCCTCTGTCTACCCCTAGGAGCTCTGGGCCGTGTGCCTGATTCTCGCCGCCTCCATTTTATCCCAATAGCCATGAGAGGTAGGTAGGTTAGGCTACGAGAGAATGGCTGGCCCAAGGCCGCCTGGTAAGCTTCATATGTATGTGTGTTATATGCCATCAAGTCGCCTCCAACCTCTGGCGACCCTGTGAAGGACAGACCTCCAAAACGTCCTATCATAACAGACTTGCTCAGATCCTGCAAACTGGAGGACGTGGCTTCTTTTATCGAGTCAAGCCATCTCGTTTTAGGTCTTCCGCTTTTCCTAGCATCATTGACTTTTCCAGAGAATCTTGTCTTCTCCTGATGTGACCAAAGTAGGGGATAGCCTCAGTTTTGACATTGTAGCTTCTAGGGAGAATTCAGGGTTGATGTGATCCGGAACCCACTTATTTGCCTTTTTGGCCGTCCATGGTTTCTGCAAAACTCTCCATGGCAAGCAGGCGTTGGTACCCTGGTCTGGCTCCAGTCGAACCCTCCGCTCAATAAGGCTGAAGTCCCAGCGCACCATCTTCTTCTGACTCAGTTGTGAGTCAATGCTTGGCTAGAAAGGGTTAATAAGAGAGCAGGGACCATCTGGTTTAAGAGAGAAAGTAAACTGTTAACAGCCTGTGCCCGGACTGGAGTGGTTCCGGTTCCCAACAGGTTGTGGGTTTGAGGAGTGGGTGCAAAAGCTAGCTAGAGTCCGGCCCTCTTTCTAGCATTACATGGAGGAAGATGCCTGGGGAAAAGATTGGGGGGAAAGATCCTCACTTTGCTATGGAAGCTGGCTGGTTAACTCCCCAACAAGGGTGGTGAGGGGTCTGGAGACCAAGTCCTCCGAGGAAAGGTTGAGGGAACTGGGCGTGTCTAGCCTGGAGAGGAGGGGGCTGAGAGGGGACATGATAGCCCTCTTCAAGTATCTGAAGGGCTGTCACAGGGGAGTTGTTTTCTCGGTGGACCAGGAACAACGGGTTAGAATGAAAGCAAGAGTTTTAGGAAGAACTTCCGGAAGGTCAGAACAGCTCCTCAGGGAAACAAGCTCTCTCTGGGGAGGTGGTGGGCTCTCCTTCCTTGGAGGTATTTAAGAAGAGGCTAGATGGCCATCTGACAGCTATGATGATTCTATGATCCAATATGAATTTAGGCAGATCATGAGAGGGAGGGCAGGAAGGGATGAGACGGCGCTAGGATCTCCTGCCTCTTTCTTACACGCCCAGGGTCATGCCAGTTGCCACTTCAGGGTCGAGAAGGCATTTTCCTCTGGGCCAGACTGCACAGGGATCCTGGAGGGTTTTGTTCTCCTTCCTCTGGGTATATAGCAGCAGACACTGCAGGGAGGAGTATGGGGGGGGGGAGGTAGCTGTGAACTTCCTGCGTTGTGCAGAGGGTTGGACTAGATCACCTTTGGGATACCTTCCAACCCTATGGTTCTATGTTTCTTAGCCTAATCGATAAAATGAAGGCGGGGAGCAGTATGCTGTAAGCCCTATGGGGTCCACCGAGGAGAAAAGTATATAAATAAGTATAAAAATAAATAGGTCCTGTAACGTTCTGTGGGGGCAAAGCAAAGCGCCAGTGCCTACTTTAGAGTAACAAAAGGCATGCTGCAGAAGGTGATCGACATGGATCAATCGATTCCCAAACGCGTTTGTACGGTTTTAGCTAGGAACTATCAGCTAGCGTAGATGGTCTTCCTTTCTCGGGGGATTCCCACGTGAGCAAGGACAGAGGAGGACGAACAAGGATGTGAACCCTGGATTTGTCATTCGCAGAAAGGGAGGGCCTTGATTTCTCTGGAGGTGGCCATCCTGGAAGTAAAGACCCAGAGGTTTATTTCTTTGGTTTGTGAGACTTCCGAACCCAATGAGATTTGTTTTTGGATTCGGATGTTCATTGTGCGCCATGACTTCCTACTGTATTGGGGCTGGCAAGCCGGGAGCTCATCTGAGGGGACCCCCACAGGTTGGGGCTGGGACTCCCTAATTTCCCCCCTCTTCCTCCCCGGAGGAAAGCCTTCTCGAGCTCTTTGAGAAGACAGCCCAACGAAAAGCCCGCGGCGTGAGCCTTCGCTCTCCCGAGCAACTGGCTCCCCATTGATTTTTCTGTTTATTCCAAGAGATTAATCCTCAGGCAAAGTTCATCCAGGCCCAGGAGCTGGTGATTAGAGGCAAGAACGTTGCAAGCAATGGGAAGCCGGCTTCAGTGGCCCTTCGGAGGCGGGCCGCTGGGGGGGCAGGGGCAGTTTTCGGAACTGAAGGCCTCCTCCTCCGGAAGGCATGCGAGGCAGGCGCAAAATACCTGTGAGATGCCCCCCTTCGTAGATAGATCGAGATGGGTAGCCGTGTCGGCCTGTCTGTAGCAGCAGAAAAGAGCAAGAGTCCAGTAGCACCTCTAAGACTAACAACATTGGCGGTAGGGTATCTGAAGAAGTGAGCTGTGACTCCCGAAAGCTCATACCCTACCGAAAACTTAGTCTTAGAGGTGCTACTGGACTCTTGCTCTTGTCTACCCTTTCGGAGAGGGGCTTTTGAGGTGGATGGGTGAGACTCAGGTCCCCCCAACCCGAGTCTGGGACCCTCCTCTCCATCCTCTGCCAATAAATCCCCTTCTCTGCATTGCTTCGAGGGAGGGGAGAGCGCACCGGGGGGAGCCGCCTGGGTAGGTGAAATTGACTAGACGCAGCCCCGCAGCTCCGGGCTCTGTTTTCTTTCATCCCGGCTTTGATAACAGAGCCGCTGGGAGCTTCCTCTGGGCTTGCCACTTTCCTTCCTCCAGCCCCCCCCTCCCGCTTTTTATTACTCGCGTGTAGTAATTAATTCCTCCTTGGCGCGTTTCCTCTCCTGCTAATCTTTGGGTCGCTGCTTCGTACATATGGCGAGCTGGTAATAACAAGAGGCGCGCGGGAGGGGGGAGGCTTCCTTCGCCTGCCTGCGGAGCGGGTCGGGCGCAAGCCGGTGGATCGAGCCCGGTTTTTTCAAAAAATAGAGGCGGGAGAGAAAGGCGCTCCAAGTGTTGCGTTATCTCAGGAGAAACGGTAGCCTTTCTGCCCCGCCTCGGTCATCCCCTGGAAAGCATCGCCAAAAGGCGACCGATCCTTTTGGCAGTCGTTTCTGCGGAGATCTGTTTTCCCAAAAGAGCGCATGTGCGCATCGGATCTTTTAAAAAATATAGCAAGTATCCAGGTCTAGTTTCTGCACCTAGAGAGTCTCTCTTTGCAAAGTTAGGCGGGACGTGCCCAACTTCTAGTCTGGCGCTGGTAGCTGCACAAAATCGGCGGGGGTGGGCGGGGGTGGGAGACTGGACAGAAAATAAATGACGAGTAAAAATAAATCAATGCAAGGGGCGGGGCTGGTGCTTTTGAACTTTCGGGAGAGCTCGATCTATTTGGTCGCAACAGGTCCGTTTTCTTTGCGGGCTTCTCACTGGGTATCCAAGAGGTCTCTTGTAAGAGCCCGGCTCCGCAGGCGAGTTTAGCCACGCGGCGCAGTTAGGGGCGCTTTAGTTCTCCCTTCTTCGCTTAGACATATTTGATTTACCCTGGAATAATTCCCAAATCATGACGGATAAAATCAAGGAGCATAAGTACTTTAAGTCGGGGGGAAGTTTCCTTGAAATCAACAGGTAAATCCAGATTAAAAGATAGAACTTCGACCTAAGCGGTGGATCGGGACCTAAGGAGGCAATCCAAGCAGCAATTAGTGCCCCAAACTCACAACTCGTTCACATTGGAGCAATCCCGATGACTTGAATAGGATTACTCTGGAGTAAATAGGGACTCCGCATTATGGTTTGCAAAAGCATACTCTTTTTTTTTTTAGAAGTGTAGAAGATTTTTGAGATTTTTCAGATCATAAAAACTGACAGAACACACTTGTGGGAAAGAAAGTTTCAGCGATTCATGGGGCTGACTTAACTTCCAAGTAAGTATATTTTGGAAAAGGGAGTTGTTTATTTCTCAGGCAGGCAGAATAGTTCTGTTGTAGCCTTTTCTTTTAAAAATGGGAGGGAGGGAGGGACAAACAGACAGACAGATAAAAAGAGGAGAGAGGCAGGTAGACAGACAAACTTATTGCTCGATAGTTCTGTATCCCAGATTCCTGAGAGAATAATTGCATTTTCCTTTGAAGAAAAAGTGAATCTGCCCAACAGGTCATCCAACAACCGAAATGTTTGCACATAGTTGGAACTTCTCATGAGCTGCGAAAGCTGTTTTATCACCCCAGTCTCTCCGCGATTTTGCTTGTCTCTCAACACCTTTGTCTGCCCAGAAGTTTTTTCTTTCTTTTATTTTTAACTTCCTCGGGATAAAGCCATCACTTGCCAGTCAACAGGGGATAACAATTAATTTAACATTAAGCTTAGACCCCATCCACGCCATTCACTTGATGCCTAGGGATGGTGCGTAAGGAGTCTTTCAGCAAATGGGAGGGGGGGAGAGAGAGGGAGAGAGGGAGATAGGGAAAGAAAGAAAGAAAGAAAGAAAGAAAGAAAGAAAGAAAGAAAGAAAGAAAGAAAGAAAGAAAGAAAAAGAAACTCAACATGTCATGTATTTTATATCACTCGCTTTCTCTACAAAGAGCAAGATTCGGGTCCAACTAGGTTCCCAGAGTTTCCACAGTCAAAGCTCCTTTCCTCCAACACTAAAAAAAAATGCAACATTTACAAAAAGTTCTCCAAAGTTGCAGTATCTTTGTTCAGCAGATATGGTGAATTAAAAAAAAAATACCTTGGCTAGGGCCAAGCGTCTTTTAGAGCTTCTAAGAGACGGCCCTACTGCTTTCTCAATGTAGCTGTGGATTTGATCCTCTTATAACTATTGCCAACCGTCCGGAGGCTAAATAGTAGCAATATACCTTGAGTGTGTGTTTGTGTGTATACATATAGATGTATACACATGTGTACATACACACACACACACACACACATTCATTCCCAGCATCTGTCGCTGTTGCTGGCAAATGTCCCATCCTGCCAAGAAAGAGGAGGCGGGGGCGTCGCGGAGGGTCCCAGGCCAGCGCCCTGCGCGCCCTTCCCTCGCCAGCCTCCAGGTACGCGGCGAGCAGCGCTTCGCAGCGCCTCGCCTCGCCTTCTGGAGGGTTAATGCATCAGGCGGCGAGCTTGTCTCGGGCGGCCAATCAGAACTCAGCACTGGCAGCTATATTATAACTCAAGGCGGACTCCTGGCGCAGCGTTCCGGCCGCGCTCCGCTCGGCACCCGCAGCCCTTTTTGTCTCCGGCGCGCCGCGGCGCGATCCAACGCCGATGAGGTCCGTTAGCGGCGGCCGCCGCGCAGCTCGGGGTCGCGCACCTGCCTCGCTGGGGCTCGGGGGCTAGTGCCGGCGGCGCGGGCGGCGGAGGCGAGGCAGGCAGGCAGGCGAGGCAGCCGCCGCTCTCGAGAGACGCCGAGCGAGAGACGGAGGCGCGAGAGACGCGCGGCAGCCGGGCGGGGAAGGGCGAGCGGCAGGCGGCGCAGGGCTGGTGCTCCGGCCGGGGGGACGGCATGCGGCTCTCGAGGGGGCGGCTGCCGCCGGCGGTCTTGGTGGGCGCGCTGCTGCTCTCCTGCGGGCTGGCTTGCGGACCGGGCCGGGGCTTCGGCAAGCGGAGGCACCCCAAGAAGCTGACCCCCCTCGCCTACAAGCAGTTCATCCCCAACGTGGCCGAGAAGACGCTGGGCGCCAGCGGCAGGTACGAGGGCAAGATCAGCAGGAACTCGGAGCGCTTTAAAGAGCTCACCCCCAACTACAACCCGGACATTATTTTCAAGGATGAGGAGAACACGGGAGCCGACCGGCTCATGACGCAGGTGAGCCTCTGCGCCCGGGCCTCCCCCACACCCACCCCGGCCGGAGCGTCCCCCGCCCTGCCTCCCTCGGGCGCTCGCTTGGCCTCCGGGCGCAGCCAGCTGGAGGCGAAGGGGCGCGGGCGGGTCTCCCTCTACCCGCCTCGGGGCCTTGAGACAGGCGGGAGACTGGATGGAGGCTGAAGGGGAGGGGGCTGTGTAGGAAGGGGGCGAGACTGGCCGGAGCACCGCGCGGTGCCATTCCCTGCCAGTGGGTTGGTTGGCTGGTTCTTCCGACCGCATCTGGACCTCCCCCCTAGGGATCCGCTTGGGACCAAGGAACCGGGTCCAGCCAAAAAAGACCCCAAGCGCATATCCCCGTGCCAAGCCCTGCACTCCCCGGGGCAACTCAGATGAGATTTATTATAGGGGATTATTTTAAAAAATCCCACCTTGCAAACCCCAAAGGCGGGTGGGAGGAAGAATAACGCGAATAAATCTGGCATGCTAGCTTGCTCATCAGTCCCCATCTTATTAGCCTCGGAGCGACGCTCCGGCAAGCCCATCTTTCGAACTGTGCCCACCAGCGCATTAATATATCGACATCTCCTTAAGGATGCTCGCCGGCGCTGCCGGCCTGCCTCTCCAGGGGCAACTTAAGCGCGGCATCACTTCTGCTTTGGAAAGAGGTCAGCTTCCACCGGCGGGGCTCCCCCTCCCCCGTGCACCTGATTCCCTTCATATTGGATCAGGGCTCTGCTAAGAACCGAGATCCAATCTCCACCGGCCACCAACCCCTCGCGACACTAGTCCACATTGCTGATGGGCCACGATCAGTATTCGTCTCTCGGGCAGACGCCTCGCAGCTCTCGAGTTGCGGAGTCCCTTGCAACTACCTGCCAAGCAGTCAGTCCCAGGCGATGGGTTTCCTTCCAAATATAGGTCAACAGCCTTGCCTGCTCCCCCCGCCCGCTATTAATATATTTAAGCCCCACCTTCGCTTCTATAATAAGAATTCAGCAGGAGGCTCCAGGGAGGGTCGGGGCTGGGGAGTTTCCCCCCCTAAAGTCTGTCCCCTCCTTTCCTCCTCCGCCTCCCGGTTCTTCTCCCCTGGCCTGATTCCCCGCACGTTTGGGAGATGTACTCGGGCGCAGGGGGATCTCGGCCCGACCACCTTAAATCTCCTGCGCCTTGGAGCGCCGGCGCGCGCGCCTCTTGGCCAGAGCGCGGCGCGCCAGCCTCGGCGAAGTCTGCCCGGGCCGGCGAGCGGGGCTGCCTGCCTGCCTGGAAAAAATGCGCAGCCCCGGCCCGCCTCCCGAGGCGGCCGCGGCCACAAAGCCCGGGGGGCGGGCGGGCTGGCTCTTGGGCGCGACGCTCCGATCCCCGGCCGGCCTCCCCGGGTGCCCGGCCTCCCCTTCTCCCCCTCCCGAGCGGCAAAGACGCGCGACCAGGGGCGAGCCGGGCTCGCATTTTCAGCTCCACTTACTCCTCGCGTATCGATCGCAACGGCTAGGATGGCAGGTCGTATCCTTTGCGACGCGGCGGCTGCTGCTGCTGCTGGCTTGTGCTGCTTGCAGGAGCTCTAAGAAAAGCGCGGCTCCCTCCCTCTGCCTGTCTGCTCCGCTGCAACGTTGCTACGGTCTGGCTCTCCCGAGCTCAATACGAGCGAGCGCTTCCTCTAGGGACACAGCGGGGGGGGGGGGGCTGCGGAGACCCTGTGGGGCGGGCAGCACCGGGGGGGGGGCGAACTTTGCAGAGATGGGACCGGGGGAGGAGGAGGAAGGAGGAAGAAGGGTCTCCCTTCTGCCTCTCTTCCCCAGCGCAGAGGGAGCGCGCCCCGTCTGCCTTCTCGGCGGCTGGCCTCCTTTCCCTGCAGTCGCTGGCAGCGTTTGAACTCCTGACCTTCTGTCAACTCCCCTCAGACGGATGGAACAGAAAAACCGATCGCCCCCCACCCGCCCGACACACGCAGGCACGCACGCTTTCCGGGGGCGATTCCCTTTTCCCACCGAGGCACAAAAGCCGGCAGGAGAGGGGCCTGCGGTGCCGTGGGGTGGGGGGTTCTCACCAAATAGACTGGGGGGGGCTGGAAGACACACGGGCCGGCTGGGACCCCGAAGCGAGGGAGTGAAGGAAAAGAAACGCGGCGGTTCCAGCCAGGCTCGCAGCTCTTCCCCTGCCGGCTTTCGGCGCTCTTCCTCCGCTTCCTCCAGCCTTGGCGTTGCGGGGGGGGGGGGAGATCTGACGCCCTGGACGGGGCTGTTCAACTCTCCGAGGAGCTGCTTGAATGCCTCCGCGGCGGGTTAATATTAACTCCGCGAGAGTGGGAGAAGAAGGCAAACAGAAAGGCCCTTCCAGGAGGCGGGGCCCTCGCTGGTGCACAGGTGGCGGCGGCCCTGTCGAGGGCCTGCTGCGCGCCCAGCCCGCCGCCCGACCTCCCGCACCGGCCCTCCCAGCCGCAGCTGCGCGCCCCGGCCATTGGCTGGATCGCAGGCGCGATAAGGGTGCCAGGCCGCTGACGAGAAAGCTGGAATTCGCTTGCGAGAACCAGGGGGAACTGAAGGGCAAAGGCACCCCCGCCCCCCAGAGCCGGCCTGCCTGCCGGGTGACCCGGGGCTGGAAGGGCGGGGAGGGCGCTGAGCAGCAGCTGCGACGCCCCTTCCTCCCCCAGGAGCCTGGCCCTGTTTACTGGGGAGTCGGTGCTGCGGTGCTGCGCGCAGCTTCCGTCCAGGGAATGGTGCCGAGGACGTGGGAGGCAGTGCCTTCCGAATAGCATTTGGGCTCGGGCGCAGACCTCCCGGGGAGCGGATCCACGAACTTGTTTTCCCGGAGCCATTGATTTGCAAAGAGGTTCGGAAGCCATGGAGAGAAGGGAGGGCGCAACCCCCGAGGGATAGTTGGGTGGGTAGCCGCGTTGGCCTGCAGCAGAACAGCCGGATTTCCCCCCAGGGACTCCGGGGAGACCAACGAGAGCGTGTCGGCTTCGGAGAGGCGGAGCTCCCTCCTTACGAGTAGGAATGGAGATGCCCGAGCCTTTGTAGCTTTTGCTGGGATAGAAAAGCTCAGGGCTGCCTATGCCTACTCGTAAGGAGGGAGCTCCGCCTCTCCGAAGCCCTCGTTGGTCTCGCAGGTGCCCCCAGCCGAGCCCCTGGGGAGAGGCAAGAGCGCTGGTCGGGCAGCCTGGCTGGCCCCTTCAGCCTGTGCGCGCCCACAGGCGGCCCCGCTGCGCTTCGCGGTGGCTGCGCAGAAGCGGCCCTGAGCTGCGGCGCACGACCCAATGAACTGATCGATAGCCGGGCGTCGCAGCTTCGGCCTCGGACCGTCCCAGCCCAGCCAGTCTCTCTCCCCGCCCCCTTCGCAGCTTGCCAAGAAGGCTGCCGGGAGCTGCGCGGGAACCCCAAGGCCTGGCTTCCCTCCCGGGTGCCCCGGGCTCAGCCTTCTCGGACCCCAGCGGCCAGTTTGGAGGGTAACTGGCGCTGCCCTTTCGGAGGGAGGCGGCGGGGGGCTGGGGAGGAAGCAGATTTCCCTTCCTTGGGGCTCCGGCAGGTTCAGTGCCCACCGCTGGCTTTTGTGGAGAAGCAGCGCAGTCCGAAGAAGAGTTGCTCCCGCCTAAACTCATGGAAATCAACGGACTTAGGCTGGAGTGACTCTTTTAGGATTGCATTGAAAGATATGCTGGGGGAGGGCGGGGCCGGGGGGCTGATCGGCCGCGCCGCTTTCGGAATCTGCGCCGCCACCGTTTGCTTTGGCCGGCCACGGCTTCTTCCCCACGGCTGAAACAGACCCGTCGCTGAGAGGTTAATTTCAAAAAGTCCCCCGGACGCCTTGGCTGCTCTCCAGCGCTGCGTCCAGGCTCTCGCAAGCGCTGCAAGGAACGCGCCGGCCCACTTAGGGAGTCCATAGGAGCCTTTACTAAATAAACCCTTTGGGCTCTAGAACCCAAAGCGAGAGGAGGCCGGGTTTGGATCTACTTGTTATTAAAACACGTGTGTGGTTAAACTGCTTCCATTGCGCTTGGAACCTGTGTCTGAAACCCTCATTTTCTCCTACTCAAGTCAGCGTCAATGTTCCATTATGGGATGGAGTAGGGAGGATCTCACACCTCCGAGTTGGTCCGTCAAGGCCCGAATTGTCGACTTTGAGCAGCTTCGGCTCTCCGGGCTCCCAGGGCAGAGATTTTTGGCAACATGGACTTACTGATGCTGGTATCGAACCTGCGACCTTCTGCAGATGCTCTAGTACCGAGCCACCAAGAGTGCGGGAGGGAGAACTCAAGCCCCCTCTCCCCCAAAGACTCTCTTCAAACGCGCTGCACAAAGTGGCTGACCGGAGAGGGAGTGGCCAAGGCAGAGGGGCGGAGTCTCGAATCTAAGACAGGGATGCTTGGAATTAAAAAGGCATTGAGCAAAATTAAATAACAAAGACAGACGCTCTCAGGCTATAGGATTGAGCGTGTATTGTTTCCGTGTTGGAAGAACATCCCTGAAAGTAGAAAACTAGCAGCTCAAGGGGTTCAGTCTAGTTTGCTCCCTGGCATGGCTTTTGTCTATGTGCGGGGAAGGTTGGGAAGGGGATTAAGTTGGCATGGAACAGTATTCAAACATGCAGACACCCCCCCCCCCTTCATCCACTCTCGATCCTGAAGCAAAATCTCTACCCGTAGAGTCAGTAGAATGCATATCCCCACCACCACCTCCAGAAGTATAAAATGTGAAGGGAGCGCAGTTTGAATGCTTATCCCGAAGCCCTTGGACGCTGCGATTCTTCGTAGGCCTCTTGAAGAAAAACACCTTCATTTCAGTTAGTTTGCTTAAGGGAAAAAAGTGACTTTAAATCAGTTTACCTCGAAGGTAAACTCCATTGGCATAAACGGGACTTACTTCCAATTAACACCCCGATCCGAAATATGCCACCTCGTGATTACTTGTTTACTTACTTCCCCAAGTGTAAAGTTTAGTTTTAGGATCTGGCTTTGCCAACTGCGTCGACCCCACCGAGGGTTCAGTCGGCTTATGCGCGTATTGGACGTCTCTGCAGGGAACCGAACTGACTTCAGTGTAAATGAATTTCGGGTCTAGACGTTTGCTGTTCGGATAAGCGGGGCTGTGGATTGAATTATTTAATGGTATCTGGTGCTTAAGACAATCTCCCCCCCCCACACCCAGTGCCTTTCTGGGTCAGCCCATCCCCTTGTCCATAGGGGCCAGGCAGCTACCTCCAGGAAACCTACGGGGAGGCGCTCTGCCCAGCTGTTGCCCTCAGTGGCATACTTCTCCTGACCATGGAGGTTCCATTTAGCCGTGATGGCTAAGAGCCATTGAGCGCACTATCCTCCCTTTCGCCATCCAAAGGCGGGGCCATCCTCCCAAATTCATGAGGCGGTGTCATGTTTTGCTTTCCGTTTTCGCGTCCCCCAAAGAGACCAGAGGCCAGCCCCCGCTGGAAGAAATCCTGCCGGAGCCCGGAGAAGTGATTCTTCTCTGCCAGGTGTCAGTTTTGCACTTAGGGAGCTGGGGCCCAGCTCCCTGACACAGCATTTGCTTGGCACGCAAAAGGTCCCGGGTTCAGTTCCTACTTCCAGTTAAAAGAGCTCAGCCACAGAGTCCCTGGAGAGCCGCTGCCAGTCGGAGCAGCCAGTGCTGACCGCCATAGGCCATTGTCTCATGCAGCTTTATGACGTCACAATCCGCGCACGGGTCTCAGAATCTGGATAGTATAGAACGCTTTAGGGAAGGAACCCTTTTAGTAGGCAAGGGCAGTCGCGGCCAGGTAGGCTTTGCTTTGTTGCCACTGATGAGAAGGGGCCTTAGGAAACGCCTCGCTCCTCAACGCATCGGATAGCCAGGGCCGCTTTTGAGATCAGAGGAATTGGAGGGGGGCGCAGTATAAGTGCATCGGAGTTGGATCTGTGGGATGCCCTGATGCGGGCGCTGCCTCCCTGACTGGCCCAGGAGAACCGAGTTCTTTGAACGAGAGAGAACTTCAGCAGCAAGAAATCAAGACCTTAAAACAGCGGCGGTGGCATTTATACAGCGCGTTTGCGTCTTCGCAGTGTTCACCAGCACTGGCTGGTAATAACCGGGAATGGTCGGTCTGTAGCATCTGCCCTTTTTAAAAAGTGCGGGTGCGGGGCTGGGAGGAAATGGCTTTCCTCGCGTTCCTTGGGGAGTTCAGAACAGAGGCTGGATCTGAACCCGAGATGTCCTGTTTCCTTGGCCATCACTTGGACGGGTGCGTGGTGCGATGGTTAGCGCGAAGGGAACTGCGCAGCCGCAGAGTGAGCGTGGCCAGTTCGGTTTTACTGGGTCGTACTGAAGATGGAAATATTAAAAGTACTTGCTTACACGCGTGTTTACTCGAAAGGAAGACCTACTGAGTATTATGGGGAGCCTTCTAATATGGGCTTCTTGGAGTGCAACCTAGTAGCGCAACCTTGCTGCTCGGGGACGTTAAAACCCCTTTAGAGTTTAGGTTCTCTCTCGGTATCCAAGCACTCCTTTTGGAAGCCAACCCCAGCCTTTCGCTCACCCTGACAACTAGAGGCGCAGCTTTCTTATCCGGGGGACTCCCTTCCTAGCTGCGAAAGGCTTCCAGAAACTGACTTCCGAGGAAGCCTTGGGGTGGGGGGAGGCGGCTAAGCTCTCTCCCGTTTCCTGGTGCTGAAATCCGCAGGGCCCTTTCCTCCGCGCGATCAGGTTTGGTGCCCCCTTGCCAAGCCCTTCGAGGGACTGCCCTCTGGAAAAGGCCCACCTGCCTCGAGGATCGCAGCCCCCTTTCCTTGCCGTCTGGCCAAGCGAGCCCGACCCTCCATCCGCTGGATCCCGCGGGAAGCAGAGCGGAGGCCTCTGTGGCGCTCTGAGTGCCCTCGGGCACCTCGTTGCCTTTGCCGTTCTCAGTTCACGCCCCCCGTCCGGAGCAGGGAGGGGGGCTGGAGTCCGGCGGTTTTGCCCTTTGCTGACCCAAGGGGGGCGTTGAGGGGTCCCTTCTGCTGCGCTCCACCGCAATGCTTTGCTTCCCTGCCCCGCAGCGCTGCAAAGACAAGCTCAACGCCTTGGCGATCTCGGTGATGAACCAGTGGCCCGGCGTCAAGCTGCGGGTGACCGAGGGCTGGGACGAGGACGGCCATCACTCCGAGGAGTCGCTGCACTACGAGGGCCGCGCCGTGGACATCACCACCTCGGACCGGGACCGCAGCAAGTACGGCATGCTGGCACGCTTGGCTGTGGAGGCGGGCTTCGACTGGGTCTACTACGAGTCCAAGGCGCACATCCACTGCTCGGTCAAAGCGGGTAAGGAGGAGCGGCTGGCGTCGGTGGGGCGGGCGGGCACCGGGCAGCGCCTCTTCAACCCCCTCCAGACCCTCCCAGACGTTCAAAGGTCTCCCTTCACCAGCCAGCAGAGCTTGGCACAAACAACCTCCGAGTTTACTACACATATTGCAAAGCTGGGCTTTTAAGAACTTACTACTGGTAGAAAACTGCTAGTAAGAAAGGAGGAAATTACACGTTTATTCCGCAGTAACAGCCGTGCGGGTACTATACTGAGAGGACTGGGCCGTGACCCCAACTGTTTACTCCCGGTGTGGTCGCTGCAGTTAGCAGTAGTAATCTATACTGCTGTTCCATGAAGTGCCAATTGCCGGATGAAGCAGTACAGTGACTGGTTGCAGGGTTTCCCAACCAGCGACCAGGAGTTAGTACTGTTTAACATGTATTTATGCTGGGTGCTATCCAGACGTGAATAATTCCTGTTTATGCTATTTTAGAGGGACAAGAGAAACTGGGAAGACAGCTGTCTGGGGAAATGGACCAGATCATGGAAGAAATGGGGGGGGGGGTGTTGCGTCTCCTGAGCTGCATATTGTTGGTGTGTGGTGGGCGACGAGACAGAGGGGCTGAGCGAAATGCTCGTAGTTTGCGGCAGAGAGGGAAGCTAGCCAAGTTGACAAGGTAAACAAAGTCCCTCGTTGGGACCGGAGCTGGCGGTGTTCCCTTTAGTTCTCTGGTGGTGGGAAGAGAATTCGCATCTTGCCGAGGGCCGTTTCCCCAGAGGAACACAAGAGTGCTCTGGGATCCAAGGTCCGTCTCTGCTCCCAGATGTTTCCCACGAGGAGGGCACGCAGGGGCCTTCCCCTGTTGCAACCCAGAGGTATTCTGCCTGGGAACCTGGCAGCTACCTTACCGAATGGAATGGATCTCGGCGAATACGCTTGCCCTTTGTAAAGGCCGCATATGGAGAGGTAGCGGTTGCGGGTCTAGATTCGGTCACTTAAGGGAGGTAGTGGAGAGCGCCCTCAAATCATAGCTGACTTATGGCAATTTTTCATGGCAAGAGACTAACAGAGGTGGTTTGCCATTGCCTTCCTCTTCAGTGGAGGTCTCCCATCCCATTACTAACCAAGACCCACCCTGCTTAGCTTCTGAGCTCTGACCAGATCAGGCTCACCTGGGCTATCCAGGTCAGGGTGGCCTTGAGGAATGCCAAATGCCAGGACCGCACATCTATACTCGGCAATCTACCCTCCCTCCGCAAACCAGTCAAGCCTCATTATCCTCAATTTCAAAAGGGCCTACTTGTGAATATGGGGGGGGGGGACTGAACTTCCCCGAAGGAGACCCGAGTTTCAACCCATCTTGAGAAATGTCACCGTTTACTGGAGGTCGGCTGCTGCAGGTCATGCAAGCAATTACTCTAGAGTAGGCTTATGGAATAGGCTTATCTACGACATTTCCCACGGGTAACCTTCCGAGACGCACGTGCAGGTTTGCAAGCTCCAGTTGCAAAATGAATCTGATCCAAAGAGACCTTCAAAGGCACTGACTGACCCCGGGGGAAGCCCAGCCCGAGGAGGGGTCGCCTTAGTATAAGGGATCTGCGGGGAATTAGCTGGCCTCCGGGACTATTTCAAGCCCCTTGTCGCTCAACCTCACGCCGGGTAGAAAGCGAACTTCTTCCAGGGCTGGGCTTGTCGTTTGAAGGGTCGTAGTTACTGGAGTCGATTAATTCCTCCAGAGTAAGCGAGGCGTGGACGATTCGATCCCCTCAAACCCAACAAAACCAAGCCGTTCAAAGCGAGCCTGCTCGGTTGCCCATTCACACGACTTCACTATCCCAGCAGGGGTGTATCGGTCGTCGGAATCACCCTGCAGATTTCTGGCCGGGCCAGCGAGTTCAATACTAGGCTCTGTAAATATTTTCATGCGGACAGCCGTGTTGGTCTGCAGTAGAAGAGCAAGATTCGGGTCCAGTAGCACGGTAAAGGCCAACTCAATTTCCAGGGCAGGAGCTTTCCAGAGTCAAAAAGATACGGCTTTGTGAAGAGGGTGTAAGAGGGCCGCCTTCCGGAGTAAAATCTAATCCGGGCATAGAGAGACTCACTTGCCCGAGGGAAAACAGGTTAACTAGCTTGCTGATCCACAAAGCACTTAACCCGGCACAATTGCCCTTATCAATTGATTGGGGGTGGGTGGGGTCAAACCGGTTTCCGGTAAGATCTTTTGGCCCTAGGAAAGGCAACTCAATGCAGAACGAGGCTTTGGTGGTGTGGAAGAACAGACCGTGAAACGCTCCTGGAGTAAGACTTTTATATAGAAGGAGAGGCTGTGCGACGCTTCCCCGCCCTATATTCGCTCTCAAATAGGTTAATTGGAAAACGCGTCCAGATTTCGGTCTCTGGGGTCCTTGCGCCTCTGTGGGGAGGTGTTAGTTTTAACCCAGATCGGCAGCGGTGCCAGCACCCTCTCCGGGACCCGGGCGGTCCTTGTGACAGCCGCAAGGGACATTTCCTTTCTGCCCCCTCCCTGTTCGCCGAAGGCCGCCAGGCATCCCCCCCTTTCCCCTGTGCTTAGAGCGCCGCTTGCTGGTCCGGCCGAGCACTGCAGCCCCTCCCTCCCGCCAGCCTTCTGCGTAAATTGTCGCTTTTTAGCAAAACAGTTAACGGTGAATGATTAGGAGGCGCACCGCTCGTTTTGTGCGTTTTTGCTTCCCTCACCTCCTCTGGGTTGTTCCCTGGCGCTCCGCTGCACTTTTCGCCTTTTCAAAAGTGCCAAGAAACACGCAGCCGCGAAAAAACAATCATGAACTTACTCTAAATATATCGCTTGACATAAGAAGGAAAGGATAACGAAGTGAGCCGGTGTTGGGGGTGGGAGGAGAGACCCATTCAAGGCGAGGGACAGGATTTCATTGCGAACGGCGGGAGGACAGCAGGCTTCCTCCAGCCAGCCGGGGGTGGAGAGGCTGTGGGTATCAGAGAGCATCTGCAGGCAGAAAGCCCTCGACTGTCTCTGGTACCTCCACTTGGAAGATCTGCATACTATACTAGGCTCCATGGGCCGACCATCTGGCCCTGGATAGAACAGCTTTGGAAGTTCCTAATCACCTCCCAAGCACATGGTTTAACTTCAGCCTCAGCACATTGCAAAGGAACAGGGGAAAAACTTGGAGCCCATCCTTTGAGAAGGCCTCCATTCAGCAGTGGCCTTTGGCTTGGCTTCTTTACCGCGGCTGCTCCAGAAAGGAAGGAAGGGGAACGTGTGTGATGTCCTCATAGCCGGTGGGAACTTTTTGGCATGATCGTGTGGCTTATGGGTTCAGAGCTTCAGCCAGATTTATTGGGCCCCGTTTTTTTCAGCCCAGGATTAAATGGAGAACCATAGAAGCTGCTCAGGGATCCACATCTAATATCATTCTGTTGTCAAGCCCAAATTGCAATGTGTAGTTCAGGGCTTCAGTGTGAAATGTTAGCAATGAATACACTGAGTAAGGGGCATGATTTTTAGTTCATTTTCTTTATAATTTCCTTAAGCTAACTACTGGTGAAACTGCCTTATACTGAGTCAGACCACTGGAATCAGAAATATTCCTGTCCTAAAACCAATCTTTATTCTTTAAATGGAAGCTGAAATGTCACAAAGTTGGTGGTAGAGAGTGCTGTCAAGTCATAGCTGACTTATGGCGACACCTGGTGGGGTTTTCATGGCAAGAGTCTAACAGAGAAGTTTTACCTTTGCCTGCCTCTGCAACCCTGGTTTTCCTTGGAGATTTCCCATCCAATTACTAACCAAGGCCAACCCTGCTTAGCTTCTGAGATCTGATGAGATCAGGTTTGCCTGGGCTGTCCAGGCCAGGGCTCCAAATCTGCTCTTTCTATGCTGGGGAATAAAACCCAGGTCTCCCACGTGACAGGCTGGGATGCTAATTTATATATATGTGTGTTTAATTAGGACAGTACATCTGTACTGTTGTATACAGATGGGACTATAGAGTGCATGATGGTTAAGGGGGCCTTCATCCAAACTGGTGTGTTTAGATGGTGAGGAAGACCTTGGCTTTTCTAGGCATGTTTCAATATTTTGGATATTAGAGGGAGACAGAAGTTAGAAGCCTGATTCAGTGATGAACGATGCCCAGAGGGGATACCTGGGCCAGAAATAAAACTAACTTTATACTGTATCCCATGGGTGGACTTGATGCTGTCTTCATTTCCAGTAGTGTTCTCCTGTGAAGCCAAGCACAATTGCCACAAGGGCTTGGTTGGGATGTTCCAATAGCCTAGAGCAAGCTGAGCCAAGTGGCTTGGACCTGGGTTCTGGTGAATGAAGATTTGTCCAGCTTGCTCATGGAGGCCCTCCAGGGCAAAGGCCTACCAGAAACATTCCCAATCCACTTAAAGAGCTCATCTGCTCCTGCCTGCCTCTTCCCGAAGTCATGCCTTCCCTCCTGCTCATCCCCCCCCAATAGGGGTGGAAAGAAAAGACAGAGCACAGCTTGAGATGAAGACACAGAAAGATTACCAGATCCATTCTTGATAGACCCTAATCAACCTTTCACAGTTGCACAACTTGGAAAAGAAATCCAGCTTGCTATGCTATTCTATGGGGAGAAAAGTGACTCAGAGCCAAGCTACAAGTGCCGCCTGACACAGGTTGGACACTTATCATCTTACCTCAAGTTTTGATAGGAAATGTAGGCATTCAGGTCTTACAGCTTGGCTCTCCATTTAATTGAAGTTTACAGAAACCCCCCCCCCCCCCCACACACACACACAGCAGAGGGGAAGGGGAGGGCCAATAAGAGCCCAACGCCTGCACTCCCCTCCTGATCGCATGTTCTCCCTGCCATAGACTGCTGCTCTGTAAACTTCAATTAAATGGAGAGCCAAGCTGCAAGACCTGGATGCCTACATTTCCCATCAAACCTTGAGGGAAGCTGACAAGTGTCCAACCTGTGTCAGGTGTCACTTGTAGCTTGGCTCTCAGTTGCAATGTCTCCCCATGATGTAGCTACTGGGAGCAGAGACGCCTCTGACAGGGAAGGAGCTGGCAATCTCAGAGGACAGGTTTGCGAAACTCCTAATCCCCTGTGGAATATCAAGGGCCTTTGCATAAGTGCTGCACAAGTAAGTTGATTAACAAGCAATCAAACGTGATTAAGTTGATTAACGAGCAATCAACAAGCAGCTTCATTTCCTCCCGAAAAGGGCCATCAAAATGGTTTTGCATGTGTGTGGGGGGAATAAACTGAAACAAAGCCCTGGTCCAAATCTCGCGTTTCAATGTTCAGCAGAATCTGAGAATCCATCAATTGTTCTTTAAATTCAACTTTGACAGCTTTCAAGAAGGCTAAAAAGTGGAGTTTTGCTGATGAATGTGAACACCAAAGTGCCTAACTCATTCTTCTTTCTCCTACTGTTCTCACCAGTCTTGGAGCTCTAGTTTAGCTGAAGTATGTTTCCCTCTCTCTTCCACTTCACTGGCTTATGGGGTGGGTTCCCAGCTGGCCAGACTACTCCCTACAAAGTTGCAAGGGGAGAAAAAATGATAGACCCATAAACAGCATATAAAGTTATTGCCCCACTAAAGAACCCTTTCTTAATGGATTTTTAAACAGTTGGTTCAAGCGTTTCACTCTGAACCACAATCCCTGTTACCAGATAACAGCAGATGATGGCGGCAATGGGTGTTTATAGCTCTTTTAAGCATGCAATCTTAAGAAAAATTTTCTGGGAAGAAGCCCCATTGAATAAAATGAGGTTTCTGAGAAAACCTGTTTTCCATGGCTTTTAGTGGGCAAACTACTTTCTAGGCATACCTGTTTATCCTTTCGTCAGCTATGAGGGAGGGGTTAGAGTACATGTAGAGGAGCTAACTATGAAATCTGGAACACATAATTATACTGAATCAGACCCTTGGTCCATCACAGTTAGTACTGTCTACTTAGACTGGCAGCCACTCTTCAGGGTCTCAAGCTGAGGTCTTTCGCATCACCCACTGCCAGATGCTCTAAAGCAGAGATGCTATTCTGGGGATTGAACCTGTGGCCTTCCGCATGCTGGGCAGATGCTCCACCACTGAGCCATAGCTCCTCCCCTCTTCAGACAAGCCACCTTATAATGTAATAGATCTTTGGTCCATCTAGTTCAGGAGTCTCTAACCAGCAAGATAGCTGGGAGGAATACACAAAGTACTTGAGGTGTTCCTTCAACTGGAGATCAATAGCCAGGACCTTCTGCGTGCAAAGCATATGCTTTATCACTGAGCTGTGGTTGACTGCCAGCTTGAGCTGGGTGTACTTCTGCAGTTGCACAAAAATTGGCGTGTATTCTATACTTTCTTTCTGCTTGCACTCCTCTGTCCATTTTGAAGTTAGTGCTCCGCTGCAGAGTATGTGCAGCTCCCTGATATTTAGGTGGCAGTCTCCTTCTCCTCTTGCATGGGATGGGCGTTGGAGATGCGCTCCTCTGAGAACACCCTCGGTGCCTTTTGCCAAAGGGACAATTCTCCGTAGGCATCTGCCACACTATTTTAACAAAGCCCTCCAGATAAAAATGTCCCCTATTATAAAAGCATTGGTGGAGCACATCTGAAGAGGCTGAGTCAGGGCTTGTCGAATAATTCAGTTTCTTCAATCTAGTGTAGTCCTGGGATGCATGGAAAGTAGGCAATGGTCCATCAGCTGGCTACTGGCCAATTTCTGGTGAGCCATCCGAAACCTATTGGCTGCTGTAATTCTTTGCAAAGAATGCTGGACTCGAGGGAACTGGTCCAGCAAGGCCCTTCTTGTATCCTTAAGCAAAAGTGTGCATTCTGCCTTATATAGCACCGATCAGCCATGCCCCCCCCAACTGATAAAAGATGCTCTCTATGCACACTTGCTGTGTTAATTTCAAACCCAGTGATGGTAATACATAAAACAGCAGGATTTGAGTCCAGTGGCCCCTTAGAGACCAACAAGATTTTCAGAGTGCAAGCTTTCAAGAGTCAGAGCTCCATTCTTCACTCTTGGTGGTCTCTAAGGTGCCACTGGCCTCAAATCCTGCTGTTCTACCGCAGACCAACATGGCTACCCACCTAACTATCCTCATGGAAGGTAATAAATAAAGAAGACCATGCCTGGCTGAAGTCAGCTGACTTCTGGTGCAATGGTTAAAGGTATAGGCTACAAAGTGGGAAATGCCTGGTTTAAATCATCCATGTGCGCCCTATAAGCTCTTAGATAACATGGGTCTCAAACTGTCCCCCACTGCAAATATGGGGATTATAGTGGCCCTCATCCATGTAGAAATAAATGCATGGGAGAGAAGGATGGAGGTGTATGCCAGTGTCCAAAGGCATCCTGTGCTGATCATTTATGGAGGTTTCCCTCTGTACAATCCCTACCCTGGCAAAATGGAAGGGGAGGGGATTTTGTATGCATTCAGATTTATGGGAGTGGGCTGAAAGTCTGGGGGAGGGTCCTGGAAATTCTCCTCCCACCGTGTTTCCATTTCTACATAGATGGGCACTTGAACAGGTCTCTTACAGTGCTACTATACAATGTTGTTGCAACAGACAACAGGCATAGCGTCTTTATTTGAACGCTCAATGAGTACAATTTGTACAGAATGGTGAGATTTGCAAGGGGCGCTTCCCAGCTCACGCTTTTAGCCACTGTGCTTTACTCACTCTCATCTCACCTTCAGAGCCATCTCTTTCTCCCTCTTCTCCAAAAATAAAAATTACCTTTTCCCTCTCGTACAGTAGCAAAAGCTCCCCTAACTCGGGCGAACAAAACTGGCTTCTTCCAAAGGCCGCCCTGATCCGATCCCATGTTGCAGGAAGCGAAAAATCCCCTGGGAGGGCCAAATCCAGGCATTAGCATTCAGCGCACACTCGGAAGGGAGAGGAATAATCGGCAGCATGTCAGGCGAGGTCGTGTGACTGTACAACACGGCTTTGCCTTGAATCTGGCCGTTCCAGCTGGTTTCCAATGGCCGAGTTCTGGCTTCATGGCTAGGAATCCGATGAGAAGATTAACAAGCCGTGTTCCAGGCAGGAAGATGCTTTCAGCCCCCATCTCTATTTGCAAAAAGTATGATCCTGGAGATTGGAATGCAAAAGAGGCAACTTCCCCTCACAAGGCCCTGAATGACTGTCAAGAGGGCAAAGGAGAGGAGGGCAGGCGTGGTCAAAGGGACTGAGGATAATGGGGGCGGCTGGGGGAACGGAGAGCAAACTCCTCCGTTTCAAATTCAAATACACATCTCGAGTGTTTTGGAAAAGTGGCCCAGTCTGTGCAAATAGGGGTTGGAAGGCCTTGGGCTTTTGGGGGAGAGTATGTGTGTGAATTGACATGGAGGGCCCAAGCACCTGAACAAATAGGGGGGGGGGGTGGAAGCTTTGGAAGTGTCCTCTCTTCTAAGAGTGCCTGCCTTTATTACGGGCCTCAGAATGACAATGAAGACCCTTTATTGGATTTTAATTAGGGAGCCCGAAGAAGGGCCTGCTCAAAGGAGCAGATTTTCACACCTCCGCCAGTTTGCTGGCCTGTTTACCAAGCTGCTACACAACTGGATCTATTCATCAAGCCCCTCCGTGTGTGCAAACAAGACCCAGGCAGAGGCTTGGGGGGTGGCTGGGAGGGGGAGAGGATTCACGGAAGGAAGGTGTCCTTTGCCTCCGCATAAAAGGCTCATCGCTCATTCCTTCCCCTGTTCTTTCCCCTGAAGATTTCTGGCTGGTTCGTTCCCCCCGCCCCCACCCTCCCCGCCATGCCAAGCAGAAGTGATAAAGTTGTGAGACAATCAATACCAATCTTTCCTTTTTGCTCTTCCTGAGAAAATCATTAGGAGACGTTCCAGCGGCTGATTTTGAACCGTAACGTCTGAGGCCGCAAGCCATAGAGTGAGGGTGGCTGGCATCAAACCGGTGTGTGCCTGTATCCCTGCTGCTTTTAGGAGGAAATTGGGACTTTTTTTAAAAAAAGCCCTATCCAAAAGCAGAAGCTATTTGGAAAGGAAGAGAGACATGTCTTTTTCTGTCATGACCTTTGTGGTTCTCAGCTGTGGGTAGCATCCTGCCTCCAGGAATGTCAAGCAAAAAACTTGCCTGAACTGCATTCACAACACACAATACATTTTGCAAATCATCTCATTGTTGAGGATGAGAAACCCAGTCTTAAAAGTTGCTATGACATTCTGGGGTCTCGCAAGAACAGTGGCCCCCCATGACCCTTTACTCCCAAGAGAAAAGCATGGGGCATCAAGCACAGTTTCCTGTATTCTGGTTCCATATTCTGGCAGATTTAGAGACCCAGATGTGCCCAGATGAATGTTTTCTCATCCTTTGGAAAGCAGTGGGTATAGCTATGCCCAGGGTGTTTTTTTCTGGGAAGAGAGGTGGTGGAACTCAGTGGTGGAATTCAGAACCATACAATGACATCACTTTGGGTCAGCTGGAACAAGGGGGGAGTTTTTAAAAGTTTAAATTGCCCTAGGCAAAAATGGTCATGTGGCCGGTGGCCCCGGCCCCTGATCTCCAGACAGAGGGGAGTTTAGATTGCCTTCCGCGCCACACCGGCCATGTGACCATTTTCAAGAGGTGCCGGAACTCCGTTCCACCGCGTTCCAGCTGAAAAAAAGCCCTGGCTATGCCACAAATGAAGATAGGTGTTATACCAGTTTAATCAGTTCAACACCTATGGCTTTTCCAAAGGATTTTGAAAAGTGAAGTTTTGAGGCTGCTGTGAAATTACTACTAGAAATCCTAATTCTCTTCTGTGTCAAAAAGATCTGAGTAGATGGAAGGACTAAGTAAGCCAAAATGTGAGTGTTTGTAAAGTGCCATCAAGTTGAAGTTGACTTATGGCGAGCAACCCGTTGCTCGGGTTTTCAAGGCAAGAGACTAACTGATGTGGTTTGTCATTCCTTGACTCTGTAAAGTGACTCTGGTTTTCCTTGGTGTCTCCCATCGAAGTACTAACCCACTTTGCTTCTGAGATCTGAGGAGATGGGACTAGCCTGGGCTATCCAGAAACTGTAGTGTATTCACTGTTCTATTTCATTCAAGGATGAAGTACACTTAGAATGTTCAATTACCTGTGAATTCTACTCAACTCCACCCAATTGCATAGAAACAACTTGCAATGATTACTTGGTCCTAAGACCATTCTGTTGCATACTCCTTAAGTAGCACAAACTACCAAGCCACAATCAGTTTTAGAGTTTTGGAGGACTGGAACACAGAGTTTCCTAGAGAGAATTTTTTAGCTTGCGATATGATCAGTCATTGACAGATGTGAGGTTTCTGCTAGGCTTTCCTCCAAAGCGCCAGATAGTAGCAACTAGAATAGCCGGTGCTTTTTTTCCTCTTTCGAACTCAGTACATCTGCCTTTGCATGGCCAGCGTGTTGCAAAATAGCTTTGGTTCTTCACGTAGTCTTAAGCTCATTGATATCTCCTAAATGTTGCTCCTGGGGGGGGGGGTCATGGAACCCTCCACAATGGCCTGAGCAGTAAATTGTAGGCCTGCAACAGAAAAGGGGGCTCGGCAAAAATTGTCTCCCCTTAAATTAGTAGAAAATTTGGTTTGGATGCAACCCATTGTGTCTCCCCATGTAGCTCCATCTAGCCACATACCTGCAAGTAAAATGACATCCCCATTTATTGGTCTTTCCTTATTTTTATGATAAATTCTGAGGTCGGTAAAATGAGTACCCAGTTTCCTGGGGGTAAAGTGTAGATGACTGGGGAAGGCAATGGCAAAGCACCCCGTAACAAAAAGTCTGCCAAGAAAACATCATGATGTGATGTCCCCCGTCCCCCCATGGGTCAGTAATGACTCCATGCTTGCACACCTTTGCCTTTAAGATTATGCCACAAATGGAAAACATCAGTCTTGCTTTGGCCTGTGTTGACAAATGGTATGCAACACTGCGAGGGCTTGTAATAACAATAGTTAGGCAAAATCATCAAAAAGTGGACAACTATTCTCCTAAGATAAAAAGGGATTAGTGATGAGCAGGGAAAATGCTATTGAATAAACTTGCCAATACTTCGGAGGGTAGGACAGGTGGATCCAACTCTTGTCTTTTCTTCTGAGGCATCAAGCAGGGGCAATTGCCAAACATTTCTAGACTAGACCAGAGTATGTTGGTGGTATGCCCTCAAGTCACAACTGACTTATGGTGACCTCGGTGAGGCAATGCAAGAGACTAACAGAGGTGGTTTGCCATTGCCTGCCTCTGCAACCCTGGTCTTCATTAGAGGTTTCCCATCCAATTACTGACCAAGGCTTACCTGAGCTATCCCAGGATATACTGGTTTTAATCAAAGAGGCTCACTTTTTTATTTTCGGTTGCTAATTGGCTGTATCCATTTTCACTGGAGATGACAATAATATTGGGAAAAGCTGAAGGCAGTAGGAATAGAGGAAGACCCAACATGAGATGAATTAATTCAATAAAGGACGTCACAGCCTTCAGTTTGCAAGACCTGAGCAAGGCGGTGAATGATGGGATGTTTGGGAGGTCGTTAATTCGTAAGGTTGCCATAAGTGACTTGATGGCACATCACACACACATTGCACGTTAGTTTTGGTTGGTAGAAGATGGTCTGATTTATTCACGTTTCTCATGCTGTTTCTTAACGGCTGCTTCTTATATTGCATATCTCCCATCAGGGTTTGCAAAATCTGTGCCAGGGATTGGCCCAGAATGAATTTGGGATGGGATGATGGCCGCATCTTGCACGACAGTTAGGATCCCTCTATATACATCATGAATACCATTCTCATGAGAGCCATTTCACACGTGAAGAAAACCTGGGTTGGTACGCTGTGTGCATCCAAGAGGAACCTGCAGCCACTTGGAATCCCACGGGGTCTGTGAGATGTGGTAAAGGAGTTTGCAAATGCACTCTTATAACGTATTAGGTGCAAAACCATGTCGTGTGTGGAATGGGCCCTCCAAGCTGAAGCCAGCTTTCCTTGCTAGGTGGTGCTTGAAAGAAATCAAGTATTTCCTCATATCCCCCAGGCGTTGTGCTGCTGTCTATCTGTCTTTCAGTATCTCTCTAGAAGCAGAAATGTGTAAACTGGATTCAAAGCTGTTCTTTTAAATCTCAGAATCTTTTCTTCACTTATAATGAATACTTTTACACTTGGGTCTTTCTTCCAAGAACACTTTCATTGTAGCTGATTTTTTTTAAAGGGAATCATATAAGCCTCATAAAGATAATAGCAATTTTGAAAAATCCACCAGCAGCCAGGAAAAAATCCTGCAGTAGGTCAGGTGAATTGTGGGCTAGGGGGCGGTTGAAACATTGGGGAGGGGCTATAGCTAAGGGCCAAGCTAGACGTGATGAATGACACTTTAAGGGCAAGTGAACAGACTCACGTGTATTCCTCCCTGTTTACTTGCGCTCCATTTGCACTCCACTCGATCACTACGTGGGGATCAGGGAGGAATACACGTGAGTCTGTTCACTTGCCCTTAAAGTGTCATTCATCACTCCTAGCTTGGCCTTCGGTGCTAGAGCATCTGCTTGGCATGCGGAATGTCTTAGGTTCAGTTTCCAGGCACCTCCAGTTAAAAGGAGCAGGTAGCAGCTGATGTGAAAGGCCTCTACCTGAGATCCCGGAATGCGGAGTCTGAGTAAAGAAGACTGATCTTGATGGCCCAAGGCTCTGACTTCATATAAGGCAATGTCAGGTGTCCATGTTTCATTACTGGTGTGGTGGGTTGATTCTTTTTGGTATCAGAAATTTTCCTGTTTGAAAAACAAACTGGGACCAGAAACAAAATCCATGCAATACCTTTTATTGGGGGAACCCAAAATAATATAAAACAGTGTGCAGTCTTTCAAGTTTGCTGTTTTCCACCTTCATTTTTAAATTTTTTGTAATGGCTGGCCTAATGAAGAGTTCTGGTAGGCTCCAAAGTTTGCACAATGTTTTGGGCTATTTGGGGATGGTTCCAAGAGTCCAGACAAGTCTGATCTCATCAGATCTCAGAAGCTAAGCAGGATCGGCCTTGGTTAGTAATTGGATGGGAGACCTCCAAAAAACCCCAGGGTCGATATGCAGAGGCAGGCAATGGCAAACCACCTCTGTTAGTCTCTTGTCTTGAAAACCCCAGCAGGGGTTTCCATAAATCAGATATGACCTGATGGCACTCTCCACCACCACCAAAAAAGGTATTACATAAATTTTGTTTCTTGTTCTGGATTATGCACGGGCCAATACGTCTGTTTACATCTTTTTTGAAACATAAGCTCTCAGTCTTTTAATGGCAACTCTCCTGTCAAAAATTTAAAAGAGGGATTAAAAAAACAACACATGCTTTAGGTGAGATATAGCCACTGGTCCTGCTGTGGCTCATATTACCAAGATGTTGGTTAAGGATCTGACCATTTTTTCTATCCACATATTCTACCCACAGAGCTGCTGTAGTATAGTGGTTAAATGGTTTGGCTACAAAGCACTCTGCTGGTTCGAATCCCACTGCTGCCATGAGCTCAGTAGGTGGCCTTGGGGAAGCCGCTCCTCTCAGCCCCAGCTGTATTGTGGGGATAATAATAACACTAACTTGTTCACTGCTCTGGGTGAACATGCGCAGTTGTTGTTGTTAATCATCAATGCATGAGCAGAAGGCACCCCACAGACAGGTCTGGTTTGCAACTCACCTCGAGTGTCATTAGCACACTTGCTAACCAGGCCTGACCAAGCGGGCAAATTCCTCCCCGGAGGACTCAGCTGCCGTTGGAGCAGAGAGTCAGCCACAGAGCTATCAATAATTAAGGGAGAGAAGCTTTCAGGCCCAGTGAAAATTGCTGTGGAGCGACACGGCCGGGGGAACGGCCACATCCCTGAGCTCAGCAGACTGTACTTGTGTGAGTACAACCCGTTTTGCCTTCAGGGATGCTAAGCAATCGTGTGCTGGTCTCGGCCGAAGGAAACACAAGGCTCCCGCGTCTTTCTGTAGTGAGCCTTCGGGTGCAAGGCCCCATCGCCAGGGCAGGGCCGGAGGCTGAGGCCCAGGGGCGCTCAGTGGATCTCAGCTAGCCCGGATTGGTTTGCTTTTGTTTGCATAGTTTTGTATTCCTGTTTCTTAGCAGCTGTGTGTCCCTCTGGGGAGTAGGGTTGCCAACATCCAGGTGATGCCTGGAGATCTCCTGGAATTATAGTTGATCTCCGAACGACATAGAATCCATTCACCTGGAGAAAAAGGCTGCTTTGGAGGGTGGACTTTATGGCAGTATACCTCAGTGAGGTCCTTCCCCTCCCCAAAATCTGCCCTCCCCAGGCTCAACTAGCATTGCCAGCTCCAGGTTGGGAAGTTCCTGGAGATTTGGGGGGGTAGATCCTGGAGAAGGTGGGGTTTAGGGAGGGGAGGGACCCCAGCAGGGTATAATGCCATAGAATCCACTCTCCAATGCAGCATTTTCTTCAAGGGATCTTTATCAGCTGGAGATCAGTTGTAATTCTGGGCGATCTACAACTACCACCTGGAGGCTGGCAACTCTAGGCTCAGCCCCCAAATCTCCAGGAATTTCACAGCCCAGAACTGGTAACCCTACAGAGATAAGCAGGTGAGAAATGCTTAAATGAATAAAAATGCTTAAATAAATGACTGGTAGCAAGGCGACAGATTGGCCTCAGCCTCTCCACCAACCATTTACCTCTAATGTTTAAGCTGCCTGTTTTGCAAAGGCTGTCAAGCTGAGTTGCACGAGCTGCCACATCTTGCATGGGCAAAAGGACGGAATGACAGGGAGGGGCAGGGCAGGCCTGTACCACAGCCATAGATAGGGGCAGGGGAGAAGGGCCACAGGGAATGAAGAACCGTTTCCTTTGTGGTGCCTGCCTGGAAACGTACTATCGGATGGAGATTGCTAAACTGAATCTAGCAGGCAGGCTGCAGTTGGCAAAGTGATTTGTGAGTTGTTCAGGGATGAGAAGTAGCACCAAGACAGGGATTAGGGCTATGGACACGTGGCCATTTCACGACACTGACATCACTTCCCTATAAGAAAGAGAAAGCATGTGCGCTGCATGTACAGTGTGCATGTGCCTCGTTTGCCAGAAGGACGCAGAGTGGGAAAATGTGGCCTCTTCTGGCTTCCCATTGTTTGTACATGAGACAGAAGTAAAATGGGTGTATATGCATCACACAGGGAGGTGGTGTGGATGGTGGATCCATTCCCTGATCCTAGCAGAGATTCCAGAAGAACAAAGTCATTCCTGGTTAGTCCACTCACAGTTTTACAATAGCATACCCCCCCACTCTGCCCTGAAGCGCTCCTTCAGTCCAGCCTACCTCACAAGGTTGTTGTGAGGCTAAAAGGGTGGTGAGGGGGAGAGAAAATGTTCTCCTGGGAGGAACAGCAGGCTAAAAGAGTATTTACTAGACAGACAGTGAAATCCTAAGCAGAGTTGCTCCAGTCTAAGCCCATTGATTTCAATAGGCTTAGTCTGGAGTAACTCTGGGGGCAAGAAACCCTCTGCTATAGTATGTATTTATGAAGCCAGAGCCCTTAAATGCATCTAGTCTGAAGTCTTAAGACCTTAAGTCTGTTAACTTATTTCTTAAAGCACAAAACAAGCACAGCGTGCTGCTTATTTTCCCCACCTGGACGTGATATCCACCCATGTCAGGAAATTGTCATGAATGAAACAAGCAAATGTGGTTGGGATCAAGGCTCATATTTAAAGCAGACAGTCAACAATCGAACCTCCAGATCCAGAGGCAGCCAGGCCCCTGAATGCTAGTAGCTGGAAGGCGACAGGTTGGAAGGCCGCTGCCTTTCTGCCTTGCCTCTAAGAGCACCTGGCCAGCCGTTGTGGCAATTACAATGCTGTATTAGACGGACCTTTGGACTGATCCCAGAGGGCGCTTCTTCAGCCTGTCATGTTGTTCGTGGGCTGAAAGTTGGCTTGGGACTAAGGAAACTTGGGTTCAAGTCACACTAGGGTAGATCCAGCCAGCTTTCCTGCTGATAAAAAAGGGACGAGGGCCCCCCTTTGATCACCCAAAAAGGTTGTGCTGGAGATTGTGGGACCTGCATGGATGAAAGCCATGTAGGGCGGGAGCCGTAGAGAGGAGTGAAGAAGCAGGCTGGCCCATCACTCTCCCTCACCACAGTCCCCTCCCCTTTGTAAAACTGCAGTATCTGCCTCCCATCTCAAAACCATGAGAACAGGTGCAAAATGGGTAATGAAATCTATAATAGCCGTTGTACGGATGCTGGTTCTCTGTGCCAGGCACTCACAGGGGAGGCCTTCAGTCTAAGTCATTTCAGGGAAGAACAATTCCTCACCCCTGCCTCTGTGCTTAAGCTAGTAGGTAGCTAACCCAGAAGGAATGCAACATGTCTGAAAGCACACAAAGTCCTGAAAGGGTTTTGAATCAGCAATACACACACACACACAATCTGATGGTGAATGTAAACAGGTCTGAGCTTCCCAAAACACTCCTTGTTTGAGTATTGATGTTTAACTTCCTGGGTAGAGCCAGAGACCCACCCCTGATGCCTGGCGAGAGACGCTAAATTGTTTCAGGCAATAAATATGTCCAAGGAAGCTGGCATATTGCACTTGAGATCGAAGGAAGGCTCCAGGTTCTGAAATATCCGTGAGGGACTAAATACTCTGGCTCCGTTGATCCTGTGGTATTGTCACCTCTACTGAAACAAAAGCCAAGAGGAGCCTTTTGTTCTTAAGACGCACATTTGACACATAAGCTTGAGAACACAATGGCAAGAGAAGTCAAAGCAATCATTTAGTTTCCACACACACCCCTTGGTAATCATTATATATTATGGCTCCATCTATGTACCTGACTATCGATCGCATTTCTGTCCCACCATTCTGTTAGGCGCTCAGGGCAGAGTACAACACAAGTTGTACTTTTCCCTCCCAACAACCCTGTGAGGTAGGTTAGGCCTGAAAGTCAGTAACTAGCCCCAGTATTCTTCATGGTTGAGCGGCACTTTAACAACACAGTGCACTTTCAGTACTCAAAGCGCTTCATTTACATTGTCACAGTAATCCCTACAACACCCTGAAAAGGTAAGCCAGTATTATCTCCCTTTTTCAGCAGGGGAAGGGAAGAGACTGAGAGGATGTTGCTTGCCAAAGGCCACCCAGTGAATTCTTGGCAGAAGCGACTTGAACCGGCAACCTCCGAGATCACAGCTCATTCCCTTATCCCAGTGTGTCACTCAGCTAAGGTGCCAGTCTACAAATAACCTAATGAAAATAGAGACGGATGGTTGTGGATTTTCCGAGCTGTATCGCCGTGGTCTTGGCATTGTAGTTCCTGACGTTTTGCCAGCAGCTGTGACTGGCATCTTCAGAGGTGTAGCACCAAAAGACAGAGATCTCTCAGTGTTTGACAACTACAATGCCAAGACCACAGCGATACAGCCCGGAAAATCCACAACAACCATCGTTCTCCAGCCATGAAAGCCATTGACAATATATAAAATAGAGAAGCATTCTTTTTTCCCTTCCTGGCCTGCTCTGTTTTTATTTTGAAGAAATGAGTTGAAGTATGGCTATTTCTGAGGCCTTCGGAGTGGCAGATGGAGATGACAGCTCTTTGCTACTGTTTTATGAACTGGCTGGCTTTAGCCATTTTAATGGTTGCCTGATTTTAGCATGGATTTTAGTGGATTTTAATGGGTTTGACTCTTTGGCTGTAAGCCGGGCCAAGACCCTAAATCCAAGAAATAATAATAAATTAATGTTAAAAGACAGGCGCTGTGTGTCAACATGAGGGGAAGCTACGCAAGGATTGCAGAGGGAAGAGAGGCCAGAAGGAGAGGCTTCGTTTCAGGAGGGGGTGAAGATGTAGGGACACTTCTGAGTAGGTTTGAGTAACCTTCACTCAGTCAGTCAGCATATTCCCTTCCAAACTAGGCCAGCAACAAACCAAATTAAAAGTGTGCTGGCTTGGGACGTGCCCTTTGCGCAGCTGCAGGTTTGCCTGCTGTTTGAAGCACATCCGAGAGCATAAACTCTCCCTAGCAACCGCGTTTCTATAGTAACAGATTTTCAGTGGCCACCGAGATATACAGCTCCATAGTTTATGCTACCCCTGTCTTGTTCCAATAAAAGTTGCCCAGAATAGTTCTTCTTGTACAGAAGGTGTTCTTGAGCAAAGCACGGTTTGCTCAGCAGCAACCTGAGCTCAGGGACTAAGCAAGGGGGAGTCCTTGCTGTCAATAGCATTTATATCTAGCTGAGAACTCAAGGTGGCCCACTCGGGATTCCTGGAAGGTTTCCTATCCAGGCATTCACTGGACAAAACTGGCTTAGTTTCAAGAAAGTTGTTATTATCATACCCTAGACAAACCCTGGGGTTTGGCATTTTATTTTGATTTTAACTATAATCTATTACAGTTTTTAATCTATTATTGTAAGCCCCCTTGAACCACGAGGAAAGGCAGGGTTTAAAAGTTTGAATGAATGAATGAATGAATGAATGAATGAATGAATGAATGAATGAATGAATGAATGAATGAATGAATATCCCTGCTGATTTTTCTCATCCTAGTGCAGCTTGAGATAACAGTTTACAAAGTGTATTTATGGAACTTTGAGGTTCCTCCAAGCTGATCTGGGGTTCCTACTGAAAAGAGCAACAGCATTTGACAAGCTTCCTTAAAAGACAGAAGAGCCTGCCCTGGTCAACTTTCCCCTGCACATCTCAGTCATAGGAGAGTGTTGGCTCCATCAGAGGGTGCCCACCCCGTCTGGTGTGGGGCAACATTAAAGCCTCAAAGATCCCGCTAGCCCTGTGAACAGACTGTGCACCCAAGAAAGTTCCCCCAAAGTTCTCTGCCATCCACAGGAGCTCTTTGGCAGATATGAAAAGTGTCACTCGAGGGAAGGTGGTTTGAAAATTATTCTGCCAAATGGGGAAGAATGATCTTTTAGCAAGTAGGATTCTCACCATCTCATCAACACAACAAGATCTCAAATTGTGTAAAGAATGGAATTAAGTTCATGTGCAGAGCTGGCTTTTTGGGGCAAGGAAATGGGAGGAGCTGCTGTAGCATAGCGGTTAAGTGGCTGGGCTGTGAACCAGCATGTTCAACTCCTACTACGGCCGCAAATTCTGCAGGTGGCCTTAGGTAAGCTACTCCTCTCAGCCCCAGCTGTATAATAACAACATGGACTTTTTTCACTGCTCTGAGTCTGGCACTAATCTGTCCAGAAGGGCGATACATAAGCACACTGTTCTTCTTCTTCTTCTTCCCCCCTGGATAGAAAACTATTATATGAAGCTTTTGTTATCCCAACATCAGTTGGAATGGCCAGTCCAAATGGCAGTTCAAGCCCATCTCAGCCCTGAAGCTAGCAATTGCAGGGCAGGCTGGCTTTAAAGATGGGCATGGTGTGTCGGTGTCTCTGTAGGACTAGCATCTGGGCAGCTGAGTCCTTACAAGGGGAAGACTCAAAGCAAGCCCACATTGACACCTTCCCCGGCTGCCCCTTTAATTCTAATGTAATGCGTGCTAACTTCATAGGTAAGGAAGCAGGTGTACAAACATGTAAGGGGTGGGAAGGAGGGGGGGAGATTAGATTTCAAAGGCTCCCTGCCTGTCCTGGGAAGGAGGCAGACATGTTTCAGTCTGGCATTATCATGCACGGAGGCTGAGTCCTGCACTCTTGCCAACGGGAGGGATTTTCCCAGCATTTAATTGTTAAAAAAGGAGTTGCAGGCTCAAAGCTACACCTCCGATCTGTCCTCAGATGTACAAGGGGGGAGCCGGTGCTTACTCAGTTCAGTCTCCAATTTGTGGGCCGTTTGGCATTCTGAATTTCCCCCATCCCAATGATAAAAGTGAGAACACAAAAGGACTCTAGAGCATTGTCAGGAGGAAGCCGTCAAGACCAGGCCTAACGGCTACAGCTGGAGCTTCCGAGTTGCAGATGGTTACTTAACACTTGAACCACAAATGGAATAATCCACTGGGAAACATTTGGTCGGCATCCCACAAGCGTTCGGCAGAGAGGGACAAGCACCCTGCACGTGCTCAGAGCGCTCCCGTCTTGATTGCTTTAATTATTCCTTTGGCATTAAAACATGTTCCTGGGCTGAAATTAAGTCCTGGAGTTCCCCTTACATGTAAGAAGGTCTTCGAATTATAAGTAGAGATATGGGGACAGACATGGACTTGAGCCAGAAGTAGATTGTGTTTTCCAGCAGCCGCATCCTCACAGTGGAGGATTAGCCGTTGGGTTAACCACACTGTAGAGGAGGAGGCCAGCCAAATGGAAGGCATCTGTCTAAAGCTGGCTTATGCATTACCAGTGGAACCTGGAAAACCCCAAGAATGTAATATAGAGAAACAGCCTGCCACATTCCTATGAATCCTGAAGTCTCCATTCTAGCAAAGAGGAGTAGAGCTGGCATACTGGACTGGTTCACACATAGTGCCAAACCATGATTCAGGAATGCTCCTTGCTCTTGCGGCACCCCCTTTCTGCTCTTCTTCCCCTTGCGTGTTGCGATTCAATTATTTATTTGTGTTTAAGCGTAAACCAGTATTCAACATTACATCTGAGCCAGTCAGCAATGGTTTGCACTAGACCTAGACCAAACTTGGGATTGCAAACTACGGTTTGGAGCAGGCAGGTTTGCTATTGTGGTTTGGAGGTCAAGTGCCCACCACTGTTCCCTGGTTTGGGTGTCATGGCAAATTATGGTTTGTGCTGAAATGGAAATCAAAACTGGACATATGAGAGGAGGGGGCAGTGGTGTGCATGAGCTCAGGGCATATGTGCCACTAAACCATGGCTGAATCTACTTTTGGGAGGGGCCCATAGGTTGAGGGACAGCCCACCAACTCTTGGTGAACTATCAGCAACCTCTTTTTGCCATCTCGACTGTCCAGACTTCACTCTCTTTTTTTTCCTAGACAGGAAGTAGTTCTCTTTGTTCTGACCAGAGGCATCCTGGGAAGGGGAGGATTTAGCTTTATTTGGGTAGTCGAGTTTGTGCATCAAATTTCATTACAGGAGCAGGCTTCTGTGGTTTCCCCATTGCTGGTGTGTCTGTTGGTGAAGCACAGAAGCAACAGGGCTTCCACATAGCAGTTTTCCCCACAGTATCCCTGCCTCAGTCCCCCAGCAGCAGCCCCCACCCCTGGATCACCAGGGCTTTTGCAATATTTTAAACATCTGTGCTAGAATATTGTTATAGCAGTATAACATTATAACAATATGTGTAACAAGTTCTCTGAATTGCCAGCGTTCATTTTTAAAAGGCAAGCCTCTAGCTTCTTCCTTTATATCTCTGCAAAGGATTTGGACTTTTAAAAAATGAAAGCTGGTTTCACATACTGTTACAGCAGTATAACAATAGTCTCGTGCTAATTTTTAAAAAGATTAAAAGCCTCTTAGTGGCAGGGGGAGGAAATGGTTGCCCTGGGGGGAGCATTGGGGAAAATAGCTGCCATGTGGGCAGGAAAATCCAAACTTTCCTTTCCACATGACAGCCATCCAGGCTTTAGTGCAATCTTTCCCAAATCTTCAGAGCAAAGCAGGTTTGAGAAACTTTGGAGAAAAGCTGGGAAAACTTGGGAGGTGCACAAATGTACCACAATGCTGTGGAGAAACAAGGGGGGGGAACCCCACCTTTCAACAAGCATTGAACCTGAGGCAAATTAGCCGTGTGGAAATGGCCAACACTTTGTAGTGTTGATAGCATTCTATTTCTCTATGCTAGGAAAAGTTTTACCAAGCCAGTAAAAAATATCGGCTGCCCTCAGTCTGACTTCATTGTCAGTCTGGTTTAGTGGTTAGGAGCAGCAGGACTCTAATCTGAACAACCGGGTTTGATTCCTCATTCCTCCACTTGAAGCCAGCTGGGTGACCTTGGGTCAGTCACAGCTCTTTCAGAGCTCTCTTAGCCCCACCCACCTCACAGAGTGATTATCATGAGGATAATAATAACACACTCGGTAAACCGCTCTGAATGGGCATTAAGTAGTCCTGAAGGGCAATATATAAATTGAATGCTACTATTATTATTATTATTATTATTATTATTATTATTCACATTTCACACAACACAATCAATAATAAAGATCACATGTTATCATTGATTGGCCTTGCTGAGCTGATACAAGTTTCCACCAGAAATCTAAGTATCAGCCAAGTATCAGTGTAAAATGCACGCTGTTCCAATAACGCCGTCTTTTGCAGTTCTGTAGGTGTTGTATCAGAAAGCTGCAGTTTTTCCATATAAGTTGCAAAGTTTTTTGAAATAGTTCCCAGTGCCCCGATGACAATGGGAACTACTGTTGTATTCTTCATCCATAGTCAAGTGGTTTCTATTGCCAGATCTCTATATTTAATCGTTTTTTCTTGCTCTTTTTCTTTGACTCTGGCATCCCCTGGAATTGCAATGTCAATTCGCCAAACTTTTTGATTTTTTCCACAACTGTTATGTCTGGTGTATTCTGTTCAAGGTGCCAATTAGTTTGTATTCTAAAATCACATACGATTGTGACTTGTTCATTTTCTAGCACCTTTTCCACCTGATGTTCCTATGAATTCTTTGATACTGGCAGATTATACTTTTTACTCAATGACCAATGAACCAGCTTTGCAATCCTGTCCTGTCTAGCTTTGTAGTCCGTCTGTGCAATTTTGCTGCATTCAGAGATAAGGTGGGACACAGTTTCATCTTTTCCTGCCGAAGTCGACATTTTGGATTTTCACTGATTTTCTGAATTTTGGCTTTCATAACATTCATTTGCAATGCTTGTTCTTGCGCTGCGAAGATCAGACCTTCAGTTTCTTTCTTGATTGTGCCCATCTTCAACCATGCCCAAGTTAGGCTGTTGTCACTTTTTCCTTCAATATTTTTTAGATGTTGCCCATGTAAGGGTTTGTTCTTTCAGCCATTTAATCTATTCTCAAACTGTTTCTTCTTGTATTCAGCCTTTGTTTTGGTTGTTTTTAATATGTTCTCTGTTTTTATTATTATTATTATTATTATTATTATTATTATTATTATTATTATTTAACATCTCTGCAGAAGCTAAAATGTATTAAAGGTTCACTTATTTAAAGACAAGTACTGTTCCATGTAGATATAGTGGCCCAGAAGTGTCCCTGTGTCACAAGCAAAGAGAGAGTCAGCAGGCCTTAGGGTCAATTAAGAAGAGGGCCAGGTCTTGGGGACCAAGGAAGACCTAGAGGACTGAAGGCTAAGAGAAGATGGAGAGGGCTGATGAAAGTGTTCCTCTTGTCTGTTGTGTATAAATAGCTTTAGAGCGTTTAGTTAACTTTATAGTGTTGATAGCATATCAATATACAATTGCAGAGTGGAGAGTGCCCTCAAGGCATAGTCTACTTATGGTGACCCCAGGTGAGGTTTTCATGGCAAGAGACTAACCGAGGTGGTTTGCCATTGCATGCCTCTGCAACCCTGGTCTTTGCTGGAGGTCTCCCATCCAATTACCAACCAAGACCGACCCTGCTTAGCATCTGAGATCTAACAAGATCAGGCTCACCTGGGCTATCCCAATCAGGGCAAATATACAATTACATAGCTATTTGTGCGTTTGTGTGTAAAGTGCCATCAAGGAGCAGCTAACTTATGGAGACCCCAGAAGGTTTTCAAGCCAAGAGATATTCAGAGATAGTTTGCCATTGCCAGCCTCCACCCTGGACTTCTTGGTGGTCTTCCATCCAAGTACTAATCAGGGCTGACTCTGTTTAGCTTCTGAGCCCTGACAGATTGGAATAGCCTGAGCTATATAGGTTGGGGCAATTTTTAGAGTACTTTTAATTCAAGCAACCTGTATTTGTGGATATGTTTAGGTTTTCTCTTCACCCCTCCGTTTTCCCCCTTGTGCTTCAGGTTCATTCCTTTCATAAGCATAAAGCCCCAAGGTTTGATTTGATGTGTTTGCATACGGACCGATATTTCCACCTTAGTATGATGTGTTTTTCTCTCTTTTAGAACAAGAACAGGTATATTTTTATTTCAATTTATTTATTGACGGACTCTATAGACCGCTTCTCTGGGGAACTGCTCAAGGCGGCTCACGAGTCATCATAAAAACAACATGAATTACCAATATCAAAAACAAGCCCGAAGCATAACAACAGCATAGAACAAACATCGAGCAGCTTCAAATGAGATTCACAAAACAGGCCTCGGGCCAGAAGCACAACTGAAGCCAGTAACACCCCTTAGTCAAAAGCCTCGGTAAAAATAAACGTTTTGGCCTGGCGCCTGAAGGAGAGAGAGAGAGGTGCCAGGGGAGCCTCAAGCGGGAGGGCACTCCAAAGGCAAGGCGCCAACGCTCACACGCATCGGGGGGTAGTGGGTTGATGGAGGCTGAAAACAGATCATCCTGCCCTGCTGGGGAAGCCCCTGGTGGCAAGAGAAGCTGGCCTAGAGGTTATACAAGACCTGGAACCCACAGTGAACCCGCATGGTGTAGCAGATAGAGTGTCGGACAAGGATCTGGGAGAACCAGGTTTGAATCCCAGCTCTGCTGTGGAAGTTCACTGGGTATCCTTGGCCACTCACTCACTCTTTTAGCCTAACCTTCCTGGGGACATAATGGAGGAGGAGTGAACGATGTAAGCCACCTTGGGTTCCCATCGGGATATCTTTCCATATAAAAAGGAAGCCGTGTTCCCGATGACACACTTTTATCCTGATGCACCTGTGCAGAAGCACCAGCATAAAAAGTGCAGCCTGGCCAATGCAGCCTCCAGAGGGAGCCGCCACTGCAGGAAGCCCAGCATTCCTGGGTTTTCTAGGAGCCGTTTTTTTAAAAAAACAGGCTCTGTTGCTAGTCAATACATAAATACTCCTCTGTGTCTCAAGACGAGTTTTCTTCCTATTCCTACTATTGTTTTACAATATGGAAACTACGGTACTGAGACCCTGCCCTTTGAATGGTAGCTTCATGATGTGGGGTGTGGCACTCTTGGGGTGCTACGAATGGCTGGTCCTTTGGTTTGATCCAGTACATCTGCCTGTGTGAGTCCAACATGTGCACATCTGCTACGTGATGTGATGCTGTCTGCTCTCTCCTCTTCTGACCTCATTTGTTGTGGTCATGGATGGGGGAGTGCAGTGTGGTGATACTGTGGCTTCTGTGGGGCGTAGTGTGGTGATGAGGTATAGTGGTTAAAGTATTGGACTTGGGCCTGGGAGGTGAATCCCTGCTCTGCCATGGATACTTGCTGGGTGACCTAAGCCTAAAGCGAAACACGTAAGGAACTAGCCACTGTGTGTGACAGAATGTTGGACTGGATGGGCCACTGGCCTGATCCAACATGGCTTTGCTTATGTTCTTATGTTCTTAACTAAAAAACTTCAATAAATCCTTTTACCTTGTTCCTGTTTCTTCTTTTATTCTGCCTACTGGTGGACCATTGTTTCTCCAGCAAGGGGTGGGGGCAGCCTTTGGCCAATCATGCACGCTCAGCCTAGCCTACCTCACAGGTCTGTTGTGAAGATAAATTGCAGGAGAGGGGAATGATGTATGCTGCTTTGGGTATCCATTGGAGGTGGGGGGGAAAGGCAGGGGATAAATGAAGAGAATGATAACATTAATAACAATGATGATGACAATAACGTTGAGTATAAACTTCAATGAAAAGAGCAGCAGTTACTCTAGAGCGACAATCACCCTGGCATCATGAAGAGCAGAAAGGGCTGAAACGAGACTGAAAGTGGCCACCAGCCCGTTCTGAATACTTGTCCAAGTGCAGGCAAGTTTATTCTACTGGATCTCTTTGTTCTGCTCTAACGTTCTCCTCCTTTCTTCCCCATGCAGAGAACTCGGTGGCTGCCAAATCGGGTGGCTGCTTCCCTGGATCCGCTTTGGTGAATCTGGAACAAGGGGGCACCAAGCTGGTGAAGGACCTGAGCCCTGGCGACCGGGTGCTGGCAGCGGATGGGCAGGGGCAACTGCTTTACAGTGAATTCCTCACCTTCCTGGACCAAGAGGGGCCCCCCATACACAAGCTCTTCTATGTCATCGAGACCCAGAGGCCCCGGACACGCCTCTTGCTCACGGCCGCCCACCTGCTCTTTGTGGCCCCGCCACAGAACCATTCCCAACCCCAGCCCATTTTTGCCAGCCGCGTGCGGCCAGGACAACGCATCTATGTGTTGGGCGAAGGGGGCCAGACGCTGCTGCAGGCTGCAGTGCACCGGGTGTCCCTCACGGAAGAGGCCTCAGGCGCTTATGCCCCACTGACCGCTCAGGGCACAATACTCATCAATCAGGTGCTGGCTTCCTGTTATGCTGTCATTGAGGAGCATAGCTGGGCCCACTGGGCATTTGCCCCTTTCCGAGTAGCCCACACCCTCCTGGCAATGCTCTGCCCCAGCGGCCACCCCTATCCCAGCCTCTCTCCATTTGCTGCACCCAGTGAGGCTCCAGCTGGTGTCCACTGGTACTCCCGCCTCCTCTACCACATCGGCCGCTGGGTATTGGATTCTGAGATGTTGCACCCATTGGGCATGGCCAGCTGAGGGGAACAGAGTTCGAAATACTCCATTTTTATCCACCATAAAAAAATGAAATAATACACATGGGGGAACAAACTAAAATGAAGAAAGAAAGAAAGAAAGAAAGAAAGAAAGAAAGAAAGAAAGAAAGAAAGAAAGAAAGAAAGAAAGAAAGAAAGAAAGAAAGAAAGAAAGAAAGAAAGAAAGAAAGAACTTTAAACCAATAATAATAGTAGGACAGTCCAAAGTAGACTTAAAGGAACAGGAAGAGTCCAGGAAGTTTTGTTTTAGTTTATAAATATATATATTTTTATTTGATTTATATTTTTGTCTGTTTTGTTGTTTTGTCGTCTTCATCTCCTGGCTATTTATTTGTTTGGTATTTTGAAATAGATGTTTTAAAGAATATGAACCCGATCTTCAAGAGCCTTAAATAGTTTCTTTGGTAATTTATTATCACGCGAACTATATACTCACAGGGAGAAGAAAATTATTTTGTGAGGCCAAGCAAAACTGCACAGAGTTCTATTTTTCTATATGTCACGTGTGTCCAGACTTTCCGAAAGGAAAAAAAGTCTCTCCTTCTCGTCTGCCCATCGCTTCGCTCATTCCCTTCCGCGAGTCTCGGAACAAACAGAAGAGAAGCTTCACGGTGGGGGGGGGAGGGGGGGTCCGTAAATTATATTTTTATACACAGAATTGTAAATTCAATTTTTTTGAGAGATCAATACTTAACAGTCACATTTCATTTTTTTGAAATAGTGTAAAATATGAGAATATATTATTTTAATTTAAATAGTATCAAATGTAACGTTGGCTCCTGTATTGTTTGCCGTTGTCTTTGAAATATTTTGCTTTGTATAAAACAAAAAACAAAAGGAAAGAACCCCTTGCGTTCACACTCTTGGAATTCAAGACTGTTACACAAAATGTTCTCGTTTGCAAACCCATTGGGGAGCGGGGGAAGGGAGAGGGGAGAAACTCTCTTATTTTTACCTTCAAAATCAAAATGAAAAAATTTATGAGAAAATAATATTTTTTAAAAAGCGCACATGTTGGTGATTATGTGACAACAGAGAAGAGTTTGTACAGAGGGGGGAAGGATGTTTTGCATTAATAAACTGATAAATAACCGCTGTCAATTTACTAAAATGTATTTTTGAATATTTTGTAATAGTTTTAATAGTTTTATAGAAATAAAATGTGCCATGCACAGTCTGGTTAGTATATAAGAACAAAGACTTCCTGGTGCATAACATTTTTTTCTTTTTAAAAAGCGATTTAAATAGGAACTGGGAGCATCTGATATCACGGGTGGGGGAAATGAGTAGTGGTCTCAGAGGTCCCCAGCGCAAACCTCACCTCCTCCACAAACACGTGAAGTAAAACGAAAATCCAGTGGCCCAGGGAAGGCAAATATGAAGTCTTAAAATTCACATCTCCCTTCATGAAAGCTCACGTCAAAATAAACAGAAAAGAGTCCAGTAGCACCTTTAAGACTAACCAACTTTACTGTAGCATAAGCTTTCGAGAATCACAGTTCTCTTCATCAGATGCATCTTAAAGGTCTTCGTCTTAAAGGTGCTACTGGACTCTTTTCTGTTTTGCTACTACCAACTAACACAGCTAACTCCTCTGGATCTATCAAAATAAATGTTAGTCGTTCAAGGTGCCACTGGTCTCCTGTTTTATTTTGCTAGGACAGACTAACACGGCTACCCATTGGCAATTAGCCTGAGTTAAGCCACTCTCTCCCCACCTTAGCCTTTCATCAGCAATATGGGGTAATCGTATCAGCCTACCTTACAGGACAGTTGTAAGGATTACAAAACCACAATGGTGCGTATCCTACCATGTGATGGTGTAAAGTGGCCTTAAGTCATAGCGGGCTTATGGCGACCCATGGTGGAGTTTTCAAAGCAAGAGACTAACAGAGGTGGGTTTGCCATTGCCTGCCTCTGCAACCCTGGTCTTTGTTGGAGGTTTCCCATCCAGTTACTAACCAAGGCTGACCCTGCTTAGCTTTTGAGATCTGATGAGATCAGGCTCACCTGAGCTACCCAGATCAGGACATCCTACCATTTAGAGCATGGAAAAGAGTTTTTGTGTGTTCCTGCAGCCCCTTCCAACCCCAGAAACATCACTCCCAGAGTTAGGAAACCCATGCAAAGAAATAACTTTGTGGGCTGGGAGGGCAGGGAAAAGGGGGCAAAACTTCTTTAGAGAGCTCAGCGTAAGAGACAATTTCATCTGGCTGCCCCTCCTCTCTCCAGCCTACCAAGCTGCGGTGATCACTCAACCCCAGGAATGATATTTCAGGGGACGGGACCGGGCGTCAGGAATGGAGAGCAATGTGGGAAAACATTTAGGCTTGAACAGAACGATCTATGACAATGAGTATCAAGTGTTTTGAACACTGAAAATACAATATTATTGCCTGGCTGAATCTATCACAATATTACACATAATAACATTCGATTTATATACTGCCCTTCAGGACAACTTAATGCCCACTTAGAGCAGTTTACAAAGCATATTATCCTCACAACCATCACTCTGTGAGGTGGGTGGGGTTGAGAGAGCTCTGAGAGAGCTGTGACTGACCCAAGGTCACCTAGCTGGCTTCAAGTGGAGGAGTGGGGAATCAAACCTGGCTCTCCAGATTAGAGTCCTGCTGCTCTTAACTATTACACCAAACTGGCTCTCAGCCGTACAATCAAAGACATGAAGGATGGTACGGAAATCAGTCATACAAAGAACCTGGCCCCTGCCAAACAGACCATTTGTTGCTCCTGCAAAGTCAAAAATTGGTAGCTCATACAAAGTGCACAATCATGAGGGTTATCCTTCATTTTTAAAAATCAAAAATTGGTAACACAGCCAAGCCTGTAGATTGTTAAAAAAATCTATCCCCTCCTTTCTCAGGGGGTTTCTTACTTTCAACAGTGTAGGACATCATGAAGAAGGTCTTCAAACACATCCACACCACCAGGAGTATGGGACATGATTAAAGGATCTTGCCTCCAAAGATGCCATCCATTTGGAGCGGAGTGAAATCAATGGCTGATTCCGCACACGTTGGATAATGCACTTCCAATCCTCTTTATAGATCATTTGGAACAGATTTTTTCGTGTGCGGAACAAAAAATCCACACAATTGATAAAGTGCATTGAAATTGCATTGAAAGTGCATTATCCAACGTGTGCGGAATCAGCCAGAGTTTGCTTTATGTTAGGTTTCCTTTATGCTAGAATTCACTTCTGACTGATAATGTGCTAACTTTAAGACTTCTTCAAAACAAAACAAGGAGAATCCCTAGAAGCCCCTAGGCTTGCTGTTAGACTATTCTTATCTAGAAGTCCAGTTTTGTAAGCAGTTTCCTGTGTACATAAATGGTCTTCCTCCAAAAGTAACCTTTCTGAAAACCCATCTCTCCTTTTTGACCAGCTTGTGAATCTGGGCTCGATGCAAAATCTCTACCTCAATTCCTAGAGCTTTAAGCATGATATAGAAAGGTCCACAAATCATAATTTCGCTGAATAAGCTCCATTTGAGTTGAGATAGAATGGATTCACACACACAGCACAATTGAGGAATAAGGCTTGGCAAGAAAAAAAGAAGGAATTTATTTTGAGGTATTTTGACATTCAACGAATTACCACAGTGCCGTATCAGAACTCCCGTATGGCAATTGGGTATACACACAAGGGGGTCAGATACTCTTTGAGCAGCATAGATTACATGTCCTTCCATATTCCCACAAATGCAAGCCTTTGACGTGGGGAGTCTTAATCTTGATATATTTCTCAGGTGCCTTTCAGGGGGGAAAGGCTAGATATTGGGATAGTTTTACTCCAAGATACTGATTAAAAGCAGGGCTTTTTTCTGGGAAAAGAGGAGGTGGAACTGGGTTGCCCTTGGAGATGGTCACATTGCTGGTGGCCCTGCCTCCTGATCTCCAGACAGAGGGGAGTTTAGATTGCCCTCCACACCGCTGAGGCAATCTAAACTCCCCTCTGTCTGGAGATCAGGGGGCGGGGCCACCAGCCATGTGACCATTTTCAAGAGGTTCCGGAACTCCGTTCCCCCGAGTTCCAGCTGAAAAAAAGCCCTGATTAAAAGATACCCTGGGCTATGTCTTCCAGGGCTCTAGGGTAACTCCTTGAGCAACCCACTGGTTGTCCTGACTTGACAGGGTTATAAAAGCTTCTAGGCCAGCCTTAAGGTCTACCAGAGAAACCACCGGTTGGGATATTTGTATGAGAAGCGCTGTGGAAGATGCTACCACGGTTTGCTTCTGCTCCAGGTGCCAGCTGGATTCCCTCAGCTCCTGGGGAGCCATGCCTCTTTCTTCTCAACTTGCCAGCTCTTGATTGCCTACAGGCCAAGATCCTGACAGCTACTCTGCCTAACTGGAACTTCGACAAGGTTGCCAAAATAATTTGCAATAATTCCTGGCAAATCTCATGGTTTTTTTCCATCCTAGCTGTGAAGTAGCAACTTGTGTATTTGCTGACAGACCTGGGGGTGGGGGGTGGGAAGCACTCTAAAGTTCAGAGATTCAAAACCAAAGCTGGAACTGATAGCTGAGTGCAAATAATGCAGTGAAGTTACGCTGTGCTGATTAAAGAGGCAAAAAGTTTGAGGAAATACATACTTGAGAGTAAAGAGGAGAGATTCTTCGCTATCTGACTACATCTTGCAGAAAGAGATAAGAAGTGTGGCAGGAGAGAGAAGAAGCAGGATATTGCCCTGTTTTGCCCAATAGGAGACAAGTCAAGGAAATGACCCCCAGGAAACAAGAGAGGTGCTACTCTCACTGTCCTAACTAAGTGACCCTTGCTGCCCCCTGCATGGAAGGCTCTTCTTCCTTCTTGCTGCTGCAGTACACCAGACATTGCTATTTCCAACAGGAACTACATTTGGGTTTGGGACCTGAACTTCTGTTCTGCTCATGGCAAATCCCCACCCCCTCTAGCATAAGGAGCCATCGCCTGATAAAAGAAGCAGGGGGCAGCTCCAGCAGCACCTTTAGAGGAACGGATCCACAGGACCTCATACACCACATCCAAAGTACAATGAAAATAGTTAAGCGCACATTTCATTGCCCTCTTCTATAATATCTAGGGCAGCTTACTCTTCTCTTGATGTCCCCTCCACCCTACTCCATCACCCATTGCTGGCACACTTGTGCGAAGACATGATCAATCATCCTGTGTCTGTGTAAAGTTGTAGCCAACTTGTGGAGACCCCTGCTGGGGTTTTCAAGGCAAGAGACATTCAGAGATGGTTTGCCATTGCCTGCCTCTGCATAGCAACTCCGGTCTTCCTTGGTGGTCTCCTATCCAAGTACTAACCGGTGTTGACCCGACTTGGCTTCCGAAATCTGACGAGATCGGGCTAGATCTTATAATAAAGGAATGAAATGCGCGGGGATTGTTGCTTTTGGGATAACCCTCTGCTCTGATATTTCACTCGCGTTCAGAGTAAATGGAGGCGCTTGGAGAGGGGCGTGTTGTACACGACCTTGACCTTCCCTTAAAAAGCAACCTCTGCAAGATGTGAACCTCTCTTGTCCTCACTGATCAGACTCGTGCGTGCCACTACTACACCCTTGTTCAGAGCGGGACAACAGTATCAGGGTTGTAAACCTGCCTTGAAGTAGGGAACTGCTCTCCCTACAAAGTGGCGGCCTTTGGGCTTGTGAAAGCCATTCTCAGTTCACCCGGCGCTGTGTCAACATCATTAAAGCTGTAAAGTCTCTGTTGCTGGAATGTTGTGACTACCTTTGAGGTTATAAACTCTCCGAGTTTGGATTATGTACATTTTGGGGTGTATACTATGCTCTATAAAAACTCGGAGTGATTGATAATTCCCTCCCTAATGTCTCCGCAAATAGGCTTCTAAGAGCTTTCTCGTTATCAGCACTGCTAGAGATTCTTGTTTTTTCCCCCTTCCTTTTCTGGATTCCATTTTCCAAACTTCTCAGTGTTATGTCAACAGCCACCATACTGGCCTTGATCAGAATCACTGTGCCAGCTATCCACTAGATGTTAGACAAACAAGAAAACTCCATTTGGAGAGGCCTACATTGTACTTCTCCATGGGCCAGATGACCATCACTGACAGCCAGTTTATACCTTACCCTCAGTCCTGGAAGTCATCCAAAAATGACTAACCTAATGTATAAACCAGCAGGTCTTAAAACTATGGAACCTCCGCTCTGAATTTTACTTACAGGTTGTACGTGAAATTTCCTTTCATCTCTTGCCCTTCCTCCAGAGGCCCTGATCTAGAAAGAGCATAAGAAAGAGCAACGCATGAAATTTCCTTATATGAAGTCAATCAGATAGACCTTTGGTCTGGCAACGGCTGCGTCTGCATATCATTGAGTGTTGCACTATTATTATGCTATAGTGATCATTTGCAAAAGAATCTTCCTGTGTGGAAAGGCCAACCCAGTTGTAAACAACTGCTATAATGCTACGATAATGCAATTTCCGACAATGCATGGATGCTGCTAAGGTCAATATAGTCTTTTCAGACCAGCAGCCTCTCTTTAGGGTCTCAGGTGGGTAGCTGTTTTGGTCTCTACAAGATCTGGGTCCAGTAGCACTTTCAAGACCAACTAGATTTCCTGGGTATGAGCTTTTGAGAGTAAGAGCTTGAGCTTAAAAGCTCATCCCTTAGAAATCTAGTTGGACCTGAATCTTGCTCTTTAGGGTCTCAGGTAGAGATCTTTCTCATCACCTACCACCTGATCCGTTTTTAACTGGAGATGCCAAGGACTGAATCTGGGCCCAGCTGCATGCCAAACAGATGCCTACAGCTGAGCCACAGCCCCACTCCAAAGGAAGATTGGAAGATGCAGCCATGTGGATCCCCCCTGCCTTCTATAGCTTCCGTACACCAGAAAACTTTACAGCGCTATTTTCTTGAGAAAGATGGCTGCACATTTGAAACTGAAACCAAACTCAACCAGAGATGCATTCACACAACCTTTTCGGGCACAGAGTGTTGGATCGGTGGTATACATTTTGTTCTGCTGTAATCTTGTTTTTCGGCCCAAACTTGGCTTCCAAAACAGATCACAGGAATTGAAAACTGATACGAATGACAAACTCTAGTGCAAAGGTTGTTGTGGATTTTCCGGGCTGTATAGCCATGGTCTTGGCATTGTAGTTCCTGATGTTTCGCCAGCATCTTCAGAGGTGTAGCACCAAAAGACAGAGCTCTCTCAGTGTCACAGTGTGGAGAAGATGTTGGCAGGTAATTTATATCTACTCAGGAAGGTCGGTGACTCAGCCCAAACCCACCCTCCTGAGTAGATATAGATTACCTGCTAACATTTTCTCCACACATTGACACTGAGAGATATCTGTCTTTCGGTGCTACACCTCTGAAGATGCCAGTTACAGCTGCTGGCAAAATGTCAGGAACTACAATGCCAAGACCACGGCAATACAGCCCGGAAAATCCACAACCATCGTTCTCCGGCCGTGAAAGCCTTCGACAATATATCTAGTGCAAAGGTTCTTTGGAAAGAGAATTCTTAGCTGCACTGGATGCCGGCGCAATGGAGATTATCTGGTCTTCATGACAACCCAGAGAGGTAACTTAACCTAACCAAGGCCATTCAGCAGAAATCTAAAGACAGGTCTCTGCAGTCCCAGTCTAGCAATGCATCATATGAGATGCTCAAAGACAGCAGACCAGCTTATCAGCTTGTAAGGTACATTGGGTCAAAAATCAGAGGGGCAGGTTGGTAAACTTTGTGGCTGAGTGGGAATATGAACCCAGGACTCCTATTCCCAAAGCAACACTCCAATCGCTACATCGAAGGGCAACATACCTGGGAAACGTACACTGAGCAAAGACTTCTGGAATATCAAGACCACACAAGCACCGACTGACTCAAAAAGCTGCCATCCTCATTTCTTGGGCATAACAATATTGAAACTCAGGCTACGCCCATACAACAGTGGATTCTGTGCTATTGTTGCACTGTAGCAGAGCCAACCAGAGAGGAGACCTTAAGCTCAAAGACGGCCTCTGATTTACACTCTTCTCCAGTTTTTGGCCTTTGAAAAGTTTCTCAGCTTTTTTTATGCACATCACATGTTGACAGTTTTAAAATTCAGCTAGGGACTAAAGTTGCCAACTTCTATGTGGGGCCTGGAGTTCTCCCAGAATTACACTGGATTTCCAGACTACGAAGATCAATTACGCTGGAGGAAAAGGCTACTTTGTAGGGTGGGCTCTGGCATCATGTCTCTGCCGAACTCACTCCCTTCCCCCGACCCCATCCTCCCCAGGCTCCACCCCAAATCTCCGTGAATTTCCCAACCTGGCAACCTTACGAAAGACCTCAAAAGTTGGAAATGGCTCATTTCCAACTGAAGTTTCTTGTGCGGACAAGGAAATCAAGTTGCAAATGATTGCTATGGTGAAAGAACAGTGCAATATCCAACCATGCGTGGATACAGTCTTAGCAATCTTCATCATAACAGCCCTGTAAGGTAGGTCCAGGGTTTTTTTTTAATGGGAACGTGGTGGAACGGAGTTCCGGAACCTCTTGAAAATGGTCACATGGCTGGTGGCCCCACCCCCTGATCTCCAGACAGAGGGGAGTTTAGATTGCCTTCCGCGCCGAGAGGCGCGAAGGGCAATCTAAACTCCCCCCTGTCTGGAGATCAGGGGGCGGGGCCACCAGCCATGTGACCATTTTTTTTGAGGGCAACCCACTGAGTTCCACCACCTCTTTTCCCAGAAAAAAAGGCCTGGGTAGGTCCATATTATTATCTCCACAGAACAAAAGAGGGCTGAGCCGAGAGAGCATTCCTAGCAGAGAGGTGAGATTTGAACCAAGGACTTTGCAGTTTGCAGCACTGCTTCTTGGTCCTCTTATACTCGCTTTCAGTGGTGACTCTGGTATGAGTAGCCTTTGCATGTAGTGCGCCTGCTTTCTTAACCAGAAATTGAGATAAAGATGAAAAGAGATTTTTTTTTTAAAAAAAAGCTACAATCCTTACCTACCCACCGCTCCAACTTCTGAATAATTGAAATGCTTGTTTCGTTTGTGGGAAGAGAAGAAGCCATCTTAAACACATAGGCCCATTTGAGGGTACCCCCCCCCCCCGACTCTTTCATTTTCCTTCAGGACAAAAGTCCTTCAGAGTCTCTTCTGCTGCAAATGGATATTCTGAAGCCGCTTGGACGGCATCTTGACTTGTTTCAAATATGTCAGGAATTCAAGGTGTGTCTATAGGGCCCTTCTGTCGTTCCCCCTCACCTCACACCCAAATTAAACACTGAGTGGACTGCATAATATTTACACGTGAAATAATCTATGGACATGCAAAGAAAATCAATTTGTCAAAGAGCAGGGGCGACAAAAGGAGGCAGGAATGAGAGGCTGCCTCCTTCTGTGGCGACTGGGAGGGAGCCGCGCTTGGCCCCTTCTGTGTTGACACGCAATCTTTGGGTGTTAATGTGCTGGGCGGATGACCTCGCTAAGGCACGCTGCTCTGCCAGGCCTCTTTAGAAGTCTCCAGCAGGTTCTCCCTTCTTCTTGCTAGTGAAGGTCACCAAAGTGACTGGCCCTTCAAAGGCCACTTGAAGGCTCCCAAGTAACACCAGCAGAAAAGAGTAAGAGCCCAGCAGCCCCCGTAAGACTAACAAAATTTGAGGTGGGGTATGAGCTTTTGTGACTTAGGAAAGCTCATTCCCGTCTTATAGGTGCTACTGGACTCTTTCTCTTTTCTGCTGCTATGGACAAACACAGCTACCCATCTTGAGCTATCTCCAAGGAACACCTGACTGTCAAAAAACGGGACTTGATGGTAGCCTTCAGCTATCTTAGTGCCTATCTTTTAGGACCTAACTCAGTGCAAAAAGGGTCAGGATCAGGGCTTTTTTTCTGGGGAAAGAGGTGGTGGAACTCAGTGGGTTGCCAACACAGAGGGCAACTCTTGGCGGGAGGTGGTGGTCCTGGTACCACATGCACGTGCGCAAAGTGTGCACACACACGCACTCCCAGGACCAATGATGTCACTTTGAGTCAGCTGGAACAAGGGGGGAGTTTTTGAGAGTTTAAATCACCATTGGTGAATATGGTCACATGGCTGGTGGCCCCGCCCCCTGATCTCCAGACAGAGGGGAGTTTAGATTGCTCTCTGCGCTAGGCATGATACCTGTCTGGAGATCAGGGGGCGGGGCCACCAGCCAGGTGACCATTTCCATCGATGGTGATTTAAACTTTAAAAAACTCCCCCCTTGTTCCAGCTGACCCCAAAGTGATGTCATTGTGTGGTCCTGAGTTCCACCACTGAGTTCCACCACCTCTTTTCCCAGAAAAAAAGCCCTGGTAACAAGTAGTTTATATTTGTCTGGCCAGGATTTGGGAGACCCAAGTTCCAATTGCCGCTCTGCTGTGGAAACTTGGCAGATGACTTTCAGCCAGTCAGACTCTCAGCCAAACGTGCCTTACAGGACTGTACAGGATAAAATGGAGGAGAGGAGAACAGCATGTGCCGCTTTGGGCACCCATCAGGGAGAAAGGCGGGAGTAAACGAACGGGACATTTTGACTCCACCCTTTCTCCAGAGAGCCAGGGGTGGTGTTAGCCATGGCTAGTGTAGTATCGCGTTTAGAGTTTCAGAGCAGGATTTTGGACAGCCAGGTTCAAATCCTCAGTCAGCCATGGAAGCTTGCTGGGTGAGCTCAGGACAGTCTAGGGTTGCCAGCCTCCAGGTAGCAGCTGGAGATCTCCCAGAATTACTGTGATTCTCGAAAGCTTATGCTACAATAAAGTTGGCTAGTCTTAAAGGTGCTACTGGACTCTTTTTGATTTTGCTAGGGAGACAGATGGCTCCCCCCTTTCCATTTCATGCTAACAACAATCTTGTGCGTTGAGGGGTGCAGGAGAGAGACGGGCACAAGGACACCCAGCGAGTTTTATGCCTGTACCCAGACATGCCTGCCAGCCCTGCACTTTAACCCCAATGGCAGCTTCTCTCAAACGTGCCAATGGAATCAACGCTGTGAACGAGCTCCCAGCATGCAAACATATATTTATTTATCTGAACCCCATTCCGACTCCACGCCCTTCCTTCAAGGAGTTTAGGGAGTTGCCCATGGGGGTTTCCCCACGGTTTATGCAGCGCTCCAAAATCTTTCCAGGGCAGAAAGCCGCTTTCTCCCTCCCCTCCCCTCCCCTCCCGATACGTGTTCCTCTCATCTTCGGTGCCTGTATTTCAAGAACACTTGATGCCCCGCAAATTATTTTTAACCTCTCTGCAGCAGATCGCACGGCTCCAGACATGTGCCAGAGGTTTCCTGCATTCCACTGAGCGCACATGAATGGGCACATCTGCGCAACCTGGGACTCGGCACCACGTGAGCTCCCTTGCCCAAAAAGTGGGGAGAAAGCGACCTCTAGTGGCTGCTGGGTATCATTGCGGGCATGCTGCTGGACCGCGTTACTTGTCCTGGCAATGCGGTGACTAAGAGCCAAGCTATAAGTGACGCCTTACACAGATCGGACACTTGTCAGCTTCCCTCAAGTTTTGGTGGGAAATGTAGGCGTCCTGGTTTTACAGCTTGGCTCTCCATTACCGCTGCAAGACCAGGATGCCTACATTTCCCATCAAAACTTGAGGGAAGCTGACAAGTGTCCAACTGGTGTCAGGCATCACTTGTAGCTTGGCTCTATGAAAATGGCCCCTCGCTTAGGGTTGCTTGCTAGCTCCAGGTTGGGAAATTCCTGGAGATGCTGAGGTGGAACCTGGAGAGGTCAGGGACTGGGGAGGGCAGGGACCTCAGTGAGGTAGGTATATTGCCATAGAGTCTACCCTCCAACACAGCCATTTTTTTCCAGAACTGATCTCTGTTGTCATTCCAAGAGAGTTAAGTTTTAGGTGGGTAGCCGTGTTGGTCTGCAGTAGAACAGCAAGATTTGAGTCCAGTGGCACCTTAGAAACCAACAAGATTTTCAGGGTAAAAGCTTTCTAGACTCAGAGCTTTTCATGTCTGAAGAAGGCAGCTCTGACTCTTGAAAGCTTGAAAATGAAATCCTGCCCTCAAATCATAGTTATGGCGACCCCTGGTGGGATTTTCATAACAAGAGACTAACCGAGATGGTTTGCCATTGCCTGCCCCTGCAAGCCTGGTCTTCCTTGGAGGTCTCCCATCCAATTACTATCCAACGCCAACCCTGCTTACCTTCAGAGGTCTGACGAGATCAGGCTCTCCTGGGCTATCTAGGTCAGGGCTTACATTGTGAAAATCTTTTTGGTCTCTCTGAGGTGCCTCTAAGACACAAGTCCTGCTGTTGGCTTGGAGGTTGACCACCCCATCCCAGCTGGGACCTTGGTTATAGCCATTAGTTCATGTTGCATTTAACGGGTGAAAGCAAACAAACTGAAAATGAACCCAGACAAGATGGAAATGATGCTGGTTGGGAAGGCAGAGATCTTGAAAGACATTGTACTCCCCACTCCCGATGGAGTTCATCTGTCCTCTGCACCCTCAGTTAAAAGCTCGAGGTTATACTGGATCCAGCACCACTGCTAGAAACGTAGCTGCAAAAAAAGCTTTCTACAAATTCAGTCTAACCTGGGAGATGGCTCCCTACCTCGACACAGCTGATTTGGCCACCTGGTGACATCGAGACTTGGCTACTGTAATACGCTGTACAGAGGTCTCCCCTCTGAGTTAACTGGGAGACTCCAGTTGGTGCAGAACGCTGCTGCTCAGTTATCGTCGGAAACTTGACCGAGCACGAAGAGCTTCAGGACTATTTGGGGATTTTTAAAAAGAAGGTAAGCAATGGGCCTATGTACAGAGTTCGATGTGCGTTCCTTTGCATATGCAGAGCTCCTGAAGAAAAAAGTCCAAAAATAGGGAGGCTCTGACTTCAGATTTCTCAGATTGTATGGCGCTGCCCATGGCTTCCATTAGTCAGCTTTAGATTACTTACCCAAAGCTAATATCTGCAAGTATCATTGCCTTCTTAGTGCACAAAAATAACTGAAATGGATTCTCAAAAAAGTTAGGCAATAACTGTGATTGGTGATCATTTCTATTAATGAACTGAATGCAGAAATATTGTTTTAAATGAAGTGTTCTAATGCAAAAATCTTGCAGCAGTAAAACATAGCTTCAAAATATACACCAGTAATAATAATAATAATAATAATAATAATTATATATATATATATATATATATATATATATATATATATATATATATATATATTAAATTTATAGTCCGCCCTCCCCGCAATTGGGCTCAGGATGGATTACAACATACAGATAAAAACACATTAATAAAACAGTACATCGAATAATAATAAAAGCCAGATTTAGCAGCATAAAAACAAACTCTGCGCCACGTTCCTAATATCCCAGGACGGGATTCACTCCACCCTTCCCTGCCAACCATAAGGGGAAGAGAGGGGTGAAGACGTGAGTTGGGGCAGATGACTCATATAGCCCCCCACTAATAGGAGACAAGCAGGGAGGCCAATGGGTGGATACTGGCCTCAGCCAAATGCCTGGTGGAACATCTCTGTCTTACAGGCCCGCCAAAAGGACACAAGGTCCTGGCGGGCCTGAGTATCCTCCAACAGAGAGTTCCACCAGGTTGGGACCAGGACTGAAAAGGCCCTGGCCCTGGTCGAGGCCAGTTGAGCCTCCCTGGGGCCAGGGACCACCAGTAGATGTTTTCCTGCTGATCTAAGCGCTCTCCAGGATACATACAGGGAGAGGCGGTCCCTCAGATATGCCAGTCCCAGTCCATTGAGGACCTTATAGGTTAAGACCAAGACCTTGAACCTGATCCGGAATTCCATGGGGAGCCAGTGCAGCTGCTGCAAGGTTGGAGTCATATGTGCCCCGTACGGTGAACCCGCCAGGACACGTGCAGCAGCATTCTGGACCCGCTACAACTTCCGGGTCAGACCCAAGGGAAGCCCTGCGTAGAGTGAGTTACAGTAGTCTAATCTGGAGGTGACCATTGCATGGATCACCGTAGTTACGTCATGGGTTGAAAGATAGGGGGCAAGTTGCCTGGCCTGCCGAAGGTGAAAAAAGGCAGACTGGGGAACTGCTGTGACTTGGGCTTCCATTGATAAGGAGGAGTCCAGTGTCACACCAAGACTCCTGACCGCCGGTACAGGCACAAGTGGCTCCCCTTAGAATGCTGTGATGGAAAAGTGTGTGAGTTCTCTGTCTCCCGCAAATCTGGACTAGCAGATTATCTATATATGAAGCACGTACATGTTACTAGAGATCCATTAGCTTTAATGGGCATTTAACATTTGTCCAGCGTAACAGTATTTCCATTCTCCTTCTAAGAATGAAGAAACCAGATTTAAATATGGAATCGTAGCAGTCATTTAAACCCAATTAACTGTGCCGGCAGCTGTACTGTTGTGTGTGTGAAAAGGGGAAACTGCAAAGGGTTTGCACAATACAGGATGCAATTCAAGCACCTTGACTGCCATCTTGTGGAAAAGCTAAAGAAAACCTCTCTTAAAATGTGTCAAAGATCCAGAGGAGTTAGCCGTGTTAGTCTGTAGTAGCAAAATCAAAAAGAGTCCAGTAGCACCTTTAAGACTAACCAATTTTATTGTAGCATAAGCTTTCGAGAATCAAGTTCTCTTCGTCAGATGCATGATACAAACTGGTCAAATACAGAAGAGGAGGAGGGAGAGGGGAGAGAAGGGGACTTATATAATATATAAAATGTGTGTTATTTTTCCCCCCAATAGGACCATTTTGCACATTACATGGAAGCAAACTAGAGCTTGCTACTGCCCATACATCAAACATTGACATGGGGCCAATCAGAAATGTATTTACTTTAAGCACTTTTTTTCAGTTTAGCAGCCAGACTGATCCTCTCCTGTAAGTCACAGCTTCCTAGTGTCTGACAAAGGGAGCTTTGACTCTCGAAAGCTTACACCCTGGAAATCTAGTTGGTATCTGAGGTGCTACTGGACATGAGTACAGCCCTAAACATGGCAGTAGCCCCATAAAGGGGCAGAAGGAGGGACCTTGGGGTCAGTAAGAGCAGGGCTGGGGCAGATGGGGCAAAAGACAACCAGGACCCAGGGCTTTTTTTCAGCAGGAACGTGGGGGAACGGAATTCCGGAATCAGTTCCGCTGGACAAAGTGGCTGCTTTGGAGGGTGGACTCTGTGGCATAATATCCTTTTGAGGTCTTTCCCCTTCCCAAATCCCGCCCTCCTCAGGCTTCACTCCCAAATCTCCAGGAATTTCCCAACCTGGAGCTGGCAAGCCTAGCACACGGAAGCAGGAACTGGGCAGAAGAAAGAAGATCAAAGGGCCCCGCTGAAGAAGGTCAGGTGGGGAAGTACCTGCCTGGGAGCAGCTAGGAACAGAGGAGGAGAGTGGCCAGCGTGGCCTGCACTCTCCACAGTGGGTAGAGGTCCAGGATTTAGGATTGCTCTTTCTCCCTCCATCACTCACCTGGCTGGCAGGGGGAAAGGCACAAGAACAGGCCTCTTGGGGTGCACTCCCAGTGTGGCGCAACAGTGTCACCCCCAGGAGTGACATCATCCCACAGGCCCCAGGAGTACTCCCAAGCTTCGCATGGAGCCAATTTGGCCCACTTGGGGACCCAAACTGGCCCAATGCAAAGCCCAGGAACACTCCTGGATCCTGCACGATGACATCACTCCTAGGAGTGACATCGTCACATCGCACTGGGGCCTGCGCAATGATGTCACTTTTGGACGTGACATCACCACACTGCACTGGGAGTGCGCAAGTGCACAAGGGCTCCTACAGAGAAGTGCCAAGTCCTCCCTCCATCTGGGAGGGGAAGGGGAACTGCCAACCCTGCCAGGACTCCCCTGGACTGTGATGGTAGGATTCCTGACCAGGAGGCCACAACTACCACTGAGCCAAGGCTGGGGGGCCTTGCTGCTGCTTGAGATAACCCTGCCAAAGAAGGCCAGAGCAAGGAACAATCGAAGACCAGAGGAAGGGGGAGGCTTCCTCAGCAGGGGAAGCAGGCCTAAGAACTTGGGCAAAAGCAGGTAGAGACACCATGGTACTTCCCTGGGGGGATGGCTCCCCTGGCCATGGCACTTTAGTGGGTTGGGAGGCCCTCGCTGTCAACATTGTGACATTGCTGGCGATGTGCTGACTTCACTCACTAAGTGGGTGGAAGTGATGTAAGGCTGCTGTGGTGATACTTTGGAGTTTTGCAAAAACTCCATGGAGTCCCTTGTCACTTCTGGTTTAAAGTGGAAGTGATGTCAGCAAACTGGCGACATCCCTGCCCCCCCCATATGCAAAGTTGCAGCTGATATCATCAGTTGTACCCCCTCTCACCCCTTGGTTATGTTGTGCTGGGAAGAGTGGATGAGGCTGCCATCTTGGGTTTCATTCTTCATACTCATGTTTGATTTTAATGTATTTAAATGTATTTCTATGTTTTATTTTTGTATGATGACACTGCTGTAACCCGCCCTGAGCCCGCTCATGGGGAGGGCAGGCTATAAATCAAATAAACAATAATAAATAATAATAATAATCAGCTCCCTGGGTTGGGATATTCCTGGAGATTTGGGGGGTGGAGTCTGGAAAGGATGGGGTTAGGGAAGGGGAGAGGGCCTCGGTTGGGTGTAATACCATAGAATCCAGCCTCCAAAACAGCCATTTTCTCCAGGGGAACTGCTCCCTGTGGCCTGGAGACCAGATGTAATTCCAGGAGATCTCCAGCCATCACCTGGAGGTTGGCAACTCTGCCAGTGGACATTAAATGGAATTGCTGGAAGGCTTCCCACTATAGTGGGAGGCCTAGCATCCCTATTGTGGAGTCCTTCATGACGTCTTTGGGCAGCCCATTCCACAAAGAAGGAGCCACAACAGGCAATGTTCAGGTATGAGCAACTGTGGATCTTACTTGTTTGCAGGATGGTACTTTCAGCAGTCTTTGCTCAGATGAGTGCAGCTGTTGGAGTGGCGTATATCAGAGAGGCAGGAGAAAGACTGATGATGGTTACCTGCCCAGCCTGATGTGTGGAGCATGCCCCTGCTCACCCAGCTGCCTGTTGTGCACCCGGGGAATGGCTGGCCAGCTAGCCCGCCCAGCCTCTTGAGTTCCAGTGATGATGTCAGGGAAGTGACGTCATCATGCTGGGGCTGGGAGTACACACACGAATGAAAAGAAAAGGGTAAGTACCGGGCCCCCATCTTGTTGGGGGGTAAGCCATTTGGCAACCCTTTTAACAATTGTTTGGGAGCATCAGACTACAGCATTGGCCAGTGAACTCATGCTCCAAAAAGTTGGTCAAGGGCCACAAAAAGGCATTAAAAACAGCATTATAGGGGAAAGTGTCAAATCTCTGTCTTCACTCACTTTGGAGTCCTCTGTGGTGGACACCAGCTCTTCCTTTAAACATGAGAAGCCAACATCCACTCCTGAACCCTCAAAACAACTAGAGACCTACATGTGGCTGTTGGACCCCCAAAAATATCTACCCACTCCTGTCTAATAGAATGTTCTGCCGTCCGTGTATTTCCTCCACTTTCTAGAGAATCATCTACTAAGAAGAAGAAATTGTAAGTAGATAGCACTGCAACTATCATGTTCAAATGCAGCCACAGGATGTATTGAAGCGGCTATTTCCTATTCATATATGTTTATTCAGAAAAAGGTATTTAAAATGTTTCTTTTAAAATCAGTTGTTCAATGCATAACACTGAAAGATCCCAGCTTCGCAGCACCTCCAGTTTTTAAAAGAAGGATTAGGTACTCGGTGATGTGAAGAACTTCTGCTCGAAACCCTGGAGAGCCCCTGCCAGCCAGAACAGTATACACCTCGATGGACCAATGCTGTGGTTCAGGATAAGGCAGCTTCATGAATGTTCATAATTTCTCTACCTGCAGCTGGTTGCCACCGATTTTGCATCACATACCAATGGATGGGCCAGGTTCTGCATGAATGAAATGCTAACTGTGAAGTGGCTACTCTAATTACGTGTGCTCTCTAGCCAAGTTTTCTGTAGTTTCTGGCCACATAAGCCCAAAGTTACCACACTCCTACAGCCCTTTTGGAAATCCAGGGAAATGAAGAAGATGGCTCCAGAAGGCTTATTGTGTGGCCAGAAGCTAATAAGCATTGTATAATGGCCCCATCCCTGTGTAATCAGAAATTATTAATTACTAATGTTATTTATAGCCTGCTTGAGACTCAAGGTGGATTACACAGTGTAAATGAACACAAAAGAGACCTTGTAAGGAATCTAACTCCTTTACTCACTCCTTCTGCTCCACTCTGTTAAATAGAGTCATCTCTCTCGCTCAGGGTCCCCTGGTGATGACGTTATTCCAGAACTACAGAGCACAAGCAAACTTGCGTAGGCTGTTGACTGGCCATCTGGGAAGTGGTGGCGCTTCTAGTAACAGAAGAACAGGATGTGCCTCAGTGTTTTCTGTCCCCTAAAATTCATCTCCTGAGGTTCCTTATATCACTGGGACAAATGGAAGGGTGGGAACAGTTAACTTTGTCAGTTACAGAAGTGGCTGCTAAAGAAACTTGAGATATTTTCATATTTTCTACCACAAAGTGTGGAAAATTCTACTTCCCGAGATGAAGCGAACCACTTAAGAGAACTCACACCATTGCCAAGAAGAAGGGGAATTGTTTTGACATTTACCAGTGGAAGTATCTCGTGGGGAGATAGAAAAGGAAGAGAGGGGCTTTTAAATTGGCTTCATACTTGAAAATGCCTGTAAGGGTGGGGCACCATATCTAAAGTTCACAACCTGGGATTCTGCCACACAGCCCGGAGCTGACATAACTCAAAGTTTCTATTTGCCGCTGAAGAGCCAGACACGATGTACTAGCTGAGGCATTCCTGGCCTGAGTGTCCTCCAGGCCTCTTTGCAAGAAAGCCCCTTCATCAGCGGCATTCAGTACAAGAGCCCATTTTGATGTTTTTGAGAGGACGCAATTATTTCTCGGCAATTAGGCCCAATCAGTGCCCCTGAAGCAGCTGGCAGTCTATAATCATTCGGCCTCATTTACAACCGTGATGGCCTTTTAGCTCTACTAATTTTCAGGTGCTTGTGACCATTTTTTCCTCATAAATTTGAAGAGGGGGGGAATCATAAATGCATGAGGAGGGGGCACAAGAGGAGAGAGTAAGACTTAGAAGCAGAAGAAAAGCTAAAGGACGCTACAAACAAATCTGAAATGAAAATGAGGGCTCCTGACCACCCGCTGTTCCAAGCCTGGTGATTGAGGGTTTGGCTGATGAGACCTGAGGTGGACACCTCCCTCTCGACAAGAGGAAATGAGTTTTCATTCAAAGTGCTGCTGATTAAATGGGATGTCAGGGTGAGGACCAAAGGGGGGGAAATGACATATTTCATACAGTTTTTACTAAGCATGTGTGGGTTTTTCCTTAAGAGATTGTTCCTTTAAAACTGGGACAGTAAAAGATTGTCAAAATAAAGCCGTAGATCAGGATGAGAAGTGGTAAGTAAGGTAAAAAAAAAACTACATGTGACTCAGGAGATCCATGATCAGTATTTTCCATTTTCTTAAAATTAAAAGTTTAAACTAAACCTCTCTCCTTCCCCCACAGCTGTATCTCCCGAAAGGAAACCCACAGATGTAACATCTTCCAAAGACCAGCTTGGGTAGAGGCAGTTTAAATCAGGGAAATAATACAGGGAGAAAGGATTAAACAGAGGAAAACAAAATCACATGGGTTTATCAAGGTCAATATTGTCTACTCTAACTGGCATGGCATCAGCTTTCAGGGGTCTTTCTCATCATCTGGGATGCTGAGAGCCAGTTTGGTGCAGTGGTTAAGAGTGGCAGGACTCTCCACTCTAATCTAGAGAGCTGGGTTTGATTCCCCACTACTCCGCTTGAAGCCAGTTGGGTGACCTTGGGTAAGTCAGTTTCCTGGAGCTCTCTCAGCTCCACGTACTTCACAGGGTGATGGTTGTGGGGATAATAACATACTTTGTAAACTGTGGGTGTTAAGTTGTCCTGAAGGGTGGTATATAAACCAAATGTTGTTGTTATCCTGGGACCACCTGAAGATGTTCTACCACTGAGGCACAGTTCCTTCCACAGTGACAAAGCAACGAGTATGGGAGGGATGTAAGAGCCCTGCTGGATGAGGCCAATGGTCTAATCTAACCAAGAATCTTCTATCACACAATGGCCAACCAGTTACTCTTGGGGCAGTTTAGATCAAGGAAATAATGCAGGGAGGAAGGATTAAATGTGTGTTTTGAATTATGTTATATAAGGAAGAGATCCTCCTGATCACAGATCTCCCATGTAGCATCTAACGTGGCCCCTGACAATTAACCTGTTAACTATTTTGAGAGGAAATCGACAACTGAGGCAATCCTCCCCGCATTCACAAAAAGTTCCTCCAAATATTCATAACCAGAAGTGGGATGATTTAGAGGTAATGCTGTCATGCGTAAGAGCTTTGACATTACTAGCAAAAATGCTCATCATAACGAGATGTGCGCATGCACTGCACCCGTACCCCACAGGATCCTTAAAAACTAGCACGGGAAGATTGTTCCCCCCACTGCGCTGGTATGCTCATGTGTTGCACCACTGAAAGCTAATCCGAAGTGCTGCACGTTCTGGCACTTACACCTGCTTCCTAACCATGGGGGACCCCTCTCCCCCAATGACAGAGAATGCTTCTAGCTGTTTAGACTTGCCCTTCTGCAGTGCTCCAGAATGTATTGTAAATTTGGGGGTACGGTAAAGCATGGATAGAAGGTTGGAACTAAGGTCGCCAGTTCCAAGCTGGGAAATCCCTGGAGAAGGCAGGGTTCGGGGAGGGACCACTCTCCAAAGCAGCCATTTTCTTCAGGGGAACTGATCTCTGTCATCTGGAGATCAGTTGTAATTCCAGATCTCCAGCCACCACCTGGAGGATCAAACTAACACAACAAAGCCACCCAGAACAAAAACCTGTAACCAAAATAGAAACCCAAGATCCAGGGGAAGATACATAGCAACTACTGTATATAAATAATTTTTACATAATTTTATATAATTTTAAGTGAAGTGTTCAAGTGCAAAATACAATAATAAATAGTAATTTCCAACAATAAATAGGGACTATCCCAATACGGAAATAGTCAGCAACTCTCAGGTTCACTTTCCAAGTTCCTTGAACCAAGGTGAGTAGGAGCCACAAAACAGCTGCCTAAAACTTAATGTATTTTAACCTTCAAAGTCCAGGAGCAAGCATTAGCAAGGAACTTGGAAAGTGAGCCTGAGGTTTGTTGACTAGAGTCCACCTCAGGCATAGCCTGCTACCTCTTTTATCCTGTTCTTCCTTCAGGTCATTCAGGGAAACAAACATTTCCCATCATGAGGTCTATTAAGCCAAGAATGTGAGGCTGGGTCAGAGTCACCCAGATAGCTGCATAGCTGAACTTGTTCCTCCTCAGATCTAGTCCAATATTAAGTAGGATACCATGCTGGCTCTCAGAAAGATTAACCCACGGAAGTGGTACACCATAAACAACATCAGGTGCAACCATACCTTGCTTTAAGCACTAAGGGTGACCATTTTTTTTTAAAAAAAGAAGGAAGTAATGGCTGAGATTCAGAAAAAAAGTTATCCCTGAGTGATCGTCTCCACTTCCTCACAGAAGCCAGCTTATTTTAAGAACTGTGGCTTTAGACCAGGGGCCGCAACCTTTCTGAGCCTGCAGGCACCTTTAGCATTCTGACACTTCTAACATTCTGACAAAATGGCTGCTGCAAGAGAGGGACAAAATGGCTGCTACAGCTTACCTCCAGTCACACAGTGACGATTCTTGTGATGTGGAAGCAGCTTCTGCCAAAGCAATGTTTTTAAAAATCTGCACAGCCAATCGACTCTCCAGCGGCTCTAGTATTCAAAAAAAAACTTCTGGACACCTGATGAGAACATGAGCTATGTTCAGAAACAAGGGCAGTATTAGTGAGAACTATGTTCATATGCCCTTCCCACTTGTATAGACTAGGTGTAATATTTTTCACGGTAAATGTTTTTGGTGTTTTTTAAAGTTTCAGCTAGTTAATGTGGGTTTTTAAATGTATGTTTACTGTGGTTAAATCTGCAGGCTTCTAAAGAAAGGAGAGGGGCTGGATGGGTGAGTGAAGTGTTTTGTGATGGGAGAACTGCCCACCTTTTGTAATCTGAGGGAAACATTTAAGTCAGTTGGTGTGTGTGAGAGAGAGAGGAGATATTCTGTGAGAGAAATGCTGTGGGAAGAAGCCTGTGTGTTTGACTTTGTAGATAAAATCCGCCTAAGTGGCAACTGAGGGAAATAAGTCTTTATGATAAACATTTGAAGATCTCTACCTATCTTGAAATCATCATGCTTATGAACTATTCTGAAACCAATAAACTGAATTACTTTGAAACCATTCCACATATGCAGTTATAAACTATTTATGGTTCAATAAAACATCTATTTCATCTAGTGTAAAGGATCCTGTTACCTCATAGCCACCTTCACATATTGCCCATTCAGTCATTCTACCATCTATACTAAGCCTTCCTACACTTTAAGTCAAACAGAGAAAACTAGGCAAGATCCTTTGGTGGGATCAAAAATCTAAGGGAACAAAGACAGGAAGGTAGTAAATATAGGCCTCATAAAGGGGGGGAGAAATGCTGTGACTCATGAAAGCTCATACCCTACCATAAATTTTGTTAGTCTTATAGGCGCTACTGGATTCTTGCTCTTTTCTACTGCTACAGCCAGACTAACACAGCTACCCATCTTGTTCTATCAGCTGCCGTTTAAGACAATGGGGAAACTGCAACTACTCTGTCACGGTCTGGTTGTCAGGGGCTGGCCAGTAGGAACAAATCTTGTCCATTTTAAAACAGCTACATTATCGTCCAGTTTGTTTCCAAGTCCAATTTAAGGGGCTGGATATGATCTTTACAGCCATTCATGACCTGTCACCCACACATCCAAAGGGCCATTTTCTCCCATATGTCCTCATGATTCAAATATGGTCTTCACTGACTGGCTTTTCTGCTACTTAAGGGGCCCATCTGATAGCAACAAAAGCCCATGCCTTTTCGATTGTAGTTCCCACTTTGTGGAACGGGCTCCCTCCATATAAGAAATCTTCAGAAGGCGCTCTAAGGCCTTTTTTGGGCCAGGGTTTTTAGTGAGATATGAATTGCAGGCATCTTATTGAGGGAGAGGGCATCGGTGGTTTTATTCTACTTTTTTTAAATTGGGATGTTTTCAACTGTTCCTCCTTTTTCACCACTTCAGATTAGGTACTGCAATTTATGCACACACAGAGCACATCTTTCCTTTTACTGCAGACCTCAGGGTACTCCACTGAGTTAAAACCCTCTCCAGATACTGGTATAGTTATACCAAAGCTATAACCTTTTTCCTTTTGGCTGAAGGGAAGACTCCTTTCTACTCACTTCCGTGGCCCACTACAAGTTCCCAGATCTCTTGTAAAATTGAGTGCTGTCTGTCCCACTTTAATACAAGGACTAAAATGCTTCATAAACTTTAGGTTTTACAATAAGGGTCCACTTTTCCCTTTCTTCCTCACACAGAGGACTCTCTGGCTGAGCCTCTCTCATCAAATGCCAAGCTCCAACTCTCTAACTCTTCAGTTCGCTCCATCTGTCAATTCCTCATTCTGTTAGCACCGTCAGCTCATCATTACTAACACCAACTGCCATTCTCTCTCTGGCTAGCCACAGAATGGGGAAGGGATATGTCACTCAATCTCCCTTCCCGCGGCTGTTTCAAACCTTTGCCTGCCAGTTGCTGGATGCAGCATTTGGCAATCCTGGATTTTTATGCTGAATCCATCACACCCCTCTTCCTCAAATCAAAGACTCAGTCTTGGCTGTTTTCAAACACTATAGTACATGAGATGCTTCACAACACCCTAGGAGATACCACTTTTGGGATTGCAGGAAAAGTTCATTCCAAAAGAGTTGTCCCCATCATAGCATGATGCTTAGTTTGGAAGTCAACATTTTTGAGCTCCTGCTCCCCTGATGTGTCAAAAATTCCAGAAGTGCCCACAGGCTCAACAAAGCTGAAAAATCTTGGATTAGAGCAATGGGTCACCAGTGGATGGAATCCATGTGCTAGCCAGAAAGGAACTTTTGAGAAGTAATCACCTTATGCCTGGAACACCTAAAGTGGGTACAGCACATGAAGAGACTTCCTATCATGTGGGGAGAGAAGAACAGAATCACAACGGCCAAGGCTAAGCAGCCAGGAAGAATATGAGTGTCTTTACAGGAAAGTGCAAAATTTTATTCTTACAACTTTTGAGCTACTTTTGAGCTTGAATAAAACTGTGGACCTACTAGCTCTTTCCTTAAGTGGGTTTGTTATCATTTCCTAGAGGAGGCTATTGATCTATAATGATCTCCTAACCAGATCAGGTATGGTGAAGTGGTTTAGAATAGAGAAGTTCTGAACTCAGATCACTGTTGGGTCAGGAAGAACTGACCTACCTCACAAGTTTGCTGTAAAAAGAAGCCAATATAGAGTAACCTGCCCCAAGAACTCAGACAAGAAAAATGTCCAAAATAGTCTATCTAAATTAATATTAGAATACTTGAAGCAGTTAAATAAAAGACACAAACCATGTTCTAAAGGAAGGGGTTTTATTAACACGTTTCAAAGTTACAGTGGGTAAGTTTAATTGCACAAGGATATTTGAGCAAATTTAAATGCATAAGGACATTCTGAAATCTAGAATCACAAGCTTACACATTAGTTTTCTCCATAAATTCATACCATGTCAACAAACTCCAGAGAAACCTTGTAAAACAAGCACCAGGAACTTGGCACGAAAAGGCATACGGATTACATTCAAGGAGATGTAAAACAACGTTGGCATTGGATATGGCAGAAAACCAGAGACAGATGTAAACCCCAGTGAAGACAGTGTCATGACACATGAACCAGCTCTTGGAACTTATCTTAATAAATACAAGCTTCACTGTCCAAATTAGAGCAGTACAAGTTTGAATGGCAATGCCATTTACACTCAAGTCTACACAGCATTTCATGAGGTTACAGGTTAGGAAGGATCACATTCAGTCACAGTAATAAATGGATCAACAGGTTCTTGTTATTGCTACATGGTAAGTGTTACAGAGCTATCACTACCACTGAGTTCAGGGAGAACTAGGAGAGCCTGCAAAAAGGAAGAGGGAGGAAAGAGAAGAGGTTAGCAACGGCGCATCCTCCAGGTACTGCCAGATATACCAGTGCTGCCTTTGGATCTGGTGCCACTTGCCTGTATGGATAATAAATCTACATTAAGAGCCTCACAACATTCCCATAGGAGGAAAAAAAGTCTGTAAAGGGGAAGAAAAACTCAATAAATTCCACCTCAGCTGTATCATAAACATTTGCAAATACTCCAACCTTCTCCAAGGACATGAAAACATCCACATGTCCTAAACTATTGTTCGGAGTGCTTTATTAAGGACATAGGCCAATGGTTCCAAAAATGGTGGATCACCAATCATGGTTGGGGCATGGAGATCTTGTAGTCTTATTAGCCATGGATTACAAGACTAGTGTCACTCATGGAGCTCACATGATTTCACCTCCATGCCAAAGACTGTTATGGACAGTTGGACCCCACCCTCCCAGTAGAGGGAGAATGCCACTGGTGCTTGATCTGGTGAAAGCTGCATGAGTGCAATCGCGCCCGTTTTGTATGATGAACGTTTGGTCCAAAGTGACTCAGTTGGAGGCTGGTAGAGCTCCCTCTGCATGCTATGCTAAAGGCCCTGAATTTTCATCAGCTTAAGTCTCTCTAGCACCTCATACTGAAGTACTCAGAGATCCACTCAAAAGCCCTAATTCAATGGTACAGTACATGCTTGGTATGCAGGCAGTCCCATGTTCCACATCTCGAACCTCCAGTTAAAAGAATCTCAGGCCTCTGCTCAAGACCTTGGAGAGTTGCTGCCAGTCAAAGGAGACAGTATTGGGCCAAATGGCCTCATAGATGGATGTTATAAGGCAGCCTATTATCCTCAGGTCTCCCAGCACTCCTAAGTTAGACAGAAGCAGGTATTCCACTGTGTAGAGAACTCAGGGAGGAGCCAGTCACCCGAGTGCTTCAATATGAGGCACAGTAGGGGCTCACCTGATGTGATTGACATTATATGCAAGGATGGATGCAGAGATCACATGATGTGGAGGCGGGAGGGCTATATTGGGCTCCCATGGAACCACTCTGCAATTTGCTCTCCGAACAGGGAACAACTAGGACTGCATGCCAAGTGTCATTATGGCCCAAAAGAAAACTTCTGGGTTCCGCTGTATGTTCTATTAGTCTTCTAAATGGGAAGAAAGAACTATGAGAATAAGAGGAAAGTGAAGATGATGCTATTCCCTGGTCAAACAGCAGGAAAATGTTGTACAGTGGCAGATCTGGACCCAAAAGAACCAAGTTCAGATTTTTAGGATGCTTAGCTAAATGGGTGGCCTTGGGTGAGCCTCAACCTCACAGCCTAATAAAGAGATGATAAAAAATAAAACAGGAATTGAAAAGAAAAATGCTGTTAAAACATTAGTAACACCTCATGAAATATGCAAGCCCAAAGATCCTCTGTAAATAAATGAATTTAATGTATCTGCTAGGCCTGTAAAAAAAAATGTGTTTATTCCAAGCCAAATCCTGAAGGAGTTTAGGAATCAACTCCGTGATCTCCCCATACCTGTAAAGAAAATTACTGAATTATTTAAAATCAAAGGATATTCATTTTTAGATACATACAAATAGCAGAGAAGAAAACTACTATGCATGTTAAAACAAGTGACTAAAGAATGAGGTAAATTTTACAATTTAGGTTTTTTTTCAAAATTACATATATAATTTCAAACAACACCATTTTTTAAAAGACGACCTGACACGTCATTTAATTTGCCCATTGGTTCTAATAGATTTAATCTCCCAGATTGTCAATATGCATGAATACCTGCTAACAAGGATCTGCTGGAAAAGTAGCACATGTTAACAGACTGCCTTTTTAGACCCACATCCAATCCAATGGTGAAGAGCGGTGACGGTGTTCAAGAAGAATTGACCTCACCAAACACATGTGATGTGAAAAAGGACATTCTTACCAAGATGAACATGGAAACTGGGAATAAAATCCTTCCCAACCACATTTATACCAGAAGATGGTATACATGAGATTCAATATGAATCTGGGGTCTATACATAAAGCCCCCTAAGGCTTATGTAGATAATAGGTTGCTAATGTGTTGAATAAAAAATATATAGGGTACAAAAAACCCTTACAAAAATCCATAGGATCTAACACTTTGCAATACTACTATCATAGTATTGCTATTATGAAATTCATTTTGATATTTAACAGCAGTGCTAATGCAACATTCCACAGGCAAACTCTAACATGTTGAGCCTAGAGGTGTGTTATGATGTGCTCCTTTAAAATCTAATTGCACCTTCTGATGTTATTTAAAGAGGTTTCGAACTCTTTGTTTTGTCTGTAATTGCTGCTACAAAATAAAGTTAAGAAGACAGTAAGAAAATTATGAGCAGCTGATAAAAAAACCCAGATGTGTAGGCCATCAGGAAGAATACAAGACTAACAGCCTACCATTTGAGTAAAGCACACGTCAACAGAAGGCCAATGGAAAGAATTATGTAGCAAACAAGGAAGGAAGATAATTAGGACATCTGGAGTCTACCCAGAAAAGCCAAAAATAAGGCAAAAGACACTATCACTTTTCCTAATACTATTGAGTACACAGGAGAGATTGGTGGAAGATGCCACTCAACTAAAGTCGACTAACTCAAGGATATACAAAAAAAAAAAAAATCTCTGAACTAGTATCTGAAGTGTATGCTACATACAACAGCCTGGATTCCTTATGTCATCCATGCCTCAGGCTAAACCTTGCTGCGAAAATAGTTATCAAACTGCAGACATAAGTCACAAATCAAAAGAATGGAAAAAATAAAAATGACACTGTTGGTTATCACAGGGAATACCACCACGAGATGTCACCCCCCCCCCTTTATTCTTCTGAGGTCACTACTTTAGATATACACGTTGTCTTGGTAATGAAACAAAGATAGCACCGCATAAAATTTGGCCACTGAAAACAAATACAGTTATCTTTGGACTTTATCACAGGGGGCACTCTGATACCAACAAGCTACCATTAATGAATGAAAGGGAAATGTCACCTAGTGCCAACATTTTCCAATAAAAATAATCTTATAAACTCATCCCAATCTCTAATCCTCATTTATCTAGTTTTGGCCCCTAGAACACGAATGCTACAATCCACAGGACAATGTATTTTTAACTATATCAGCCTATGGCAATATGGTAGCTACGTGCATCCCCCCTCTGTTCAGTTAAATCTTAACTATTCATCTTTTTACCTCAATGATTTAAGGAGCTAGAATCAGAAATAAATGTATGTAGCATTTGAAATGGATTTCAGCTGACCATCTCTCCTATTCTTTAGGATCAATATTTCAAAAACACTCTTAATATTACGAAGGACCAATAATTTCAGCACTCTTATGAACAGTGGTACTGTGAATATTGTGACCAGAATGAATTGAAAAAAACAATCTAATTTTAGTCCTGATGGAAGCATTATAATTCAGGAGGAAATAACCCTATGTACCTTATCAAACAGAATTCCCAAAACGTGCCCGGATCTTTAAAAAAAAGGGACTCTAGGACCAAAATAAAAACCTCCCCCTGCATCTCCCACTGGGAAAAAAGTATTGCCCATTTAAACTTTAACTGTTAAACTGTAATTAAGAGCATTCTTCCAATATTGCACAACATTTTGCTGCAGTTTTTCATTAAGAAGGTCATGAAAGGTAATGCAAATTTGAAAATGCCACAAAATTAAAACAAATGTTACTCTAAGGGAGAAAAAAAATTGATTTCACCCACAGTAAATATGGACTAAAATATCCATACCAAATTAAAGTTTTTGAATCTTTATGAACAAATAATACACAGATCAGGATGTATGTATTGACTTACTAGCATCTTTATAAAAAATTGAAGAATTACACAAAAAAGTGAACATTTATGGAACTGTGTCCATTGAACTTTGTTAAGACAACACAACTGCTTTCAATCCCCTCCCTCCCCAAGAGTTTTGATGTGATCGAAGAGTAAGCACTTTTGAATATCTCCATTAAAGTTCGTTTAAAAGTCCGATATTTACATAATACATGAAATGCAATTCCTGCATTTTGCATCTTATTTTAAATGCATGATACAGAAAGAACAAGATAATGGTTGCAACAGATCTTCTGCAAAAATTGTGATGTGTTGCATTTGGGGGCGTCCTGCTTTTACTGCAATTTTTGCAGAAGGCACCTCAAACTGAGAACAGCCACACTCCGATCCTTCTAACAAAACCACTGCTAAGTTAGCACAAGTCCAGAAATTGCATTACACTCTCCCAATGATTACGTAACCCAGGGGCTGGGTGCCTGCCACCCAGAGCATGGGACTCCTTCTGCCAGCTACAGAAGGGAAGAATCCACAAGCATATAGAGAACTCGCTCCTTTTCCATAATCAAAACTGGAAAGATCCAGTTGAAAGTGCTGAACGTCCAAAACATCTATGTACGTGCACACGCACAATTACAAACACAGACTGAGCATAGTATACCCTCCATAATGTGATGTCAGCCCAGTGTGCCTACTCTACCTATACAGAAGCCTTTTAAATGCCATACCATCACTATTCTATCACAGTCAAGAGATTCAAACCTTTAAATGTTTTTTTTAAAAAATGACTATTTCTGTACAAGTCCAAAGGCATCTCTTGTAGCAACAGAAGGGAATGTCCTAAACTGAACTGGACTTCCTATTTGGGTAACACCCCATCCTTCACCACGTAACTTAGCTTTTAAACCTCAGCCAAACCATTGAAGTCTGAGTTTACCACTGAGCCTAGATCCTGAGAGTTGCCAACATTCCCTGCAGTTCTTCCACCTCTCTATCCAGTCTGCCATAAGGATATTATTTTGCCCAACCTATTTATTATGGAGAAGCAGTTCCTGAACATCAGAGTGATATTGTAATTTTGTGATCTGAGTCTAAATACAACATAAGGCAGGCAGGTTTAAAGTCTGCAAAAGAACTAAAGCTACACTGAAAGGTGGCACAGTCTAATCAGCCATGTGTGGTGTTCTTATTCTGATCTTAAGATCCGTTTAACTTTTGGAAATGTTCCTGAGCAGAGGAAAACTGTTGATTCCTCATAACCCAAGATGCCTGGTGCCTCAGCAAGCAAAATGACCGGATTAACGATAAAACTCACCTCTGTGGCATGTTCAAGGATGTGCACTCCATGAGGTCAAAGGTCATGCCTGCAAGTTACTTTAAGTCAACAATATTTATCATCTACAATTAAACTATTCCTGTAATATTTCTGGGGGGCTGGGAGCAAGCGATATTGCCCCAATATTGATAATCTCGCCTTAATCTCATCTCAATTGGGAATTTAAAAACCTTCTCTTTAAATCAAATTCTATACAGTCCAAGATTCACACACAACATATACAGTTCTTATGAGGAGCAACATTCTTCAGCTGGCTCTTCTTTTCCCTGTGCTGGCATTTAAAAAACAAAACAAAACTAGATCCCATAATTTTTTTTACAAAAGATACTTAGTCACTTTCTAATTACCGATTCTTACAGGTCCTTCTGAGTATCTATTTCAACTAATACAGAAGTACTGAAATGTGAGTACAGGTCTAACTTATAGAAGACCCCTGAGGCTGGATGCAAAGCAGTTTCTGGTACCAAAATGCCTTCCTTTGGAAACAATGGCAAGCTTTACTTATTATCACCACCCAACTTCCTTAAAATCTGTACATAATCTCTGGAACAGCCCTAAGCCTTTAGGAAGCAAATGCCATCATCATTTCACCTTGGAGGGGGGAGCACCAGAGTACAGTTCAACAGCCTCTGCCATTTATGCCGTCTTTGCAGCACATCAGCAGAGAGAGAACATCTCAGCAAGAGACGATCTCCAAGTAATGGATTACAGTGAGTGGACTGAGCACAAGCAGTAGAACTCGCAACAGGCTGCCAGGGACGCACCTTGCTTGTGGGCTTCTATTAGCATCAGAACAACTTGAATCTTTAGAGCTCTCCCCTCCCCCCCCCATGCATTTTGTAAGCCCCCTTTCAAAGTAATCTAGGCTATATAAATGGATGCAAAGAGGCATGGTCTCAGAGACTCCAGAAAAGTAAAATAAAAGATGCTTGTTATGCCAAGAGGGAGAATTGGCAAAGTTATTCCTGTAAGAAAGCACCGGAGAGGAAAGAAGGTTGAGAGAATATAATGGAGTCCATGCTGCAGAGACTGTGTTGCATTTACCCAACCAGCAATAAGAACTTCCAAGAATTAGCTTCATCGCCCCGTGGCAAACTACCAAGCAATTAAGTAGCCCATATGTTATTCTACATATTATATGCCCCTACACGCTTAGCTATGAAAGGTGCGTGTGGGCGCATTGTCATTTCAATACCCCTCACTGAAGATAAGAGCAACCATTATCAAGTATTCTTTGCTATGAATAAACGTTAAAAACATCTTTGCAAAGTTATTGTTCTCTCAGTGTGAGTCACTGTGATCACATAGTACATCTCTTGAGAAACATCTACGTGCGTGGTGCGTTGCGCTCCAGGGCGTGGGACCCTGCGGTTCCCACAGGTTTACATGGTAAAAGACGAAGCCAAGGTGGAAACCCTGTTCCGTGATCCTTGCACGTTTGGCTTCCTTTGCAGCAATGCTTTTTGCTGTCTGTAGCATCAACAAAGTACTCTGAAGGTTAAATGGAATCGAATTGCTCGAGGGAGATCCTGCCCTCGTGGCTTCCTCCAAAGCACGCCACCTGTAGTATATGGACCCGTCATCTTCCATAGGTCACTCCACTATCAGTGCCACATTGATGTGGGACAAATCTATCATATGCCTGAAAAAGTTTAAAAAAATAACAGTCAAGGCATAAACAGATAACTCAAAAGCTTATACTGTCAGTATGCTGAAGTTCCTTCCTTGTCATAAATTTCTGCAGAGAGAGAACATCCCTCTCTGTTAAAAAGCTGACATCTAAATGAGACCAGAGAAGAAACATTAGCCAAGATTTAGGGGCTGAGAGTAGACAGAGGGACCTTCCAGCTATAAAGGGAGCTCTTTCTGCTAAAACACGGGACATAGAAAAGCCACGTGGATTTCTGAGACATTCAATCCCACACTGCTGGTTTAGAACAGAGACCTCAAACCAGCAGCTTCTAAGCAGGATCAATAACACATCCTCTGCATTGATGTGCAAAACTTCTGCTTTTGCAGCATAAGGAAAACAGAATGACCGATGACAAGAAATGTACTTAACATGGGAGTGGGGATTTCAAATCCAAGAAACACAAAGACAACTGTGTGTTAATATCTACCTGTGAAACTTCTGTTGAAATTTTAAAGCATCCGCTGGCTCCTTAAATTTTGCTATGGCCTTTCGCTGTTGAGGAAGCATCTGTAAACTCTGTGGAAGACAAAGCACACACCATTTTCTTTTACATTTTGTTCCAGAGCGAAGTTTTGATTCATAACCCTCACCCCTTTTCCAAGGGACTTCTGTAAAAAAAATAAGATCATCAGGGATCATTGCACAGAGGAGGGGTGGAAGGAACTGGCTGTCTCCTGCATGGGATGTGAGTGAAGGTAGCTGCTGTTACAGCAGGCCTGTGTAACTTTGCAACCCACCAGGCAAAATGAAGCCCACCGGCTACGCACTGTGGTTTGACAACCCTTCCCCCATCACCTTGTCAGTCCCTTGAAAGAGGCTTATGGAACCCAAATGATGAGATAAAGCAAAACGAAGTCACAAGTGGCCAGCTGAGCAAGGCTGCCAGACAGGGCTCAAACCAGTAAGCTGTCCCAAAAGTCCAACTCTTGTCCCATACAACAAAGGGTAAAAAAGGATGCAGAGGGAGCGTTTCCCTCTATCTGCAACCCACCTTGGATCCTCCCAGGGCAGTAGCAACATGAGAAGAGGCATGCACCTCCTCTGTGTCGCCACCAGGCTAAGAGGACCCCATACACTAGCAGCACAGGATGGCCTGGCCCAGTGCCCAGTGCAATGGGTGACATACCAACCCACAAGGCTGTTATGTACTTCAGGCTGAAGCCAAAGACCACAGCAAGCCTCTTTGCCTACAAGTAAGAACTTGCACATGCATACCAGTATGTCTCACACATTCAACAGCCTCTCATGCGGAAGGTTCTTCCAGTATCAGAAGTGGATTTACTGGAGTGCATAAGATGCTTGCAAGAAGCTCAACCCTTGGGACTCGGATCCATTCACAATTCTACGAGTTTAGCTCTGGGCTGGATTCTAAAGATTTGAAGTATTTTTGCAATGCAAATCCATCCTTAATCACAGCTTTGTTGAATCCTGTTGGCTGTCTGAAGGAGAGCTGGGGCAGATTTACTCCCTGTCCCCAGCCCTCTTCCTAAGAAGCTACTTAATTTTTTTTGCACTGCCTATCTTGCTTTGCAGTTAGAACTGACTCCCAAAGTGGCTCTCCTACCAATAAAAAAACCCACAAATGACATTGTAATTCAATACAAAAGTTCTGTGGACATATGTGAGACAAATTAAGAAAAACAGGGAAGAACAACTAAGGTTATATCGTTTGCTGGTACAGATAATGGCCTGACTACCTTCACATACCTAAACATTCAGATAGTATCTAAGGTTTGGTGGTAGAAAATCAAATAAACGGGGTATAAAACACACACAGATACATCCCAACCCGTGAATGTTTGTGTTCAGCTGAAGGGAGAAATATGGATATAAATATGGACACCACATTGTACAACCAACGGAATAAGAACAGTAAATGGAAACCATCCCGTTATCCAAAGTGTGAGAGAGGCAAACATGCCGTAATAGCGAGATTCCATGCTGGCTGGAGCATTATGCTATGGCGTCACTGGCATTATAACTAATCCTCTGTAGACTTGGGTCAGCCATTTCAGAAACCTGTTCTCCATCTAACAGTGGAGCTCCTGCCGAAGTTAGCTAGTTTGCCTTTGGAGACATTTTATCTTGTACACCTGTTCTTAACCACCCCTTTTCTGATCTACATATCCATTGCTCCTATACAATTATTTATTTATTTATTAAAACATTTATACCCTGCCTTTCCACATATTTTAAGGATTGTGACAGTCAAGGAAACACACTAATAACACAGCTGTAGCTTCAACTCATAGTCTATCTTTGCAATGAGTGAAAGTCATCATTTTTCTAGAACAGACCAGATAAATCATTTTGTTTAAATGCTGTATTATTTTCCCTTCCTTTTTTAAAAAGTAGCTTTCTTTGCGAGCATACATGTACAGCAGGTTGCATTAAAATCTGTGGAACACTATGGAAGATATCTTGGTCCACACAGTACTTCTGATTTCATAGAGGTTTTGTAAATTTGGTTACTAGTCTTTTTGGTTTGCTATACAGCTTTACCTGTAAGAGTGGCTAACATGTTTGTAGAATGTTTTACTTTGGTTAAAGAGCATATAAGTATGTGTAATTTGTTTATACTGTTTCAAGAGAAATAAAAAATAAGGAGGGGGGTACTGCTGAAGAAAAACCTAGATGAAAGCTCATTCATCTAATTTCTTGGTTCTTTGGATTCTGGCCATATTTGCCAATTTACTCCCATTATACAGATGAACACAACTGACTAAACTGAAAATAAATTCTCTGGGAAGTACTGCTATTTTAAAACTATCTTTAATTCTTAGTAAAGAAGTTATGGAGGCATGAATTAGAAAATGCTGCCATCTTTTAGAGAGACAAAATATCAAAAGTTTTGTAAGAACAAACAGCTTGTCCTCTGAAACAGAACACATTGATTGACATTAAATGTGTGCGTATGGCCACCGGTTACAATGTCTGAGGTTATGAAACGTTTCGGGTCATTCAAATTATAGAACCAATACTGTGTCCAGGGCTTTTTTTCTGGGAAAAGAGGTGGAGAAGTGATGGAACTCAGGACCACACAATGGCGTCACTTTGGGTCAGCTGGAACAAGGGGGGAGTTTTTTTAAAGTTTAAATCACCCTTGGCGAAAATGGTCACATGGCCGGTGGCCCCTCCCCCTGATCTCCAGACAGTGGGGAGTTTAGATTGCCCTCTGCGCCAGCGGCATGGAAGGCAATCTAAACTCCCCTCTGTCTGGAGATCAGGGGGCAGGGCCACCAGCCATGTGACCATTTTCAAGAGGTGCCAGAACTCCGTTCCACTGTGTTCCGGCTGAAAAAAAGCCCTGGCGGTGTCCTTACTACCAATGCAAAACTATGATCCACAGGAAGCACAATACTGAACATGACTGGCATGAAGAATAACTCTGGGAAAGGGGTGTAATCCTGAGGGCAGAACAGACTTTCTAAGCACTGCTGCTGCTGCATCACAAGGCGAGGGAAATTCTGATTGCGTCCGAAAGAAGCCATTTTATCACTGCCATTCTGGGTCAAAACAGCAATCATACATGTTAGGCTGGGTCCAAAAGTGCCCTTCTGGTCTTGGAAGGCGACATCTGTTTGCAACAGTTTGTTTATTTAGTATTCAAACTTCATTGTTCTTCCCATAATGGGGACCCAAAGTTTTTTAAATCATTCTTTCCTCATTTTTATCCTTACACAAACCCTGCGAGGTAGGTTAGGCTAAGTGTGACTGGCCCAAGGTTACCAAATATGCTTCAATGGCGGAGTAGGAATTTGAACTTGAGTCTTCCAGATGCCAGTCCAACATTCTAACCCCTATACCACACCGGCTGTCAACTTATTTTTCTGTTTGTCCAAGAGGCCGTTCAACATATTGTGCAAGAAACATGAGGAGAACTACAGAACCAACTTGTTATAGAACTCTCGGGCAAGCTTTTTCCAATCAGCTATTTCCTTCTGTTCCTTTAGACTCAACCCCAAAATCTGCATTAGCAGTGAAGCCCTAACACTACTGTTTTAACTTTCTTTTCCTTGCTAGTCCACAATATTAGTGCAACAAAGCTTCCCAATTGCTGGTTGCTTAACATGTTCAAAAAGAAAACTTTCTGGGACTTCTTACTCTGAGTATGGACCTTTTTACTATGGATGTAATGGAGGGAACCAGGCTACAATACCTGAGCCAAAGTAAAACTGCAATTACCGGAAAGCATGAGCAGCCATGTTAAGGATTTCCACCACTTCTCATTTAGGATAGACCAATCTGAAAGGGAGGTTAATTAACGTGAATTAGTGAAGCTGCCTTATACTGAACCAGTCCACTGGTCCAGCAAAGTCAGACTGTTAGTGGCTCTAAAGAGCCTCAGGAAGAGATCATTTGCAACCCCTGCTACCTGATCCCTGGAAACGGGATCTGAGACCTTCTGCATGCCAAGCAGGTGATCTAACCCTGAGCCATGGTCCCTCCCCAAGGAAAGGCAGCCATGACCATGTGAGTTTATTATATATTTTTTATTGAAAGAAGCAAAGTATGGACAACAAAGCAATACGAAAAATCTTTTACAGAAATATGTAAAAATAACTACTATGTAAAAAATAAAGTTTACTTGGAAAACTATTCTGTACAGAACATATTACTTTCTTCTTAGTAACATGATTAATCACGGAGCATAATTTTAGCATACCTTCAGAGGTAGCGACAAACACCAATGCCAGGCTAACAAAATTTCCATTTTTCAATCAACTTTCTTGAAAGTAACCACATACATATCATGTAGTGTATAAGTCCTGAGATCCTGGTCCTGAGATCAGCTGCTAACTATTGATCCATGTAAGGTTCGGTTTACATGATTAGTTTAAGTGATAGCATACTGAAGCTTTCTGTGATCCGCCACCTGAAGAGCTGTTTGTTGTCACCACTTTTAGAACTATGAAAAAAAAATCTATTTCACAACTGCTTAATGCCAGACAACTGTAGACAAACTGGGATGAAACAATGGTTTAATATATTCTAGTATTCAAATGGTAAGTCTGTAAAAATCTGCAGTTATGCTTACTGAATGAATCCACTAAAACTGTTTACTCATGAGAGAGAGGAAGAGAAACTTTTGAATACCTGGGTAATGTGGGAAAGTGCAAGACCCCTTTCCACGTTGCTGTCTATACACAATTCTGAAGTTGTGTGTGGGTAGATTAAGTAGTGGCTCAAACTTACAGTGCGGCAACATGCAGAGGCAGAGCAGGTCAGATGCATCAAAATCATGCCATGGAAAAAAGCAAGTTTCAGGCAATTCCTGCTCATCCTGCAGTGCCTCCATGTTTGAAATACAAAATTCCATTACCTGGGAATACACAGGCTACAGCGTGTCTGGTCAGAAGAAGTGGCTGAAAGAAGCAGTATTTCAGATAAACCTATGTCTGAGAAGGGGGGGGGCGTTGAGGGAAAGGCAGTTCCCCTTTCCCTTGCAGTACCGTGATGCCTCTGCAGCTATTCTGAGTCGCCAGACAAGCCTTCCCAGAGCCGACACTGAGAATATGTTTATCCACTTGACACAAATACACATTTTCAGTCACTTCCAAGTGCTATCACTTAAACAAACATGTATGCCCATGTCTCTTGTTACACGGTAAACTTGCCACTACAAGTGACACCTATTTTTTTCCCGAACACTTGTTGAAATATAATGAATAATACATACGGCTGGATCGCACGAACGCTCAGCAGAATATACCGATAATCACGGATCTTTCCCGTGTTCCCCTTCCATCAGCAGTCCCACCTGACCCTGGGAAAGTTGGGTCACAAGACCCACGTGAACAACCAATCATGTGGTTCAAGGGACTGCATGGGTCAGAGGGGAAAGACGACTGCCCTTTCTACACCTCTTCTGGCAGTGCAGAAGGGGGAGGAGAGGGCGATTTTTCTCCCTTCCTGCTCTTCACTGTGGCCTCCTCCACCCCACATCTACGTGGCTATTACTTCATGTATCTTAAGTTTCCCACGGTCAGATGAGAATGCTGAGAGGAATGTGGGAAAGATCATGGGGATCCAAGCCTATATGCAACAAGTGCTTTACAAACTGTTCCTGAACAAGTTTATGAAACACAGATTTGGATTCCAGAAAATTTGAACGCATTTCCTCTGAGATCCAAAACAGAGAAATCACTGGCAACAGCTCACCTGTGGAAAGAACTTGTAATGTGTGAGCCACCTCTTATATGCCATAATGAAAAAGTTAAACACGGAATACAACAGTAGCCAAGTATGTTAATTTTATTAGTTTGCGTAGACCAATGAAAGGTGTCTTATCTTCTCAACATTTTTCTGGGTTCCTGTTTCTGCATTTGACAAACAGGGCAAGGAAAATTTCCCCATCATATATGAAAATGGGTTTCTGAAGTATGGCAGGACACCTCAAACCATTCTCAACTATCTTTTTATACTGCAACTGAACACTACCCGCTTCCAACGCTTAGAAGCACCCCCTTTATTTCAGGAAGCCTATCCTAAGCCTTCTCAAACTTGGCCTTCTAAATTCTTAATCAGACTAGTCAGAACCTGCCTGCCTGGAGTTTTTTGCACTGCCCCCTCAAAAAAGAAATGAGGGTTTTGCAGTGTGAATGCGACACAGGATTTTTTAAAAAGAAAAAAAGTAAAATAAACGGCACCTGCAACGCTTAAAAATTTAATGCTTTAGCACTTTTTAAACTTAAGGAAGTGGATATACAAAGCTGTGTCATGCAGCATCATGACAACAACTGTGTAGGGATGATAAATTCTAACCCCCAGGATATTGGTAATGCACAACAGGTTTGCTGAAAATCTGTGATCTCCTCAGCCCCTTCCCTATGTCAATTGCCTCTCTCTGCCCTGCTTTTATGATCAGCCCTCTTTATCTTGCCAGGTCTCCCCGCCACCTCCCCATCATCAATTTTTAACCGGTTTAAACTAAGTACTTTGTAAGGCCAAATCTTGCCATTGTATATAGAAAATGTTTACAAAAAACAGACATTATTTGACTTTAAACCGCCCCCTGCCCCTCAAAATCTCAGTTTAGATTTCTTCTCCCGCCAAGTGGCCACTAATTCTGAAGAATTTCCTCAACTCTGAGTGGCAAGGCAAGCTTAGGCACCCGTGAAAGTCAACATAAAGGACAAGAGACCACAGGCGGGTCATTCCTCATCCGCACCATGCAGCAACTCCTCCTCTGTCACTGGCGCTGTCCCCTCTCCTGAATCTTCTTCGGCCCTGCTGCTAATAACTGATCCTCACAACCAAGTCAGGCGTCTCTCTCTCAACTACTGCTGGACTTTCTCCTAATGTTTTCGACTCCAGCCTCCTGTGAGAGCCAATTGGGAGAAAAAGAAGAAGCAGCTATGTTTAACTACACCACCATTTCTCAGGACAACATTCCACAAAACTGAGTACACTGTGTTAATCGTTATAGTAAGTACCTCATCGGATCTTGGAAACTAAGCAGAATTTGGTCAGTAATTGGATGAGAGACCACCAAGAACGCCCAGGGTTGCTACACAGAGGCATGCCTTTTGCCTTGAAAACCTATGGAGGTCTCCATAAGTCAGCTGCAACTTGATGGCACACAAAAAAGTATTAAGCTAGCAAGTCAACTTTCCCACAGAAAAAGCAAACATTGTTGAAGGAAAAAAAAACTGCCATGATTTGTGGCCAACCTCCCAAGTACTCTGGCTCAAGGCTGTCTGCATCCAGTGCATGATTGTACAAATCTTTTTTAAAAAATTGTGCCTGAACCTTTAGGGTAGGAAAGGCAAAATCTCATACTGGGGGTGGGAGGGGCCTCTGCGAGAAGCCCAGAACGGAACCTGGTCCTTCCACATAACGCCAACCATATTCTGAAAACCAACGGCTGCAAGAGCCTTGGACTACGCAGCTGTTCTTTCTAATTCTCTCAGTGCACAATACTGGCACCTCTGCTAATTGTCTGGCAGTTGATGGCCTTTTGCTATGGACTCCACCAGCCCCTCTATTTTAGAAGTAATACCTTTCAATGCATTTCAAGTGAAGGGATGGAACATTTGTGTTAGGTAAACACAGCTTCGCAATAAACTTACTGTTCTCTTTTCATCTTCTCCCCACTTTAGTTGAGTAAAAAGTTGATCACTCCCCTCTCTCCCGATGCATTCTCTTGCGTTTAAAATTCTTTTTTTCAGTCCTTGCTTTTGCTTGCTTTTGCCTCATTACTGTTACCAGTTCAGCTTTGCCATGCAGCGCTGGTTCACTGAGGCAGCCGGGGCTAGCCATTTTGCAATCCAGCCAATTAAGTCAGTTTAAACAGTTTGCATGCTACACATTTTTATTGGGGGGGGGGCGGCTCAGTATCAAAGGCATCGATGGCACCCAGACACAATGAAAACAGATCCGTGCTTGCATTGAAACACAGTAGTTAAGAAACATGAATGAATCTCAATCAATCTTCACTAAGGAACATGCTACATTAAATACTTGTTTTAGACCAAAAATGAATTCAAATTCAAATCTGCACCTAAGTTTTAGGATGGGGTCCCCAACATGGTGTGCACCAATACTTCTCCTTGTGTCCACCAAGCGTTTTTAGAAAGTGGGTGGGGCCAGGTGGGGGCTCTTGCCCAGCAGGGCTTCCGATTGGCTTTGCAGATTAAAATAACATTATTTCAGCAGCTGCTGCCACTACAGTATCGGTTTTATTCTCTCTTCTTTCTCAGAATTTTTTTTACAGATTACTCCTCCTATCCCTGCTCTTGGGCACGCTCTCTCTCACTCTCTCTGTGTGTGTGAGAGAGAGAGACAGAGAGAGAATTACTCCTCTTACCCCTGCTCTTGGGCTTCCTGTGTGTGTGGGTAGGGGTGCATGGGCCATTTTGTAACTGGTTCAGTTTCTTGTGGCAGCCATTCTATGATCGCACCCACTACCCTATGTCAGAATTTCAAAGGTGCCTGCAGGTTTTAAAGGGTTGGGGTCCCCTGGTTTTGGAGAATGGTTCACTGTTCTAATATACAGTACTCTTCTCCCATGTATTCTGCTTACAAATTTGAAAAAAAAATGTTGCCTTTCCAAGGCACCCTGCCCAGGTGTAAGCATTCAAATTCAAATGGGAACAGCAGCTGTTTGAGCGAAGTGGGTCTTTACTGTGGCAAGGAAATGCAGACGCAAATATTTAAGTTATGAACCTTAATCTCCTTATCACTTATGATTATGATCCTAAGAACTTACTTTACCAGCTTCTGCTTTGGGGAGTCCAAGTACAGGTGCTAGGAAAACATATAAAACGAGGGTAAGTCTGCATGTCTTAGTTGCAAGCTCCATTTTCCCTTCTCCTGAAAAACTGTACAGCAAGTATTCATTCAAACACCAACTATGCTAACACTTCCTAGAATACATATATGTTTTCTGCATGCATAACCATCTATATGTCCTTGAACCATACACATGGAAACAGAGCTTGGAATTATTCCACAGAGAGATTTGTTTCAACCAAAGCGAAGCTGAATGCTTCTCCTCCAGAGTGCTTTATACTACGTGGGATCTTCATCTATAACAGTTTGTGAATATTGTTTATGTGTTACCTGGACCATCACTGGCAGAATCCTGCAAAGGACTAGCAATGCGCCTCCTGCGCAACATGCAAGGGGAAACATCAGGTCGGCAGACTAGGTGTCTGAAGCTGATGTAGACAGCAATGAGGAGTAAATGAAAAGATGCAGAGTTAGAATGTTACAGCAGCTTAAGGAGAAAGTCTGTCTTTGGGAGTAGACCCATGTGAAGATTAAAGAGATCAGGCCCAGGAAAGAGACCCACAGATTCTTCACTGTGACGTAACACAGAGCTTAGCTGCTAAAAGTAGTGAAAAGATCACCAGTGTAAGATAGTTCAATTCATACACAATGCTATATGACTGTCAACGGAATAAAGACTTACCCAGTTCATTCCTTTTTGTTTACTTATAAGCTTTTAACTTAACAGATATCAGCACATACTTGACGATACTGTAAGTGAGCACTAGGTAGTGCCGTTACTCTAAAAAGGCTATGTGGGAGGCACTAAAAACAGCCATCTTCATCCATTCAGCACCCTCCCCCCCCCCCGTCCTAGTGCCACAAAAGGAATACCTCTAAAGTTCACGCTTTTAAAAAATAACTTTTTAAAAATTAAATAACAAAAAAACCCTCGATACAGTTAAGAATTCAATCCATTAACTCTATAAATCCAACCAGGATGCTCTGCCTGCCTGTCTTAGCAGTCCATACTGAGAAACGTGTGTGTGTGATGTGCTGGCAAGTCACCTCCGAACTATGGCAATCCTATGAATGAAAGACCTCCAAAATGTCCTATCATTAACAGACCTGCTCAGAAACAGCAGCCCGTGAAAGAGGAGGAGACGAGGCAGAATCTTTTTGTGCTAAATAATATCTCTGCAGAAACTGGCCCTGGAAATACAAGAAAGTAGATTTTCATCTTTAGAGAGCTAGCTTCTGTAGAGGCATAGCCACTGGGGGGCGGGGGGATCACCATTTCCAAGAAACCAAGCACTGTATTCATGTTCGTTATCTTTGGCTACCTTCCTTTGGGACATTGGTGCAAACAAAGGTTGCCAAGAGAGGTGACTGAATATAAGTGGCTAACAGCTAACAAATAAGTATTTAGGATGGAATGTAACTAACCTCTGAGCCAGCATGTCATCACAAACTAAGCAAAAGTATCAGCACTACAGGTAGTTTATGCCAATGCTAATCTTTAGGATTTAAAATGCCAAGAGAGAATCTTTAAAATGAGAGGCCACAAGCTGGGGAAATGAAATTACTATCACCAGGGCTTTTTTTGAGGGGGAACACTCCGGAACATCATTCTGGAAGCTCTAGAATCTGCCCACGTGATTCCTTCCTCCTTCAGCCTGCAGGCTCTGCAGAGGACACTTAGCTGCTTTGAGTTCATTCTGTTTTTCATTCCTCTGTGTGAGAGTGAGAGTGAGAGAGTGAGCTGGGGCCCGGCAGGGCTCTGCAGAGGAGGGTAAGCTGCTTTGAGTTCATTCTGCTTTTTTCATTCATTCATTCATTCATTCATTCATTCATTCATGAGAGAGAGAGAGAGAGAGAGAGAGAGAGTGCAAGCTGCTGGGGTCGGCTTTGCAGAGGAGGCTTTAGCTGCTTTGAGTTCATTCTGCTTTTTTCATTCATTTATGAGTGAGAGAGAGAGAGAGAGAGAGAGAGAGAGCAAGCATAGCTGCTGGGGTTGGCTTTGCTTTTGAAAGCAGATTGGTTCTGTGTTAGTTAAATGTATCAGTTATGGTTATTTGTATTAGTTAAAATATCAGTTATGGTTATTCCAGTTTTATGCTAGGAATGGATAGCTGTGTCCAAGTCACAGAAGGCTTTCATCAATATATTCATCAGCATATAGGTGTTCTTATGTCTTAATAGCTGTAACTCAAATGGTTCTCCCCACCTTCAGCTAATTAACATCACTGAAATTGCAGTGGACATATGGGTGTTAAGGAAGTTTTTATGAATATTGTTTGTCTGGGACATTGGAATATTTATGAGCATTTCACAATGTCACAACAGCTTAGCCACTGGTAAGGTAGGGTTGGCAGGCAACCCAAAAAAAGCCATTTTAAACTAAGTATAACTCTAATGCAGCTAAAGCTGAGTATCTTCTTTTGAATTACTCCAGTAAAACAAAACCCTCCCTGAAAATTTGAAAATTCAATATTCATTAGATTAGGAATTTCAGACTCTGTGGAATTTTGAGAAAGAGTTTTAGATTTTTTTTCTTTGCTGGTAGAGGGAATCTGTTAGAATTTAGATTTGTGAGCTGGGTTTTAGAGAGGACCCCTCCTTCTTGCATATTTTAAAATATGATTCCAAAGAAATGAAATGTTTGGGAGAGGGAATGGAAGATTTCACTTTTTGTAGAGGATACAGAAAGGAAAAAAACCCCTTTCTCATAATAGCATAACTTTCCAAGCTTACTAACATTTATTTTGTCGTAATGCATTGTGCTGGGTTCCGGGAAGTGGCGTCACTTCTGGGAGTGACGTCATCACGCATTTCCGGGAGCGCGCACATGCTTTGCGCGTGCACAAGTGATAATAGAGAGTTCCACCACCTCTTTTCCCAGAAAAAAAGTCCTGACTATCACACCTTCCTTCATCCAACATAAATAATGTAAGTGGCCCAGGATGACCTACTCTAGGTGCACTCTCAAATGCCTTCCCTAAATGCTCTGGCTTATCTAATCAGTATAAACTCTCACATTATAAAGTGAACTGCATCATTACAAAGTTCCACACAATGATCCCTACAAGATTTTGTACTGATACACATATTTGGTATGCAAAGAAAATTTTGGTATACTTTCAGACATGGCAGATCACCCTCCATTACAATGCACACGGCAGAGATTTTTTTAAAAAATATCATATAGTTACTCAAAGAGCCATCGTGGAACCTGCCATACCTTTGCTTTAAGAAAATTTCAGATACTGGGCAGGAGAAAAGTTGTCAAAAATAACATAACTGCCATTCCCCTTTAAATGCATCATTGTAAGTCTATAGCCTTGCAAGAATACCAGTACTTTTATTATTTCTTTCACCTACCCCAGAGGCCATATTGTCTATTTGTTCTGAAAACTACAGGGTTTTTAAAAGCCATTAGGCAAAAGGAGTTTATACAGGGGCTGAGGTAGGTCAAAGAAAAAGCAACACAAACTCCTCAGGGAACAAACTGTGTCATTATTGCCCTCTGGCATGGAGCGCATTTTAAAACAATGTACACATCTAGTGCGTATCTCCATGATCCCCTCCAAAAAAGCCTAGGCTGATGGCTGCAAGTAGCCTGTTCTGTGAATACACGCAGGTGGTAAACACCAAACAACCTGTCAATTAATTGACTGATCACCTTTGGTGAACAAGGAAGTGAGCAGAACTTGGGAGGTATACAAATCTTCCGAAATACAATTGCTATGGAAACTTTTCCCCGAGCCTGTGCTGTCTGTCTTCTACAGAATGAGAAAGTTGGGGTCCTGGAATCACAGAACCGCCTCATTCTAGCCCAACTTTTTGCTGTAAAGGAAGACTATCCACTGATTTCCAAGAATCAACCCACACCAACAAAGAGAAAGCAGGTGCGGTGCAAAAAGATTCCTGTAGATCAAACAAGTCCAGATGTTTGCAATTTGCTACAGCCATAAGCATAACCACAGCCCCTACCAACTGATCTGACCTGAGGCAAATTTTCTTTCCAGTTGTGTTAGGCAAACCGTGAGCAAAGTTTTAACTGGAGTCCAGGCCATCACTTGTCAGGGTACATTTTCCTCTATTAGTTACTTCTGCAAACTCTGAAACTATTAATCATGAGATGCTTGAATCAAATCTGACAAGATGGGGCTTATGAATCACAGAAAGGCTCAGCATAACTGAACATAAGCTCTGGGTCCAAAGGCAGAATGCCACCAATAGTCAGAATCTGGGGCAACACTCAGGAGGTGAGGGCTTCTTGTAGTTCCTCTTTGTAAACTTCTCTGTGGCTGCTGATGGAAAAAGGATGCTAGACTAAACGGATCTTGGGTCTGATCCAAAAGAGCCACCATGTTTTACTGGCATTTACTGAACAATTTGACCATCTCCAAGAACCTGACATTTCCAAGATCTTTTATAGGAAGATTCACATGCCATAACCCCCTTTAAAACAGCACTGACGATTTTACTGTGGGGAGGGGATTTCACATTACTCCATAAGCAGGCCTCAGTTTGCACTCTGCCATATCTGTTCCCTCACAGCACGGAGGCAAACATCTGAAATGGGAGATTCCAGAGTTTGATAGCAGGACCTTCACTAACTTCCTCTAGAAGTTTCACTGCCTGTGGCCAGAGGACATACCACAGCCAAACGACTGCAGGACCCTCTGGCTTTGGAGCTCATTTCTACAAGTTTTGTTTCCACACAAGGAGGTAGGGGAGCGCGGGGACAGTAGAACCCAGAGATCCCCTTACACTGATCACTCTTGCTCATGAAAATGAGATAGTTGTTATGAACTGTTCATTGGGAAGCAGAAGCTCCCCATGTACTTCCACCTAACATCACATTGTTCTCTTTGGGGTTCAACATTATTTTGCTATGTGCTTTTTTTTTTTAATGCCCTCGGCACTTATTCAACAGCAGATTGCAGTCTTTGCAAGAGGAGCTGTAAGAGGAGTCCTGAAGCAATGGGGAGAGGCAACTGCAGGACACAGTTATACCCTACTCTGTTTACTGTGTCACAGCTGAACATTATTCTTTGATCTGGAGATATTTTCCTTTCAGACACAAGAGAGAGGGAAGAGTACCACGACATCGATGTAATTACCCACTCCAAGTCCCCCCTCACCCCGCCCCAAGTATTTTTCCTAGTAGACACAGGAAGCTTTGAAGAATGAAAGATTTCTGGCACGAATACCATAAGCCATGGGTGATCTACCTGAATGGGTCCTACTGACATCAGCAGGTTTTTCAGTTGGACATCCGTAGTTGATGAAGAAAGCCCTTCAACTGACACGATGCAGGGCTGAGGTTTGCACTCTACCACACGCAGGTTCTGTTTGTTCGGCATCAGGCGGCCTCGGCCCATCTGGCCCACAGCGCCTCGGCCTCTCCCGTGCATAATGACCTGCCAACAACAAAAAGTGAGCTGCATTTTTTATTTACTTGCCGCCTCTTAACTGATCCTGACAGATAACAGGAAAGTTAGTAATTCACTTAGAAGGAGATGATGAAAGCAGAGGGCAATTAAAAAGGTGTCATGTTGCTGCCGGCAAGTTTTAAAGGCCCACATGTTCGGAACTCACTTGTCAACGCTTGGATTTCTCACAGGTTGCAAATGTGCAGCTATGCGGGATTCCAATACAACATCATGAGGGAAAGTGATTCTTCTGTTGCCTCCCTGAGGATGTTTAGCTTTGCCTAGGAGCTGGCTATTCCCACCTTGCCTAAGGCGCCGATATATATACTTACTGGAGAAGTATTGCTTGCCCCCTGACGTGCTGATTTCAGAGGTGCCACCCAGAACAAGAGGACAACTTCCGATATACGTAACAACAAATATCCATTCTTTGTAGAACAAAGGAGCGGACAGTCTGGGCATCTCTCTAACCGCCAGAGTGGATGCTGACTAACTTTCACATTTTATAAGCTGTCCACACAACTGTGTGGATATGAAGGTTCAGATGTAAATAATCCAGGCTAGCTTCAAAATGACAACACAAGGAACTTAATACTTTATATGCCATCATTGGAAGTCGAAGTCATCAAAACTTGCCGTCAACTGCTTCTCAAATCAACTCAGATAATTAATAAATTCAGAGTCCGAACAACTAGAAACAGTTATTCCTGGCTATTTTTTCAAGCAAACAGAGGAGTACCAACACAAATCTGAAACAACAGGTCACCTTTTTAGCCTGATGAATTCCCGGGATGTTTTTCAGCCCCTGAGGAACCGCTGAGTGAATCTGGGCCAGCTGGTGCTGATGGGGCTGATTCAGCTGTTGGACTGATCCCTTAGTCAATGTCACTTTCCGCACTGGCTGATGTCTCAGCTCTGGGGGTTGCTGCAGCCGGTGGGGGGGCCCCTCTGAGTGAGGAACGCCAACGTTCTCACCACCCTGTAGAAGACAAGAGCAGGCTGTTCAGGAGTTACAAACAGTCACACACAATTCCTGCCAAGAGTTACTGTGGAATACGCACACGGGCTCTGGATTGGTTTTAATTCCTGCATCACTAGGGTGTGTGTGTGTGTGTGTGCGTGCGTGCGTGCGCACACGCGCGTGCACAACGGACTGGATTTGTTTGATGGTGGTGGAGTATCCCCACTGCATGACAACAGGCTGCAGAGGACTGTACAAAAAAAAAGGAAGGGCAACCAAAATGAACAACAAAGTGGAGCCCCTCCTTTAAGAAGGCTAAAGCGTTTTTTAAAAAAGATACTAAGCAGGAACGTCATGACTTTATAAAATAGTAATATTTATTTTATTTATAGTCTGCCTTTCTCACTGAGACCCAAGGCGGATTACACAGTGCAAGTCGATAAGAACAACAGCTAGGACAGTCAATGAGCAAATACAGTAGAGAATGGGTTGTAGAAATTTGAGAACTACATAAATCCAAACACATAGATGAAATATTGCTGAAACAAAGCATAAGTTGTTAGCATTTCTCTGAGCCATTTCTTACATTTTTTGAGCAAAAAAGCCCTCCTGAATAATCATTTTGTATAGTTTGTGGAAAGCTAGGCGAGTGGGAGCCAGGCCTGAGCCAGGCCATTCCGTAAGTGCAGAGAGGAATCTAACTCCCTCAATGCTAGACCCTGACAGCCAAGCGACACGAGACGCATGCCACGTGGGAGGGTTCACGCAAGTTTACCTGGGAAGTGTAGTCGGTCAAGCAGCAGCAGGGCCAGAAGGACAGGAGGGAGTCAGTGAGGGGAGCCCGAAGCTGGCAGGTGGCTAGCAGCAGCAGAAAGCTCTCTTTGGGCTCCCCTAGCTGACTCTTGCCCTCTCGTCCTTCTGGCCCTGCTGCTGCTGCTTGCCTGACTATACTTCCCAGGTAAACTTGTGCGAACCCTCCACGTGCCACGTGTCTCACGTAGCTGGGCTGTGAGGTCACCCAATGAAATGGACTGGCAGGGGACTCAGGACAAAGCTGAATGCTTTAGACCACGACTGCTTATAGAATTTCACTGACACAAGATCAGATCCTCTGGCTCTGAAGGCTTTCAACACACAATTCACAGAGAAGAGGTCTACTGACTGCTCTTAACCTTGGTAGTTTGGTGAAGCTTTCATGTTCAGAGGTGCCATGCCCCTGAATACCAAATTCAAAGACAAAACCAGCAGTGCAACTCTACTGCCTTCATGCCCTGCTTGAGGCCAAAGGATCTAGTTAACCACTGGAGGGAAAAGGATGCTAGGCCAGATGGACTGTTAGTCTGATACAGCGGGGTGCTTACATTCTTTATGCAGTTTGTAAATCTGCCCCTCCTCCTCGGCGGCTTTTCTGGCCCCTAACAGCAGATTTCACCGACACGGCCAAATTATTCACAGAAACCTACTAGTCAATCCCAGCTAAGCAATTCTGCCAATGAATTGCTGAGGAGGGGTGTTTCATTGGTATTTGTAGGTTAAAACAGCAACCCTAGCTTTGCTTCCTAAAAAGTCACAGACAGTGTCTACAAACATTTCAATACACATTTAATGCTGCAGTGGGACTAATATTCAGTAGAATTAAGCGTCTGCTAGATTTGCCTTATCAAAGCCTTTTTACCTCATACAGGAAAATGTTTTTGCTGGAGCAACCACCGTGCAACCTGCCTACAATGCAAGCATCACGCGTGACTTCTGAAGTTGAGCTCACAGCAGTAGGCCCGTCCCATCCTCACCACTTCGGCTGACCCAGCAAGCCTTAGAATGGAGCCATTAACCAGCCAGCAAGTTATGCACAAGCAGTACTTTGGGAGATCTGCTGATCCTCAAACTTTAAAAGAATAACGCACACCCATGCTCTCGTTGCAAATTAAGGGCACATTTTCAAACGCACTTGAAATTGTTTTAGATTCTTTGTGTGTCAAGTGATAGCGAAAGGGTGGGATTATATGCATGGTAAAGCTGATCTATTGCAACAGTTAAAGCTAAAATGACAACAGCTATGGACACATCAAAACTTAAAACTATTGATCTGCAAAAATAAGGGCCTACAGATTTAAAGAATGAGCATAACAATGGGAAGTTAAAATTGTGTCCCATCGGTATATCTTATGAGTATTTTACACCAAAGAACTTAACTGCCAGGAACAGGTACAAGTTTAAGTATGCTCACAAGAGACAGAGAGAGAGAGAGAGAGAGAGAGAGAGCGCACGCGCATCCACAAATGGCCTGTCAACCGAGGTTACCACTTCATGTACCCAATGAAGCAGGCCCTGCCATGTTTATTTTTAAGGTGCTATAAACTGTTTTAGTTACACCAGACTAAGATGGTTGCCCCTTTGGCATTTCATCTAGAGATGTTACCCTTTGCATCTTACACAGTCTTAATTTTTCAACTTGAAGGCCCTACTTGTATTGTGTCACACCACGTTTTATTCTTTTGAATTGCAACTGTCTCCAATTCAATTTTCTTTTGATTTGCAGAAGTGTGTACTTACCATCGAAAATTAAGAGACCGTGGTTTTTTTAAAACATGTACCATTTGGTAATAAGTAAGACCTATCAAGGAATGCCAGAGTTTAGTAAGCTGGGCACTCTAGCATGGATGACCTCCTGACAGCTTAACAATGAAGATGAAGTTTGTTTGCCACCTATATTAGCTGGACAAATTTATTTATAACAAATGCTTTGAGGATGTCCTGATTAAAAAAAAAAACCCTATTCATTGATAGTGTCAGGGCTTCCTGCAATTTGACAGATCAAATCTTATTTTAATTCTTAAAACCTCACAAACGAGTGATATCGCCCACTTGCATTCTGTAGCAAGCAAATTGATTAATCCCCTTCTATAGAAATCTCAACTCTTGATTACACCTATCAGACGTTAAGCAGCATTATTCCAGAGTGACAACACTTGACAAATTCCCCAACCATCTCTCTCAGCCTTTGTGGCCCAGCTAGCTTGTATTAACCCTGATGAAAAATTAATTTTCCTTATCTTCAACTAAACCCCAAAATCCAAATCCGCCAAAATGGCAACTCTTTCTGTAAAGGTATTATGAAAACCTCCAAAAGATTAATTGCATGTCTTCAGGTGACATTAAATTAATTTCTATGCTTGAGACAGACATTTGATACTCTGTACTGAGAGGACAGATAACATTGTCAGGATATACAGAAGGACAGTGGCGGAGTGTCCCAGGGCAGCCTCTTATGAATTCGCCTTTCGATAAGGCCATACTTCACTGTCATTGGCACTGTTACCGATCTTGCAGCCCGCAGACCCCACTGCACAGGTTTCTATTAACAGTGACAATGCTGTATTTATCCATGTAATCTTTTCTAAAGCTAATTCAAAAATCGCCCAACAGCAGGGGGAAGGGTTGCACATGCTGGATAAAGCATTTAGATGAAATAAACTTGAGTTGATCTGTCAAGTGATGCATCAAAGAGACACAGCCAAAAAGTACTCTACACAGTCCTATTTAGTGAGGGTGAGTTATAATTTAAACAGAATAGAGGGAACTCAAAGATATGTATCTTTCCCTTCCCAACAAAAGAAGCATTTCAAACATTATCCATTCCCAAACAGATACCCCTTCAAATATAAAAATAAGCTATTGCATAAAAATAGCTAGCAACAATGTTTACTCACCAGCAAATCTAAAATCAAAGTACTACCACATCGACATAGGGCAGGATAAGGGTGTGCAAGTGAGCTTCCCTTCAGATATTAATTCAGGTAAAACAACAGGATAAGAAAGAAGGCAAACCCCAATGCAAGTAACTGGGAATTGTTGACTGACCGATCAATTCTTTCTCTATTATTTGGCTACAGTCAAATATTGTCAGGATGCCAAGAATGCCAAGTACCAGCTTAGCTTCGTTAGAGTAGGAGTAAAGGCTGATTGCTCCTAGCTCTAGCTCAGATAGGCAGGGCTTTTTTCTGGGAAAAGAGGTGGTGGAACTCTGGAGGACCGCACAATGACGTCACTCTGGGGCAGCTGGAACATGGGGGGAGTTTTTTAAAGTTTAAATCGCCCTTGGTGAAAATGGTCACATGGCCGGTGGCCCCGCCCCCTAATCTCCAGACAGAGGGGAGGTTAGATCAAATCACCGGCCACGTGACCATTTTCAAGAGGTGCCGGAACTCTGTTCCACCGCGTTCCCGCTGAAAAAAAGCCCTGCAGATAGAGCAAGTATTCCTGCTGTAACAGTAGATATTGCAATATTGTAACTTTGGGCTGCTCTTTGTGCCCTGGGATAAAAGCCAAAGAGAAGTGTTCAGGAACTGTTCACATGTATAGAAACCATATACTTAACACTGTTAAAAAGTTGTCAATCGTGACTTTTTAAAAAAAGGGAATTTCATGGTTCGAAAACAATTTGTTTTTGTAATTAGCACAAGTATCGATCCAGTTGATTCTTAAGGTATCTTTGCTTTAAGTAAAGTTAATGCTTCAAAAATACTGGTTTGGTAATCTCACCAAGTATCATTTCAGTTGGTTAAATATCCAACCCAAGAATAAACTATGACCTTTCCTTACCACTGCTCTTATGAATGAATTTCATCTTCTTGCTGTCATTCAATTAATTATGAGAAAGTGATCATACAGCGTGTGAATCATCAAAAGCAATCGAGACATTTTATCAACATATGAGAAGTGAGACCAAAACACGGACTAATAAGTATTTCTTCCCCACTGGAGAGGGCAAACTGCCACACTTGTCATACTGGTATTCTGGCCCGTCCTCTAAACAGCTCTGAAAGTGGATCTTGCTTTCTCAATTTCATCCTCACGTTCTCCCTAGCAGTGGGTGGGGCAGAGAGGGGCTACCCCAAGCTCACCCAGAAAGCTCCATGGCTGAGTGGTGATTTGACCCTGTTTCTCCACCCCCCACCCCCCCAGCTGGACGCTTTCTTGGCACCATCGTCCATACTTTTTCTGCAACTTCTGAATGGTATTCATCTATCTGAAGGCATGACCTTCCAAGTTCACATGACCGACATGCAGTAAAAGCATAAGCCTTTGTTATAAACCTTGCATGTTAACAGGGAGCAGCATCATGCTTTTTTTAAATAGCAAGTATACCTATTCACATGGGAGCATTTACCCTGCCAAGAAAAAAAAAGGGGGGGGATACCAGGACAAGAGAGAAAACCTCCCAAATTACCCAAAATGGGTAAGATGTACCTGGATGTTATTTTCAGGCCACTCTCCTTCGGGGGTATTATTTGTTCTGGAAGTCTGTGCAAGGGACCTTGCAAACTCCTTGAGAAGCTTATAATAATAATAATAGTATTTGATTTATATACCACGCTTCAGGACAATTTAATGCCCACTCAGAGTGGTTTACAAAGTATGCCATTATTATCCCCACAACAAAACACCCTGTGAGGTGGGTGGGGCTGAGAGAGCTCCGGAGAACTGTGACTAGCCCAAGGTCACCCAGCTGGCTTCAGGTGGAGGAGTGGGGAATCAAACTCGGCTCTCCAGATTAAAGTCCCACGCTCTTATCAGCAGCGATTAGCTCCCTTCAGAAGTCTGCAGGTTCACTCACACAACACTGGTGGAGAGTGATCTTAAAATGCATCAGGACACATTAAACATTTGTTTTGGGGTACCTTCTGGCATAGCGTTTAGCATAAAAACCATTTCAACTCACTGGTAACTGACTTGCAAAAAGAATGGGCAGAACAAAACATGAGCTTTAAAAAAAACCTTTTAAGATCTTAATCATCGCCAACCACTCCATCCCCCACATACACCACACACAGCAATGGGCAGTTATACATGCAAATCACAGTACTATTTTTAACATACCCTGAGAATATGTATATGCAAGAACACAGAGTAAACGTGGGTATGCTCTGAGGGCGACTGGCAGATCAAAGTTATTCCAACCAGAAAGACATAAATGGGGTTAACATACTGACAGTTTGATGAGGACTATTCATTGAAGAGAACCTACACCTTCACTGTGTTCTTAAAGTCTGCCCTGGTTGCAGAAGGAGGTACACAAAATCAATTGTAGAGTTTTGTTTTTAAAGAAAGAGGAGCAAGAACACTCTGGGATAAGAAAAGAAACTATTTTATTCATTTTTCTTCTTTAGATTTCACAGCTGATCCAGCCCAAATGCCAGACTGAGGAAAGCTGTACACTATATGTTAACACTGTAAATTCCAGACTTCCATTTTAGGACGAGATTTCATTATTGGTGAACAACTCCTAAGATTTAAATGCTGCAAAAGCTGTTTACTTGGATGCGTGCAAACAAGAAACATCACAGCATTTTTTAACTTCTATTCCAGCACTGGACAAAACCTATATAAAATCAAAATCAAAATGGATCAACTACTAAAAAAAACATGGCCGTGGAAATTACTCAATGTATACATTGTCTTATAACGCAAGGTAAGCTTTTACCCTTACTGTAAACTCCATGCCCAAACAGCTATTAGAAAAACTTTCCTAAAGTTGGCAAAGGGGCTCAATTTCGCAGCCATGGTTAGAGTAAAACAGCGGCAGGGGTCACAAAATGGAGGAGGAAGAAACTGGTGGCCATACGAGCAGGACTGAAGCAATGACCCCAGACATGGATGACCGGGTTGGGGAGGGGGGAGCACATCTGCATCCCTGCCAGCACCCTGGACAGGACCAAACAGATCAAGTCGGAAGACTTCAGCCTTTTTCACAGTTGTAATTTGTACACTTTTCCTGGAAACCTTGCTGAATATCTTTCCTTTGTGACATTCTAGAGAAAAATGTTCTAACTGAGTAAGGAAAATTATTTTCTCTTAACGGGCATGAATTTACTGGATTTCAAGATAGATTTCTGCCTCCAAAATGCAAGAACACACTGCAATTACATTTGCATGCTTTAATACATTTCCTTCTCACAGCCCCAACTACACGAACTCGTTCTTGCTCCTTCAGCATTGTTAGTCACCAGCTACAACATAAAAAGCCCCGCTACTATATTTTTTTCAACATTTAATTTTCCAGTACAGTTTGTCAATGGCTGGAGGTGTTCTGGCATGCCCCTAGCCCTACTGCTACGTACATGTCTCTTAAATGCCACAGATGAATGTTGAACAGATGTTCTCAAACTACTACAGCCGAATTCACACAGTGACTGCAGTCTGTCCACAAGTATTCTTTTAAAAATTGAGGTTCTATAGGGTTGCAATGGGTAAGAGTGCTAGAGTGGTGAGAGACTCACTCTTAGCATGCTAGCAAATGACGTTATGCAGTAGGCAAAATGAAGCCAAAATATGCCCTCCTTTTCTAAGGCTAGTAATTCTTTTGTTATTTGCCGGTTTCAGGGAACATTTCTAGCCATTGCTGCTGTTAGGCAAACAGTCAACAAAAGGCTAAGAAATCAGCAATTACATTTTTACAAAGTAGTTTATCATGTAAATGTATTTAACATAAATAAAACCTAACCACCAGTGACAGCTTGGATGCCTGACATCCATTCATGTGTACTCACATTTCCATGCATGTGACAGGACTGTTACACCTGGAAGCAAAAAAAAGAAAAAAGAAAGAACAGAAGGTGGGCTTTGGTTTCCAGCCCCATCTTATACACGTCTTCTTTGGAGCCTTTCCAGCCCCATATCCTCTCCAGATATCTTCCATTAAGAAAGACATGGGCATTTGGGTGTTCACACTGGCAAGAATTCCAAGGCATTCTCCAGCTGGGAAGAACCGCTGCCCTTTCTTAGGAGGAGGAACGCACCATTATGTTCAGAGTTTCAGAAAACTTCCAGATGAACACCTCCTTCAGCCTGGGTTTTTGACAGGCAACTGCTTTATCGCAGGGTACAATTTGGTATAAGAACAGTTTATGGAGACCAAAAAATCTTACGGGGGGGGGGGGGGGGCGGGGGCGGGCAGGGAATGATGGGTGGCTCAAATATTTATTCAGAAATGCTGAGGGTTGGGGAGCTGCACAAACGACATGGGGCAGCTGCAGCAAGATGGGGGAAGTTGGCAGCATCATCCCTATCTATGTCAGCAAAGCCTTTTTTGCCATACCAGTGAGCAATCCTGTGGTGGTAACTGGTGGTGGGAAAGACTAACTCTGCTAAAATCGGTGGGAGCTGGACGGTGGGCAGCTCATCGGGTTCTTCCAACTTTGCTCAGGACAATATAATTACTAAGGACTGCAGGTGGCAAGTCAAAAAGGAAGGATGATTTCCTTCCTACTATTAAGACTCATAAGAGCCTTTATGTTTTAACTTAATGCTCTGCTGATTTGGGTTACTGTCCCAGCTCTTCTAAGGAAGAAGCTGGTTGATACCATAAGACAAAGCCTATCTCCCTATTTGCAAATATTTTTATGTCACATATATGTATTAATAGGAATTGAAAAGCACACTTTACACTTTTAATTAGCAACACACACTTAAAAGGAGTGACTGTAGCTGATGGAACGGAGTCACAGATGTAATAACAAAAATGTATATAACCAAAACTGGAAGTCAAGAGAGGAAGGTCCACCCTCACTAAAATACCTGGTATTTCTGCTCAAAGGTCAGGGCTGTATCAACAGGCATACCCGTGATCCCTCAGGGACAGAAACCCACCCACACCATGTAGTGTAACTGCGGATGCAATTTAGTTGAAGCCATAGCTACTCGGTTATTTATGTCAGTGCAGGGTATAATGCAAGTCAAATGGGACCAGAGATGAAAAGACAATATGAGATTTTGGACATAAAAGTCAATTTCCCAAGAATCTGAATGTTCATTTCAAACCGACCACATTTCTAGCCCTTGAGGTTATGAAGGGTGTGCGTGTGTGTGTACGCGTGCATGTGTGTGTGTGCATGCACATGCAAAACATGCTGGAAGCTCATAAACCACATGAGTACTTGAATAAGGTATCCAGTGATTAGTGCCTACTTGCCTCTCCCTCATGACTAACAATCCCAGAATTGCAAATTAGTTTAAACTGCATCATTTTATGCAAGATGCAGATTCCAGTCTTTCTTGGCTCAGAATTTGGGTTGTTGGTACTGAACTCTAAAGGTTTTTGTTGTTTTAGTATCAAGTAGACACAACCCTGCCTGATGAATTAAATGCCTTGTACATTTTCTGAGTACGATGTGTGGGCTTTGCTTTTTTGCTTCTGTTACTGAGTTACATTTTCTTCATCATCTTCTATACTGACTATTGACCCATCTGAGCTAATTTCTGAGAATCATACTCAACTATAAATATTTACCTATGTCTTACCCTCAAGGGGAAAAAATCAGAAATGAGACCTGCCTCAGTTGCTGTTTCCCACCAAATATAATGGATGTTATGATCTATGAGATCACAATAAAAGGGCTGTAAAAGTGCAAATTATTTGAACATTTTTATTGCATGAGATGAGTAATACAGATGCAAAAACAAAACAAACTGTACAATATTGAATTTTGTAGACAGATCTGTATCATATGAGATGGACATATTTTTTTCCTTAGCCTGAGAGAACAATGCCTGCTACCCAATGAAAGCGAAGTTTTCTCACCCATGCCTCTCCTTCTTCCATCAGCTTCCCCATCCCCCCAAAACATGCTACTGGCTTGTGCAGATTGAAATTCTAAACAAAATTGTGATGTCTGCCACTTGTTTCAGCCCTGGCAAGCTCTATGATTACCAACAATTGCAACAATCACATACAAAAAAACAGAGCAGATTCTTCCATATGCAAGAGACCCATAAGTGCAGTTCTCCAGAGAGATAAAAAGGTGTGTTCTTGATCCAGTATAAGACTCAGCATTTTCAGACGACAGAGCACTAGGCATCACTCTGAGCAAGGGGGCCCAGTCTGTGGCTAAGGAGAAATCACCCAACAACAACATAAGATGGTTGAATAACAGTTAATATTAAAGCGTCATGTAGTTTCCACAACATTCACTGGGTAACATCCAACATGTACTGTTTAAACACCCTCAAAGCAGCCAGGGAGAAGCAGTACGTTCTACAAACCTGTTCTCCTAACGGTCATCATCACACCACCATGCTGGTTTACACACGCCCATCTGCACAGTAACCTTAAATTATGACTGCCTCTTCCACACACTACTCAACTTAGAGGGAAGGAAAGAGAACAAGGAAGACTTGCATGCCAGCCCTACCTGGCTCAAGATGCAATTTTAATTTAGCATCAAAAACAGATACTAGAAACAAACTAGAAACAAACAAACTGACTTTCCCTGTCCCCCCAAAATTCTCTCTTACAGTTGTTGTAACTGAAAGACAGACAGACATATATATGCCTCCAAAGCTCCTGAAGCTGCACCACATCCAGGCACAGTAAAGAGAAGACTGGTCTGCTATGCCTGATCAGTTGAAGGAGCAGAGAAAAGGCCCATCACTTGCAAAGTGCTTGTTCCAGATCAATGGCTGAAATCTGCCCAACTCAACTAAAGGAAACTAACCTCAGAATGGCCAGAATAGTGCTCTCTGGGGAGAGCGGCACTTCCGCTGCCCCCCCACCCCCACACTCCTAGGTCCTGCAGGTCTGATTCTCCACCAAGCCCCATCCTCAGAGTTGCCCTCGCTTCTGCAGAGTGCCCCCTTCCTGCACCATCCCTGTTCACGAGCTGGTCCCTTCCACAACATCTGCTTTCCAAAAAACGCTTCCCTTCATATATGCTCGGTTTTAACGTGAGTTAAATTCAGGCGTGAAAAGGTGATGCCTCTACTGTTTTTATTAATTTGGGGAAAGGAGATTAGAGAGGCTGTGTGAGAATGACAGGAGGGAGGTACAGAAGCAGGGAGACAGAAATGTTGAGCAGAAAAGGGTCTAGAAGGCAGGAAAGCTAAGAAACAGGGGGTCCAAGAGACAGAGACCCCTCAATCCAGCAAACGTTTGTTGTAACTTAAGTTTCATTAAATATAATGCACCTTATGTTGTGAGTAACTTGCCCCACTGGTTTCAATCAGTTGTAAATGGTCAGGCTGATCTAAGAACAAGAAGGGAAGGGACCACACAAGAAAAAGAAGCTAAGTAGGAAGTACTATTAGGCATAAAACCTCCAATAAGCCCTGCGGATAGAAGTAGTTAAAGCCTGCCAGAAGGGAGTTAGAAATCTAAGTGTGCAAACTTATGTAAAACTCAGCATTTCATATATTTTTAAACACATCTCTCAACATTCAACTGAAACAAAAAATGCAACCACTTGGATGTACAACACAGGTCTGAAACACGGTTCACTGAGGACTGGGTACAATGTGTACCTATAGTTCTGAAGCAAACAGTCCACCAGGATCCAATTCAGAAACTGGTACAGGGTCAGGGATTTGATGAGCTGACAGACATACCTCCCCCCACAACATTCACATAGTACTACCACTGCTACTTTGCATGGAGCACCAGGTAAGGTCAGGGGCACTACAAGGTACCATAGCCAAAGCCAACCCCCAACCAACACCCTTTTTAATCAGTATTGCAAATAAAACAAAACCTTGACAAAAGCATTCTGCTTGAGAAGTATGTCGCATGGAAGACTGAAGCCAGAAGCGAATAGCCAGAGGAATAAACAGCTGCCACAAAGGATTGAATTCCTGACGGTCACTCCCTAAAGTCTTGGTCAAACATCTCCTACTAAGACAACGTAGACCACCGGACAGGTCTCTCTCTCTCTCACTCTCACAAACACACACACACCTCCAAATGTTGTGAGACAACAACCAGAAGGCAGTTTCCCTGTTTATAAAATCAATGGGTGGTTATTCAGTCATACTAGCAACATTTCTACTAGTCTCACATTCATAGCTATCCTGGAGGCAGAGAGGCCACAAGATGTATCAGGATATTCTTACAGGCAAGCACTAGGCTTTGCTATTACATCTGTACATGCACACAAGAAGCTGAGCAAAGCGGAAACCTGACATTACTGAAAGGCAACAGATCTCTGTTGTGAACAAGACAACAGAACAAAACAACAGAATGAACAGCGAGTGAAACGATCAACTTTTACAGTACTTTTTCTAGAGCAAAGTTAACCAGCCATTCTGCCACCGTAATCTTAGCTAGTGTTGGGAGATGTGATGTATCCTAAAAATCAGCCTGGGAAGGCATGCATTGGGTCATCATGGATACCAAAAGTTATAAAAAAAACCTCCCTACATAAATAGTGGTAAAAATATGTGGTGGTTAATTACCTGATTAATTTTCTTGAGCTTTCAGCTATATATCTGAGAATTTCAGCTATATACCTGAGAATTAATCAGGACAGTTGCCTGATTAAGGAAACCCTGATAAATTGGTAAAATCTGCATAGATCTGTTCTAACGGACTGTATCTTTTACTGTGATGCAAGACACCTTTCTTCAGGAAAGGAAGGTCAAACATCCTTAAGGCAGGTAAATCGTAAATCTAGCTGATTTTAATGGGGCTGACTCTCAGGGAAATCTGCAGGACTGAAGCTCTGTTGGTAGTGTGATGCCTTGCCTTGGTGCTGTGCAACTGTCCTTTGTCCTTTGCTGAACAGACTTCTCTGGGGAGCAAGCAACAGACCAGCAAAGCCTCTGGCATGCAAGGGAGCTGCAATTCAGGAAAAAACTCCCTTGGCTTTGTCCAGTCTGAGCTGGGGAAGGGTAGGAGAGAGACTAGAATAGTGCTAGTTTAAAAAAAAAAACAGGATATTTCGAAGCACATTCCAAACAATGTGGTAGATCACTAATCTATTTAACTAGCCTTGATTAAACACTGTCACTTATACAAAAAAGAATTCAAGTAGTGTAAAAATGAAAATGTAACTAATTAATACTGACACAAACTTTTATAATGCACTTTAACTCCAGAACACAGCTGGAAATAGTCCCAATTTCAGCATTTTTGCCCCAAATGTCTGACCCATCTTGCAGATCAATGGCCCAAAGATCAGTAGGACTGCTGCTATTCTTGTCAGTTGCAGAAAGCTTTCTTTCTTTATGGAAAGAGGAGAAAAAAATAACTTGGAGAAAAAAATATCCCCCCATCACTGTGGAAATATGGCAGCATGAAACATGATGGAATTCCTACAAGGAGAACACAGTACAGTAAAAAATGGCAAACGGCCGGTATGCAGGCCATCAGGCACAACCTCTCACAAATGTACTTTGAGATGTTTCTGCATTCTGGATAGCCTACAAGAACTGTCATTTCTCAGTGTACATACATGTAGTAACATTCATGCACTCAATGTCACACCTGAAAATGCAAATTCGGGTTTGCTTTTTGTTTCCTGTACAGGTGTCCTAGAAACAGCCATGTACCAGTAGGTGAAGGACCTCCAAGTTGCACACAGTGATTACGCTGTAAGCTTCCGACAAAGAATGACTATGATCTTGCTTCAGTTCACAGTTGAGAAAACAAAATGTACAAATGACATCACATTATCTAAACTGCTAAAATATCGGCCTGATGAAGAACGACTCCAGAGATTCTGTCCTCAATATGCCTGGAGCAAAAACAAAACAGGACTGGTAGTTTTGCAGAGAAAGCAGCGGTGCCAGAAGAACAACTCGCTATTCAAAGAGAACCTGACACAGCTAACTCAGAGGAGCTCAGCTGGGATGGAAGACTTAAAATCAAAAGGAAGACTGCCCGGGTGCCTCAGAGGTAAATTATCAAAAGATATTCTACATAGGATTCCTAACTAGATATTTAGCAGGATTTGGTTCTGGCAGACTTAACCTTTTTGTAAGCTCAGATTATCAAAATCAGCCAGACTGCCTCTCCTGCTGCCAGTAACTCCCCTCTTCTCTGTGCAACACATAGAACAAAGCAACTTACATTTAGCTTTTTGACAAACTATTGAAAGTTTAATCAAAAGTTTCGATCAAGAGTATTTTTGTGCCTAGCTTTAATTTCTGTTGGCTTTATTGGGGGAAGATATCATGAAACACTCCACTGTGCAAAGAGAAATCAGCTATACAACCTGCTGCATTCAGCAACACCTTATGCATTCAGTAACAGCACTGGTGTGCAAGACTACAAATTGACACTATTTTGTTTTTACAAATTAGACTGGTTATTGCTTAAGAAAATATGTCTGTCAAAACCCTTGGAATTCCTATCCCATGCTCACAGGTCATCTTTGGCCTTGATCCAAGAACTCTAAGTCTACAAAGACTAGAAACCAGCATACATTCGGCGTTTTCTTTCAAGTTCTTGCCACAGCAGCTCCCACTGCCAAGTAGACGCAGCAGTCTTCATTTCCCTCTTCAGCAACTTGTCTTTTTAGCAGTGGCAGTTACTGCAGCAAGATCCTTCAATGTGCCCACTGTCTAAGTGCACGCTTCCCACCCTGAAAGCATAAAGTTTCTTTATGAATACAGCCTCCATATGTAAGCCATCTCACAAAGGCCTTCACATGATAATCTTCAAAGGAAGGAGATTCTATAGGCTTCTTACTCCACGGATGAACTGCTCTTACAAGCAGAATGCCTCCCAAAAGTACATCTTAAAACTATTTCCCTGAAGTCTAAAACACTCTCAATTTTTCAAATCTAAATCCTGTCAATTTAGCTACAAATGTCCAAAACAGTGAAACACTAAATTATTTTTCTGGGATAAGATAATACGCACTATCCTAAATATTTTACAGAGACGCTTCTTGTGCATAGAACCCAAAGTGTGAGAGACAGAAACACTCTTGGGGCTGTCAAATCTAGACACTAGATTTGGAACTAGACAGGTCTTTAACAAAATCAGTTAAAAGATTTTCCAAAGAAAATTTCAACAACAAGCATTGATAAGTGACTTGAGCCACTCAGCTCACTGGCCATATTTTGCCTGTGAGCTGGCTGGAGACAACTCCGGGCTGTGAACATTCGGTAGCTGCCAGGCGCCTCACTGCAGTTTCTGCCTACGTATATTTAGCAGGATGCACCAAAAAGGAGATGAAACCTCAGTTATGCTCCTGCTGACTCAATGATGAGCACTCTGGGCTCCTTGTTCTTCCAAACTTCTTCATGCCTCTTTCTAGAACTGCTTAGACATAACTGTGGCTCAGGATTGTTCTTCAACACTGACCCATCCTGTTCTACATGTCCTTTTTTACTAAAAGCCCTGCTTCTGCTAGACCCTGAGAGCTGGCTTTCCAAAGGCCTTTCTTGTATCTGGCAAAATCGCCAGCCAAGGCCTGAGCCTGCTTTTATTAGAGCAGGTCAACTCTCTTCTTAAGCTTTCTTGGTGGGGCATGCTGTCTTAAATCACATTTGTGTGTGTTACTGCTTCAGTCTTTCCCTCGTTTCCTTGACAAAAAGGTAGCTTAAAGGCAAAAGGATAATACAAAGTTGTGCCTTTTCTTTCAAATGTCTCCAATTTGTTTAACATTCCAAGTCTAGCATCCAAAACTGTACCTTACACTCAAACTAAGCCCAGTTAAGCAGAATGCACTGTCCTGGTATTATGCTCAGGCTTCTGTTAAAGGAGCAAATAGGGAGATTTACTTTTTTAGACAGAACCACACGGATTACTTGTGTTTGGTCCTGACATCCACTGAATCCTCCAGATCCATTTTTAACTGTACTAAGATAACACACCTCTTTAAATTAGGACACAAAATAAAAGGAGGCACAGAAAACTTCTAGTAAGTGCTAAATCTGTGGTCTGGTCTTCTTTATGCTGTTTTTTCTTATCCTGATCACTAACTTGTGGCATATTCCACTAACTCCTTGAGACTGTATAAGGTTACTCTGTTGGGAAATAAGCACACATTCCACTGAGGAAAAAGAGATCCATGTAAAATGGCTACAAATTTTCACACATACACAGTTGTGCTACTTCAAAACTAACTGGGTATGATTTTGCATTTGACATGTGAATTGTGTTAAACTAGCTAGCAATTTTGCCAATGACAGCAACAGGAAAGACGCAGACCACAAACAAACAAGCCACAAGGAAACGAAGGACAGACAAGCCTGGTAACTTACCCCTCCTGACAATTTAATCACCCTGACTTTGGTGCCGACATGAGGCCCATCTCCACTACCACTGTTTGCCCGCTGCATGACAGTTCGTTTCACCCCAGGCTTCAGTTCCTGAGGCTGGCCTTGCACCGACGCCACCCGGGCAATCTGAGATGAGTTCGTATGCGCTGCAGCAGGCCTTATTTGCAACCCTTTGTGCAACAGCTGGACCTCATTTTCTGGTACTGTCCTAGTCTGTCTTAGCTGCTTTACTGTTTTTATTTGCTGTCCTTGAAATTGCACATTCTCCCCAGCCTGCAGAATGTTTGTGGGTTTAGGTTGAACAGCGGGGGGATTTGGAACTACTTGGTCTGGCTTTTTAACCATCAGCCTGTATTTCACATTTTGGCGGGGCTGTGCACTAGGAAGGGGAAGCAAAGGGTTTCCATTGGTGGGCAACTGTGAAGCCTCCTCCTCCTGCGGTTGCTGCTGCATAGAAGAACCACCCTGCTGCTGTTGCTGCGCCAGCCTTTCCAGCAATTCCCTCTTCCGAGCACCAGCCTGGAGTTGCCGCCTGAACTCCTTCTGCTTCAGGATCTCTTCTCTTAGCCGTTTCTGTTCTTCAATCTTCAGGCGGTAGAGCCTGGTTTCTTCATCTTCATCTGGAAACTACAGAATAGCAAAGAAAACAAGTTATAAGGGGAAATAATTCCTCTCCAAGCAGCAATACTTGGACTGGGGGCAGGGGAGAGGAAAGGGTAACAGCAAGTTCTCCAAACAGTATACAGAGATACGGTACTACCAGCTGCAAGTTATTAGCTATTAATTAGCCAAGCTATTAAAAAAAAAATCTATCACTCTAGGTTAGACTTTTTAAAAAAGAAAAATCAAAATTCTGAAACTGAAGCCTTATAAAAGGGGAACTAATTTAGAAGTTGCTGAAACCAATTAAACTATTAATATAATTCAAGATCTCAAAATATTGTTTCAAATGGAAACGGTAACAATGCAAAGGCAGCCCACTGTCACATAGGTTTTATCTTGCTCTTTTCTGACAAACTAACAAAAGGTAGGGTGGTAAATGACCTGAAAGGCCCTGATTAGAACTATTGATTTTTCTTACAGAATTTTCAGCCTGATCTGAAACTCATTTGTCACACAATAATTGGTTATAATGAACAGCACAAGTCAATCTCTCTGACCTTGAACTCATGCACTCTCTTCAGAATTAAAATGTTGCCAAACGCAGTGCTGGAATATTAATGGTATATCAGGAATGGCTTTAATATTCCAGCCCTAAGCTTCTTTGAAAGTATTATACTCTCTGTGCATCAAATAACCTTTCCAGAAGGCCTGAAATGCTGGCAGAAAGCATCCTTTCAGGAATCAAGACCATGAGAAAAACTGTTTCAAGTATTGCTCCTGAGTTAGCAAGTTTCAATATGATGCGGGTTTAACAGATTTTTTAAAATGAAATAACTGATACAGTATTTCAACCTCCAAACCACCAATACATTTCATAATGTTTTTATACCTTGTAAAGTATTAAATGTTTATATTTATTTTAAAAAAGAAAAGAAAACTCTTAAAGACATTCAACACAGGTTGCGTATTAGGCAAGTAACTGCTAATGGTGATATACTGGAGGCAGAGGAAGGACTATGGATTTTCCTAAAGGTATGAAACAAGGACTCCAAAGAGTGCATTTCCAGTATCAGTAGCGTTGGCCACATCCATACAAACTATTCAGATTTAACAAACCTTTGAGGCAAGAACTCATCACCTCTAATGATAAGTAAAGTGAGAACTGAGTACAATTACCTTACATGGTAGATCTCTACATCTCTTTTCAAGGTGTTTCTGCAGGATTTGAGTCCAATGGTACCTTAGAGACCAACAAGATTTTCAGGGTATAAGATTTTGAGAGTTGGAGCTCCTTTTTGAAAACCTTGTTGATCTCTAAGGTGCCACTGGAGTCAAATCCTGGTGTTCTACTGTTTCAGTCTACGACTGAAGAAACAGTAAGTTCCCTGGGGCCAGAATATTCATCCTTTTGAAACTTGACAGCCTCCTTTATCTCAAACCTACAAAAACAGATCCTACTTCTAATTTACAAGAGAGACTCGTGTACCTCACCCATTCCCTACCTCTGTCCCCCACATCCTTCACTAATTTCACTTTGCTTATCATTCTCCTTCACTTAACATATACCTAAAAGGTCGGAGGCTCAACTGGTGCAATCCACAATCTATGCACTACCAGAAGGTCAATGGGTTATGAAACAACTACATCCTAGAGTACAAATGAAATGCAATTAATGAGGAATTAAGACAAAGGCACAGAGAAATTGGGGATACCATTTAACTAAATTATTTTCGTTGCTACTAGAGGAGAGAGATTGTGACCATACTGATTTTGAGCAAAACAAAACACAGCTTACTCCTGAACAGCGTCTCTCCAATAAGAATTCCTGTTTTGCTTTTGCTCATGTGAACACAGACCAAGCGTCAAGCAAGTCCCTCTCACAAAGCAACATACTGAAGCTTGCCTGGATTATCTACATCTGGAGTTAGTGGGGTATTTTAGATCATGCCTAACATCAACAGTATAACATGACTTGCAGTACTAAAAATTAAGGATGTGCGATTCAGGTTTGAAATTCGGCAGAAATACCGAATTTTATTTGATTCAGTAAAATTCAGTATTACCGAATTTAAATGTGTATTACCGAATAAATTCCGAATGGAAGTTTACCAAATTTATTCGGTAACATTCAGTAAATTTCTGTAAGCGTGACACCGCTGTTCCTAAGGAACAGCGAAGAAACACTGCTTCCCACCTTTTTTTACCAGAAGGGAGAAGGGAGGTAGAATGAGTCAAGGGCACAAGAAGGAAGGGGGAAGGGGAGCGGGGAGTGTGAGCGGCCAATAATTGCAGCAGCTCTCCTTCTCTGGTTAATGGAATTCTCAAGAAGGAGAGTGCCTTTTTAAAACTGCTGCAAGGAGTTAAATTAGTAGGCTTGCCTCGGTCAGTTTCCATTTTGCTCTGGCTTGGAGATTGAGAGACACTGCCAGCTGCTGGCTTTTTCTCCTGGTCTGCTTTGGACTTTGACTGGATCCTGCTTCCCAGTAAGTGGAGTGGATTCCTGGCTGCTGCCTAGTTTGAGAGTCGAATCACTCACTGGGTTTTTCCTCTCCTTGGAGGGAGGGGGTTGTTCTGGTGTCTGGGAGGGAAAAGTTTTTGTTTTCATTTACATTTTAAAAACTGCTTTTTTGCTGTGTGAATTTACTGTTCATTTTGCTGCTTGTTCTTCTGGGGGGGACAGGGCTGTTTTCACCTGTTGTTAGGTTTTCTTTACAGAAGTTTGGTTGAGTTTTTTTCTGGGTTCTGCTTTCTGTTGGTATAGAAGTTTGGTTTAGTCAGGTGTTTAATTGTTGGTTGTTCTTCTGGGGAGATGTTTGTTGGGGTGCTTGGTTCAGTTTGTTAACTTGACCAAGTGGCGTTTGGGTGTACCTTTTGGGTACCCTAAGAGAGTTGTGAAGTGTGAACTTTTAAAAAGTGTGGGGAGAGAGACTGCAAAATGAGACCTCAGAAGGTCCTCACGCCCCCACCACTTGTTCTGAATTTAAATATCCATTTGGTCAGAGAAGTCAACAACCAGTACTTGATATTTACAATGAAAAGTTCCTGAAATGCATTATACAAACAGTATTGCATCATGTTTAGTCACCACTAGGGAGAAAGGCAGGGTATAAATGAAGTAAATAGTCTCTCCATATGTGCAGGGGTGGGGGGAATCATTAACATTGGGAAGAAGAGGAAGTTAATACAATCTTGCATAGAATTTGACTAATGCTGTTTTATAAATTATTTTAGAGATGCTGCATGCCATTGAAAGTTGTTCAGAAAATTTTTCTAAGATAAACAGAGGAAGGAAGGGGTTACAGAGACTTTGGGGCCAAGTGGATGCACCTTTCCCCCTTTTTTAGCGGTTATTAGCAATCAATCAGGCGGCTGAAAATGAGAAAAATGGTTAACCCCACTCATATTTCAGATTAAATTAAATAAGTTGTCCTTACTCCTTTAGTTTTGCAGTCAAATAGTCCCCCACCCAACCCCACCTACACATATACATTGCACTTTAAAACATTGTGATAAGCACTAGAAGTCATCAAAACAGGCATAATACCAAGGCATTACCAATGACTAACGGGTATGGATTTTGGAATCAAGCAGTTTTCTATATTAAGAGGCTTATGCCAGAAGACAGAACGTTAGAGATGTCTCACCTTTCTTACTTGATAATCAAATATTTCCTGTGACACAGGCTATGCTTTTGTAACCTCTCAGCTCTCTTATGAGGAAATGAAATTACAAGGTGACGCTCTGAAATCCTCTTCTTAACAAAGAAGAAAAACTAAAGTGATGAACGTATCAGACATTAAAATAAATGATTTTTAATCAAACTGCAGGGGAGTATACTCTGTTTCCTTGGGCTCTCATTTGAATAAATCATGGATGAACAGAACCTTCTCAAATTGATCTTTCTAAGGCAGAAGTATAAATTGCATGTTCTGTCTCTAAAAGACTCTACCAGCAGAGGTGTGCAAAGGAGCAGTATTCCACTCATGTATGCATTGTGAGCAATTATCATCTCACACACAAGAGCCAACCTCATGTATACTTTATGGATGGGAATACCTCCAGTATTTTTTTTTTAAGTCAAGTGGCCTTTGCTGCAGTTGAAAATGACAGCTCATACTTAGAAACAGAGTATGTGTCATACTCAAGACACACATCTTGCGGGCTACAAATTGTCCTCTTTAGCAGCAATTTTTCCCAACATATGAAAATTACCCTGGCCTTGGTGGTGCAGGAGCGTGACACCAGAACGAAGGGCACTGAAAAACCTTCAAACATGAACAGAAGCAACCTTGTATTTCTCTGGATCCAACCACTGAGCTACATTTCAAAAGTCAAACCAGTTTAATCAAAGAATGACTGACATCAGCCTACAGTACAGCATTTATGCCTGAGAGAAAAGGAAGCAATACTAGGAAGGAATGGTACTGCTTTGGGGGCCCAACTGCCTAATCTTTGCTTCCAACCCCCAATGAAAGTCTCCTTGGGCTACTTATGAAATAGTTCTGTCTTTTGCCACTACCAATACAGCTCAGATAAGCAACACCCTTCCTGACTACATATGACGCTTTGCCACCATCAGCTCTCCTGTTCACGAAACTCTTTTAACAGTGAGACTTCATTGCAGGCACCACCTCTGTTAGAGATGCAGCTAACGTCTTCAGGCAATAAGAGCCTTCTTGGTTATGTTTACGGAATGTTTGTCCACCTGATAGTCACGAGATTTGGTTGCTTGGGTCATTGAGGTGAGCAGTCAGGACTTCTTTTGTTTTTTTTTAACCAGACATTTCACTTTTAACACGGTACAGAATTTATCTGTTTTTCTGCTGTCAAGTTGCACCCGACTTGTGATAACCCCATAGGGTTTTCAAGGCAAGAGACTTCAGGGGTGGTTTTGCCATTGCCTGCCTCTGTGCAGCAACCCCAGACTTCCTTCGTGGTCTCCCTTACAAGTGCCAACCAGGGCTGACCCTGCTTAGTTCCTAAGATATAACAAGATCAGGCTAGCCTGGGCAATTTTTTTTTTAAAAATCACAGATCAGTACTGCTTAAACTCTCCTATGATAATGTGGATATTGCTAATTTAAACCATTGCTTCTGAACTGTTTATTTTATGGCTGTCCCCTCATTCGGGAATTTGTAAATGTTTAAAAGCACATGGTGGTGGCAGTAATAATAAGCAACAACAACAATTATGCATTATGACTACTACTGCTGCCAATACAAGAAGTCACAATGATCAACACAATTCCCTGGCACATTGAACTGATATGTCAGCCTCAGCAGCCTTCAACAGCTGATATGAGCTATGATATTAATAACTAGTTTTCAAGACTTCTTCTGAAACAAGTGTGACTCCAAGTTACTATAGACAGGAATGGGCAATATATAAATGGCTCATTTTGGTACTGATATGTGATTTTTTAAAAAAAAATTGCCTGTGTCTGACCTGGAAAATGTTGACCAACAGAGAGACACATGCGGTGAGAAAAATGAGGATTCCCGCGCCCCCGCCCCGCTCACCTCTGGTTCAGATTTGACCTCCACTTTGGGTTGCTGGACCACTGGAGCAGCGGCTCGAGGTTTCGCCTCTGGCCTTCCCGGCTGGTTCTTGATGCCTACAACAGGCCTCACGGCAGGAGTGGTACCGGTGATGGGCTTTACTTGAGCAGCCGGAGCTGAGGTTCGGCGGTTGTTAGTAGCCTCGATGGCATGCAGTGGTGCTATTGGCAATTCACGCAAGTTGCTGTTTCTTGGAGCCCCTGACTGGAGTTGCTGATTTGGACGCTTTACAATATTCTGTGTTGCTGTGTTCTGAAATGATGAGAACACAAAATGGTATTTAGTTTTTAATATGCAGCCCTCAGATTCTGCCCCAGAAGACATCACTGTCACAGAGAGTAAAATTTAAGTTAAATATATCTATGGATATATCTATGGAGGTTCTGAATTAGAAGTCGAATTCTACCTTGCTGTACCAATAGGTTTGGCTAAGCAATGAGGACTGTACTCTTCCAACAAGAGAACAGACTATAACCTGGCTATCCTCTTAGTTACATTTTATACTATGGAGGTAACAGTATCAACTCATTCAACTACTGGTGGCCTCAAGAAGCAAAGCTGAGCAAAACAGAATTAGGTAATTTCTGAACTCTTTCTGCTGTCAGGCAGAAGACAGGAATTCAGCAAATGGCCCTTCTTGGATACAGGAACTGTTGACACCCGTACAGTCTTTCAAATACACCCCTTAGCATACAATATATAACGTACAGTGTAACATGAGAGGGTTCTCACTCAAACGCCGACAATTTAAAATGTGCCTTTGGGGGCAGACTTGCCTCCTCCTGACACTCCAGTTTTTGCCATTGCCTTGAAAGGCCACTCACATGCCTGGGCTTCATCAGACCCTGTCTTTGCTGACACTGCATCCGATGGCTGCTTTGCTGCGGCTGTGAAGTCTGCATATGAGGCCTGAACTGGGATGGGGCAACTGGAATCAGAGGCTGGGGAGGCACCGCAAGGAGGTGGTGCTGCTGCTGATGGTGCTGCTGTGGATGCTGCGGGTGCTGCTGTGGCTGCGGATGCTGCGGATGCTGCTGTTGCAGGGGAGGGTGTAAGGGACCCTGCATGGTTTAAGGGAGAGAGGAGAAAGACATTTTTCAAAAATCAGGAGAGGACAGGCAAGCAGTTCTTTGTATAACAACAACAACAACAACAACATTCAATTTATATACTGCCCTTCAGGATGACTTAACACCCACTCAAAGTGGTTTACAAAGTATGTCATTATTATCCTCACAACAAAACACCCTGTGAGGTGGGTGGGGCTGAGAGAGCTCTGAGAGAGCTGTGACTGACCCAAGGTCACCCAGCTGGCTTCAAGTGGGGGAATTAGGAATCAAACCCAGTTCTCCAGATTAGAGCCCCGCCGCTCTTAACCACTACACCAAACTGGCTCTACCAGTCATTACAATTAGCATACATTCTTTGAAAATCCCCCCCGTTCTCAAGTGAGATCTGATTTGACAAGCAAGCTATATTACATTGTTCACTTTTCTGAAAATGAAAAGAGCTAGTTGGAGTCTGAGTAAGGTACTTCTGGCTAACGTACAATCTGACTAATTAAATTTTTAATGAACAGCTTGACCATTTAAAAATAACATAGGACACACCACTGCATTTACAGGCATCCTTACATGAAAAACATATTTGAACCAGCAGAGGGGGCTCTAACCTTTGCTGTGGTCAAATATATAATTATGCTTGATGTGTTACGTGGGAATTCCGCCCCAAGGTGGGGTCCACTGTGGAGGTGATCAAAGACCCAGACTCTTACTTACACTGGGATTCATTTGAGCTCAAGGTGCCAGCAGGAGGGGAAGAAAGAGACAGGACACTGGCACACCTAAAAAGCAGCTACAGCTTTTGCTGAATATATGAAACAGAAAGAATTTCAGCAAGCCTGTATTATATTTACCCAAGCTGATGAAGCATCACAAACGAGTCGGGAGAAATCTAACCAAGGAGATTTCCATCTCCTCCTCCTTGAGGGTGCCTTTTATACCTTTTTCCTCTCTTCTTTGAGATCTTACTTGGGATGGTTACTAAGGTACCCACGCCTATATGGGCCTTTCCAATTGGACCTACCCACTGACGCAGATTCGATGCAGTTAACCGTTTTCAGCATGGCATGGGCTGTTTCTGGGTTCAAAGAAAAACCAATCTAATTTGGGTAACTTCCCCTTTTCAGCTATAACATGCTCTGCCCATGATCTTTATGCTTCTGGCATCTCCAAAGGGCTTGACTCTGGGTGGATTCCTCTCTCTACCAGGTCAGTTATCCTGAACGTCATGGTTTAACTGCATTCCTATATCCATGGTTGTGCTTAGTTCCTTTTCTCTTACAAGTGGTATTATTGCTTATTAATTAGAGAGACCCTCTGTTTCCTTGGGTTAATTCAAGTCACACAGTAAACAAGCTAATTTTAATTTCAACTGGAATGCAGGAAATCTGTGAGAAGAAATCAGAGGGTGTAGCAAGGTTATGGTAAGCCAGCTGGCTTCTGCTGCAGTTGAAATCAAGATTTGTGGCTTATTGAAAACTCAACCTGGAAGGGAACTTACTCTAAATAAAGGATCAAAATGAAATGGGGGGGGGGAGGATCTGGGGATCAGTCTCCGGGCTTATAAAAGAGTGGGAAGACCTGGAGGATCACATCTGGGCCTATGAGATTGCATGCTTAATTTACTTGCTGTATGGGGACACGTTTTTAAACAAAAGGTTATTTTCATAGTTCTGCTGAAAATAATCACTTTAGGAAACCATGGAATATGCAAGAAAGTCAGATTTCAAACTTTTCTAATCTTATTAATGGAGAACAGTTTCACAAAAATCAAAGCAGTTTAACATATTAAATTTAAACTGCCATGCCAGTATAAAGCTGCCACTAAAGCCCTCATAATTCATTTAACAGGGCACATGGAAGGAAGCATGTTTTCATGCTTGCAGCAGCAACAATACACACATTTAAATTTATCGTGACATCAGTTCAAACATTAAACACTCCAGGAGAATGAGCAAGTGATGTTTTCAAAAAATATCCCAGTGTTCGCTACTTAAATGACATGTTTGTAGGTTTTTTACTTGCAGTCTTAGCTGCACTTAATCATCTTCACAAACGTCAGAAAGAAGAGAGCTGGGGAAGGGAGCTTTCGTTCGTATGGGTGTGTGACATGACTGCAAGTTTCTAAGAGAGTCCTGGAGAGGCAAAAATTTTCCCACAAAACTGAGGGAATTCATTTCCAAAACTAATCACCATCTCTGTTCTTTTTACGACAGGAGGATGAAAGAATTTTGCCTAGTGATCAAAACAAGACGCCCACAGAATGGCAAACAGAGGGCCTGGTATGAGGAAAAACTCACCCTCAGAGCTCAAGCCAAAAAAGCCAGGCAGACAGATCACTGAACGCTTACTCCGGATCAGGGTTATGGTTTCATACCTGTATGTTGGGCTGTCCGTGAGCTGCCAAAAAGGGCTGCCCTGGGGCCTGCAGGAAGGGCTGCCTGGGTGGAAGGAACGGTCGAGCACCTGTTGCTCCAGGCTGGTTGAAGTGAAGAACTCCCACAGGACCCTGAGGCTGCATGTTCGGTCTAACCAGCCTCTCTCTGGGATATACGGGCTGCTGCCCTTGCTGATTAAAACCGGGTCCAGGCTGACTGAAAGGGAGTGGATTCTGACTGGGAACGGGATGGCTGCTGTTGAGAAGAGGAGGAGGAGGTGGTGGTGGACTCCGTTGCTCAAATAAGTGATGGCTAGGAAATCTTGGCTCTACCAAAAAAAAAAGGAAAAGGCACACTACCACTCTGTCCATAAATAAAACTTCCACTCCGTCTTTACTGTAAATAAGTCAAAAGCACACCAAAGTGAGGATACTCATGAAAAAACAAGGTTTGCTCCTACCACCCTATGAGAACTGGGTATCATTTAACTTCATTTATAACAGAAGTGGGTGGACAATCAGAATGAGAAGAGACCATCTTGGTTCTGAAGTCCAATCTGTTATTCTGAAGTAAAGCCATTCCCAAACACCATACCTAATCTCCAATTAAACCATACAATGCAAACTATTGTTATTGGTACATTTTAATCCTGATCTTCCCCCTAAGGAGATCAGGGCAATGAATATTTCTTCCCTCCACTATTGTATTTTTACAGCAATCCAGTGAAGCAGATTATGCTGGAGGAGAGGGAAAAATCATAAAGCTCAATGTCCCAGGGAGAGGATTTTGCTGAGTTACAAATTAGACAATCCCGGTCCAAACTCTGCATTTGCCATGGTGGCTTTAGGCAAACTACGCTCTTAGCCTCAGCTCTGCACCACCACCACTTGCATTATCTGAATACTACTGACCTACTTCAGAGGCTCATTGTAACAACTGCAATTAGGTAGCACATGGGGAGCACTCGGAAAATTTGAAAGTGCTATATAAATGCCATTATAAACAAAGTATTTGTTTGCAACCCAAAAAAGTCTGCAGGGCTTAGAACACCAAGCAATTCAAAAGGGAGAAGGGGCACACGAAGCGGCCTTATATCGAGTCAGACCGTTGGTGTACCAAGGTCACTATACTGTCTGCCGTGAACAGAAGAAGTCCACCAGATGAGAGGCTGAAGTCTTCCATATCATCTACTACCCAATCCTTTCAACTAAAGACTCCAGGGACTGGAATGCTGGCAAAGCAGATGCACCATCACTGAGCCATGAGCCTGCCCCAAACAATGTCAGGAAAACGAGTTCAGCCACAGTGTCCGTTATTTCTAAACTGGAAGAGATTATAACTTGCAATCAAAAAATGACAAAACAGACTCAACTAATGTCTCAGTACCTGCCTACCATGCATTTGGAACTGCAATTTCATCAATCCAATGGAACGGGCATCCAAGTGAGACTACAGAAGGCTCTACTGCTGGACAGAAGCCATCTTGAAGTCTACACCCCGCTGCCTTCATACATTAGATATTTTTCTGTTATGAGACTGTAAGTAATCATTTCCTTCCTTTCCCCTAAAGTCTGAACCATCAAGATGGCTTGGAAACTGGGTTCAAATTGCTAAATGTGGAGCTCCAAATAGGGCGATGATTCGGCAGCTTTGGCTGCAAATTGGAGGGCCAATATAAAAATTCTGGCTCAGCAGTTCAAATGAAGGCTAACCAATCAATTCAGACTGATACTTTGACACGCAAGGACCCTACCTCCCATGAAGAAAGGCTCTCTGTCCTGTGGAGGTGGTGGCGGCAGCGGTGGCGGTGGTGGTGGCGGCCCTCGCCATTGATCTTGGAGGGGGAGTCTGGGGGCTTGACTGAAGTTGGCAGGGACAGGTCCAGGAGGGTTCTGCTGAAAATCAGGTGGTCCCTGAATACAAAGGGGGGGGGGAGAAACACAAGGCTAAGCCAGTTTTGGAGCAGTTCTTCTACAGCGCATTTAGACTATCTTCTTTCAAACAATACAATTATCTCGTATAATCTGTACTAACAGGGAAACCCTACTGAGTCCTATCTGCCATTGTGGCAGCAACATTGAACCTAAGCACAGTATTCTTTACAATGAATGCAAAATGTTTTAATAATCACAGCAGCACCACAGGAATGCCATCTCTTTTCAAGCTTACTGAAATCCATGCAATTATTGACCTTCTATCCCATTAATCCAAAAGTCTGAATGTCTACTTTAGAAAATGCTCCTGACATTTATCTCTTTAAACCATGCTATTCTTTGCTATCTATTTAGTACAACCTAAGCAGCCAAAATGAAGCTACTTTAATTTTCTGGATGTCATAAATTGATTTTCCCCCCTTTCTGAAGTAAAGAAATCATATTTCAAGAATAACAGGGATCCAATGTTTGACAAAGCACATAACCCTAAATACTTAAGCATCTCAAGCATTCATTACCTAAGGGATATGAAAAATTAACATAGATTTGCCACCTTTGGTTTTAAATAAATTCTTTAAAGACTGATACAAGATTCAGCTATTTCATAGCCAGAATTGGAAGAAGCCATTTAACGGAAGCTGGGTTACAGAATCTTTTTTTCCTGTGTTCTAGTAAGGAATGTATGTGTTGCACCATTTGCAAACTTTTAAGAAAAGGCCAATTTTAAGAAAATTTTAAGAAAAGAGCTGCTGTAGCATAGTGTTAAGTAGCTGGGCTGTGAATCAGCACTCTGTTGATTCCATTCCCACTGCTGACAGATCAAATCCCACTACTGCCAAGAGCTTAGCCCGTGGCCTTGGGTAACCCACTCCTCTCAGCCCCAGCTCCCCAGCTGTATTGTGGGGATGAAAATAATACTGCCTTTGTTCACTGCTCTGAGTGGGGCACTAATCTGTCTAGAAGAGCAGTATATAAACACAGTTATTATTATTAACTTAAAACCATGTTCAGGCATTGACCAGCTAAATGGTTAAGAAGTGATGATATTCTATCATCATACCTTATCCCACAGCACACAGAACAGTTGTTAGAACCTTCTCAGCCCTGTTTGTGTTGAATATTTAAAATTAATGCCATCTTTAAAAAGGACTCATCAATGAACTCATAATCAGCACGTGAGATAAAGAAAAGCCGTTCGATAAAGAAAAGAGAATTCAGGACTGCTTCATGACAAGAAGCCAACTTCAGATTAATGAAGTTACAATGAAAACAGTTCCAAGCAAGAGAAGGGCCTGTACCATTATGGTGCAAAGCTTGCAATATTGCACCTGCTTGTACTATTTTTCAAGGAACTACATTCTCCAAAAGTAGATTTCATGCAACTGTCTTTTCTAGAAACAGAGCTATCAAAAATAACAGATTGGATCCCACCACCTTTTCTACTCAACCTCACACAACTCCACATGGACTTTGTCCAAAAGGATCCCCAACCCCCCACTATAGCTTTTTTCCAGCAATCACAAGGGCCACTCCAGCTCTCATTAGCAGGAAGGCTGGTAGGAGCCAATCTACTATTTGCAAAAAGAGAAGTAACATTTTTCAGGTAGTAGCAAAAATGTATATAATCCTGCCATGAACAACATGCCCCTTCACAGCACATTCAGTTCTTTTTATTTAAATGCTTCCTCCCAACATCTGAAGCTAATTTTGATTAAAGCGATTAGAATATCTGTAAAGACGCTTATCAAAAACAGACCGGACACACTAATTTTTCATTAGTCTACAGAAGAACTCCTCAGCTCTTCTTAAAGACTATCATCAAAAATCCAAAGGGCTGTCGCTCAGAAGACAGAACTTGTTCTCTCATGCTCCAGAAGTCAGGACTAGAACTAAAGCAGAGAGATTACAAAGAGGCAGATTTCAGCCATATGTTTGGAAAAACTTCGTAATGGTAAGAGATGTTCAAGAGTAGAACAGGAGACAAAGGAATTTAACCTCTTTCACCAGAGGCCTTTAATCAGAGGCTGGATGGCTGTCTGTGTTAGGTATGCTGTAGAATATCCCTGATTGGAGCCTGACTGGGGGATAGGGGTGAACTAGATGACATATCAAGACTTCCACTTCTCACTCTGTAACTACGGTCCCTGAAAACTCTCTGTTCTTCAGCCTCCCTTGGAAGGTTACATACCACCCATTTCTTTATTCAGATTACTATGGTTATATTTTTCATATCATATTTTAAAAACCACAAGTCTGCCCTACACAAACAGGAACTCTGCAGTGAATGTCAACTATAGACACACTTACAGAATGCCTCTAAGTACCACTGGGTTAATAAGAATACTTGATATGACAAGTATCTTTTAAAACTTGGTCATCAACAAGTGATCTTGGTCATCAACACGTATACAAGTGCTAAAATGTTGTGTTCTAGTAACACAATACCCAGGCCAGATTTTTTTTTGGCACTCAGCTATATTTCAAACTCAGTATCGTACAAATAAAATTATTCTGTATCTGCCACAAATAAAATCTCAATATGCACAAATGTTTCCTTCTCTGCAGTTTTATCTGACTATCTTGAGAAAGCAGCAAGGTGTAAAATCTCTCCATGTAAGATTCTTTGTAAGCAGGCAAAGCGGACTTATTTATATTGCTAACCTCAGAGCATTGCATGACTGCTGCAGCATATCTCATTTCAGAACTTTGGGGCATCTGTAGCCATGTTACATACCATCACCAAGTAAACTGGAAAGGCTCATAGCTCCTGTCACCACATGTCATCTATGTGCAGAAGGGGGAACAGCATACAGCTTGCCCTCAGGCCACCCTGCAAATTCTTCCAGTAAAGCCACACTTTCTTGTCCAAGTCAGGACAAGAACAGACAGGCTTCTTGGATCCAGAGCAGATGGGAAATTGAAATTTAGCCCCACCTGAACAGTCTGATGGCAGGAACCGTCCATATCAGGATGTTTTCCTCGGGAGGAGGGCAACATCAAATATAAAGAAGTTAAAATACTACATAGCCACAAGAACATTTATCCATAATCTGCTATTTAAGTCACACTGCTACCAATCGGAGCTTATGCATCTTTTTCACCCAGCGTAACCCACTGCTCACTGCAGAATGCACAGCCAATGTCATTCTCATGCGATTCCCTGCCAGCCAGGAGAAACAGCAGGGGCACCAGCCCAGGCTGCCGATCTGTTTTTTCTGGAAGTGGAACATTCCAAAAGCGAGCTTTGAATTCTCACACCCCTCAGAAGATCCATGTAATCATCACAGTTTATTAAGCTGTATTAATTTAAAACAGAGGTACTTATTTCATGGAATCCCACATCATACATCTAATGCTCAACACACAGCACATTCATGTTCACGAACAATTTCAACCACCACCCTGCAACATAGATCAGTATTAGCCCTGCTCTGCAGATGGTTTTAGTAAGCCTTTTGTTTCTCATGAAATAACGGTCCTAAAATTATGTTTAACCAGAGCCCAAGCCCTGTTAGGCATTTCCTTCTCCTATGCTCCCTTCCATTCTACAACGTATAGAAGTCATTACCTGGGCATAATCAATTACCTTAACAAAACCTCGTTACCAATTTGGTCTACTTTGTTCCGGAGATGAGTGACTCATTGAACATGACTTACACATACACAGGCAATACTACTTTCTGAAAGAACATGAGATAAGGTTACCTTAATCCTGTCAAAGAATTACACTATTTTGCTTTCCTTTTTATCCTCTCAAATTTATCCTCCCTAGTTAAGAAATTAACACTCTCTCATACAATTCTTACACAAATTGTACTTTTACTTTTCAGCATCTCTTGTTAATTACATGATGTTATCTACTATAATCTATTCATGAACCACTGATAACTTTGGCTACCAATAAAAGAGAAAACTTAGCATAAATTGCTTAGCACAAAGTTAATCTTATAAAGGAAGGAATAAAGAGGATCTAACCACTATAATGACTTATCTGCTTTCCTAGAAGGGTCACTCTATACTTTTTTCCCAGAGACTAATTAAATACCCTAACAATGTCATTGAAACTTCATGAATCTTTTAATAAATTACATCCTGTCTCTACAACATGTTTTCATTTATTAATCTCACTTAAAATGCAAAGAGGCCAGGAGAATGCCACTGACACCAACGTAGGGATACTCTGTTAATTCTTATTAAAACAGCATCAATGCAAAGTATCAGCATTCAGGGTAACCTATGATACAGTTAAAGCTAAAGCTATCCGTCAAAAATATTAATCCTCTTATTTTAGCAGCCACTAGACTTGGACTTCTCTTGGATAAACAACCTTAATAATTCTATCACGACAGGGCATGATTCATAGGGATGGGGCTCCTGGGAATGTCTCAAAACGTGCTCCATAGCCACTATTTTCTCAGCAAACCATTTTTGAGGATTCCCAAAGGACTTGGAATTGGCCTCAAGCTGAAGCTTTTCATGGGTTTGCACCAATCAGAGGTACAAAGCCAGTATAAAGGGAGAAGGGAATGGACTGTACACGACTATTACGTGCCTGTTTGCTGCATAATAAAACAACATCTTCAAAGACCATTTCCAGTCTTCAAATAGTCAATAGTCTTCATGGCCCCAACTCCAGCTTCTTTAAATAACTCCTGGTGTGGATGACCACTTGGATGCCTACAACAGGGGTTAGGGATTAACAGCACCCCCCCCCCGCCCCCGCCCCCATATGATATACTTCACTAACCAGTAAAGGGCAGATTAGCTGAACCACAGAACCTCATGCCTGCATCTTACTGAGGCCTGTCTCTTGTTTTCAGAAGCTATGGGTTTTTAAGAAGTTGCTCTTCAACTTCCTTGTTTCCATACAAAATGACATATACAAATATTTAGGAAAGAATTATTCCAAATTACATATTCTAAAGCTTCCAAAAACACAACAGTTCAGGACTACTTAACAGTATTGTGTGCTTCATGATAATCCCCTCCTGTCCTCAGCATTTCAGGAAAAGCTGGTTCCTCAGACAGACTCTGATGGCTTTGCAAACTACCAGCGTTTTTAGCTCAGAGGAGACAGAGACAATTGTTTGAAATTTAAGGAGGGGGTAAATTATTACTTCTGTTTCCAGAGAAATCATCTAAAATAATAATCAGTAATGATTCATTAAATTCTGTCCATCTAATGTTCACCTGGGCTGCAAGTATAGAAAAAAAATGGATGGTTACATCTTGAACTGCACTGGACGCGATCTTTTATTTGTTGGACGGTGAAACCAGGAGAAAAGTTAGTAACAACAACATTCGATTTATATACTGCCCTTCAGGACAACTTAACACCCATTCAGAGCGGTTAACAATGTGTGTTGTTATTATCCTCACGACAATCACCCTCCCTGTGAGGTGGGTGGGGCTGAGAGAGCTCCACGAAGCTGTGACTGATCCAAGGTCACCCAGCTGGTTTCAAGGAGAGGAGTGAGGAATCAAACCCAGTTCACCAGATTAGAGTCCTGCTGCTCTTAACCACTACACCAAACTGGCTGGTTGAAGCTTCTACTCAGCATTTCCTGAACCCAAAGCCTCCATCTCTGTTTCTTATCAATATCTGATATTCTTAAAGTGAGCTTTCAAACATGGAGGTTGTGTTCAGTCATCACTCCTAATAGTGACTGAAAGACTTGTCCTGTGACAACGTGTATTCCTTTAAAAAAATGCATCAGTTAAAAATCTCATGAGCTTTATTGCCTGTCTGCACCAAGAATCACTCGTCTTAAAACTTGAGGCCCAATATGTTTCACAGACAAGTTTTGATAGGTCCGACCTACCTTGCAGCCTTCTTCCCTACCATTCCAGAACCCCTGTAGTTCAAAAATTAGATCAGTCATTCCTGCATACAAGCTCATATTGAAAGAAAAGATTCCTAACAGAATAATTTCTTATTCCAAATTTTGTCCAAATTACATTCATTGAGATTCTTTTTCCAGAGCATGTTAACTATCTGCCAGCCATATTGTTTTAAGGTGTCTGATGTATTCCATATATACCCATTACGAATGTCTAAATTTACAGCAGTTATAATCCATAACAAGCACCTATAATTTTGGCTTGACGGTATCATTTGTAAAGAGAATGCACCATGCAGAAAGCGCAAGGGAAAGGGTTACTTCGTTTCAGAAGCCCCCTTTCCCACTCCTGTTTAATAGCTGTTACCATCATGTTTAGCTTCTGCTGCTCCTCCTGCAGATGGGAATTCACTGATATGATTAAATTTGATGGTATGATAATGTATGGTAATAGTGATTAATCAGAAGCCCACTAGCAAATGGAGGATGTTTGTTATTATGTCACCTGCATTTTAAATTGCATTTCCCCTCTGCCAGCCTGACACTGTCTGACAGCAGGAGGGGGAGGGGGAATGCAGGAGGATCTCAGACTGCCTCTGTTTGCTACTACTTATGGATCTGATAAGAGAAAATGCTCATAGCTCCATCACTACTGTAAGCGCTGTAATTATAGGCCTATGTAGACAAGTTGTGAAAATGCTATCCGCTCATAAGGAAAGCCTGCCGGAGGTGCTGAGGAAGCTCAGTTGCACATCTGCAAGAGCTATAATAGGAGAGAAATGTAATTTGATTCAGCAGTCTCATTCAAACATGATTTGCATGAAATGCCATATAAAAGCTCTATCCAAGAAATGTCAATCATGACCACCTGATACCTTGTATCACGTTAGAAAGAAAACAAAATGCTCTCCATACTATGTGGGATTTGCTACTGCTACTGCTGCACAGTAATAGAGCGAAAATTTTATTTACTGTTACGCTATAACAAGCAGAATCATCATGGTAACTCTGCTGTCTTTTTTTATGTCTTATACCTAAACAAACAGTGTTACAAGGGTGTAATCCGCTCTCTCTCCAACGCTCAGAAGAACAGTCACAAGACACTTGGAACCAGAGGGAATGTTTCAGAAAGGTCTATTTGCGTATTTTTATACATATTCTTGTGTAACCTAAAAGAATGAAATATGAACACAACATACACATCCTACAGGTAGCTAGCTATGGAGTCAAGGCCTTCAGTTCTCAGGTTTCCTATCAATAAGAATATTTGAAAGGGTAAGTCTATCTGTCAGCCATTAGAATCAAAGATTCCCAAAACTGTTGTCTTCAAGCACAGACAGTGCGATTTCAACAAATGTCTCTTTCTTCTTGGCATGTGCTAGTCAGCTTTGATAAGGTCAAGAAAGTATCTGGCTTTACTTTGTCATCTCCTGAAAGAACTGCATGAGATTCTCATCATTTCAGTATTTATAGAACGATATGAATAAACACTTTCCCAATATAGTGGAAGAGTTTGCATTAGAAGATATTAATGCAAAAATACAAAATAAATCTACGATCTGAATTAGGTGAACAATTTTACATAGGTTGCTCTGACTGCCATGTCTTCATTTCTTAAAATAGTCTTAATATGCACCCCGGCTGCAAATCACTGGGATGATTAAAAACTTGGGAAAGAAAGGTAAGAAGGATGCTACTTGTTAACACCTCCACCGAACTCTACAACTAGATTGCCATACAACTTACACAAGACCAATCAGAGCACATGGAGCAATTTGTAACTGGAGTTCAATCTGTTCGGATTCTACCTATTATATACATACAGACTTACACACTTTCTTCTCCACCTAAGGTTCAGGGAAGACCCTGTTTTACTCCTCCATTCTTACCTCTGCCTAAGCAGCACAGCATGAATGGCCAAACCGGCTTTCCCTAGCTCCCGGAGCAACTTTATTCTGGCTTTAAGTTGCCTGCAAATTGTCATCATGGTATGCTAGTTTACTTGCGCTCAGTTTTGCTTGGATGGAATTGAGGTTTTCTATGTCCTATACTCAATTTTTACTGTATTAGGACTTTATGTGCACTCTGCAAAGGAAAAAGACCACTGTCAAACTGCCATTGAAGGAGGCCTTTCAGGAAGTACACTTTTTTTTCAGCTGCCCCCAACTGCGTACCACCATCTAAGCTCACACGCTAGTACCCTGACTACTGGTTAGGCCAACTCATTTATAAAACCTGGCCATGCACAAGTCATGATTGTCTGGGGCTGCAGACTAGTGTGCAGAAATTGAAGTGAGAGTTTCCAGGATAACTAATGTTCAGTATTTAGTGAAAGACGGTCATAATGATTTCCACTATTTTAATAAATCTTGGGATTCTTGCTAATGGAGGTACTCTTCCAGGCAGAAATATGTAACAAAATTCTCTTTACTACAAAAGGAAATTTGTATTATGGGGGAAAAAATCTTCTGATTAAATCTAAAGCTGTCATAGCTTTGAGCACACATTACTAGGCTCTTTCATACTAAAGTAAAGCGCTTGCAATGCTTTCAAGCTGCCTATGGGTTTCAAGACATTTTTAGTATGTTTTAATATAAATTCTGCAATAATCCCTCAAAGAAAATGCAGGCACAGTCAATGATTAGATAAGCATCTTTAAAGGAAAAATAATCCTTCTATTGTAAGAATATGGAAATCGCAAATCTACTTCTATAATTTGAGAGGTACATTTTCTACTTTCAGCTAATTTGTGTGTACATCTCTTGTCAAGTACAAACAGTGATTTTGTATATGAAAACAATCTTCACGGCTACTGCCACAATTGCTTTAGAATTAAATTTTCAATACTTATGCAATTAAAAGAAATGTATGGACCTGCATTTCTGGAAAATTAAGGCAACAATATTGACCAAACATCTTCACTACATAATTGGATGTTCAGTGTAAAGAGACCAAAAAACTGTTAAATTTACACATTGCAAGAGGAGTGTGTATACTCAATGCCATTCGAAGAAGTAATCAATCAAGGCTGGTGGATTAGCTAAGAGAAAGAGCGGGTTAGTGTGTTTTAGAAGCCAAAGATAAGGAAGAGGAGGCGGGTCAGTCAATGCCAGACCAACTTCTGAAATTAATTACTTAAAATAACCACGCGCAGTGCTTTTTTATTAAATAAGCAATTTTCCTATTTGTACTGAAAGGACTGTAATAAACAGAAAGGTGCATTTTTGACTCCCCATTGGAGAGACTGATTCAACAATTTGACAATTAAACAAAATTAATTCTGCTCTCAAAAATTCATTGACCTTAAGCTTTTAACAAACAATTTTCTACTGCACAGATCATTGTCAATATTTACAAATCCGTAAAAATTATATTTCATTGGCACTGCTTTTATTTGCCATATTAATATTTCTTTGCAAATGTATGCTTATCCATATCACAGAAGAAGAAACAGCTGCTACTCACAGGAAATCTCTGGGGTCCTACAGCAGGTCTTGGCTGGGTTGGGACTGGCAGCAAGGGCACTAAAAACAAGGATCACACCTTTGAAATCAATTTGTTTTAGCCAAGACTCCGTGCCATTTTTATAAACCATCACAATCACAGGCAGCTGCCTCCCCCACTCCCACAAATAGCTGCAGGCAGTCAAAATTAGTTAACAGCATGCAACAGGGCAATTAGGATTCTAAGAGCGTTGACTGCAAAAATGTGTCTCTTTTTTTTTAAAAAAAAGAACTGTATATTTTCTTTTAATGGCAGCTTGCTATAGTGGCTCAAATGTCAGCACTACTAAAAAACTGAACCACAGACTATATTTCCAGTCACGCTACATCAGACTGTACTTCATTCCCACCCCTACAAATGCCAGGAGCGACACCACTGTAAATTAATCCAACAGTCCATATATTTACAAGCTTGGCAAATTTTATTCTGCTTCCTAGCACCAGGTTTTCAAAGAATCTGGATTGCTGCTGGGAACACTGGACCAAATGGAAAGAGGAGGGGTAGCGACGTGACCCTTCTGCAGAAATCAGAACCAACCATTTTGAGGGAAATTATCCAATGCCCTAAACAAAGTGTGATTTTACATAGCATGTTGATTTTGACTTCTATTTAATAAGCAAATTGAAAAAAGAACTTCAATAACAACTAACTGAAATTAAATATTTGATGACAAAAAAATCATAGGGGAAAATTATTTGGGCGATAATAACGAAACGTTTAAAGACAATATAGCATGAACATCCCATATATTGTTCAAATTTAAGTGAAAAGAAGTTGACTCTTCAGTTAAAAAGAAGTTTACAGAAAACTTCCAATGGAACACTTTCTCAAATGAGGTATTTTCAGTCCTTTATTTTTCTGCAGAATTTTTTCCATATCTGAAGATTTATTGTTTCATAAAAGTAATTATAATGGTTAACATTATAGTGTTAACACAAAACTGTTAACACTAATTATAGCATACCTAAGGAGCTATATATGATTTGCCCTGAACATGATTGTCCACTCATCTGTTTCAAAAGAACTCAGCTCTCACCCACAGAGATCACCGGGGCACTTCATCACTCGTGTTACTTGTTACTTCTGTGTTAGTTGGTTGATTACAATATCCCTGCCACCATGTGACCGCAGACAAACGAACTAAGAATTTTGGCTTTGGTTTTGATCCGATCTGCTGGCCAATCAGGTGAATTCATAGCTTCATTTTTTAAAAATTTGGATTGTTATATGTATCTGCAGTAACACCCCTCCTCGAACAACATTAATTACACCTTGAAAACTGCCTAACATTGTATTAGCAATGTTGTTTAGGAAACAATAAATCTTTAGATATCGGGGGGAAATCTGCACTGAAAATATCTCATTTGGGAACATGTTCCACTGGAAGTTTTCTGTCCCACATTACTGGAAGAACTCATGCAGATTAGTGGCAATGAACACATGATAAAAGGCAACTGAAAGATCCTGTTCCAATATGTGTGAGTGTGAGTGTGAGTGTGAGTGTGAGTGTGAGTGTGTGTGTGTGTGTGAGAGAGAGAGAGAGAGAGAGAGAGAGAGAGAGAGAGCGTGCGTGCGTGCGTGCGTGCGTGAAAAAAATTTGATTTGAAGGAAAATATTTATGTGCAGAAACTATACAAGCAGTAATTCCTACAACAGCTGGACGTACCAGATCCAAACATTTTCAGATTGTCAATTTCTTTGGTTCCTTGCCTCCACCTACTTGTCTCTACAGAAATTACAGAGGGGGAAACAGTGTACACATAAAAATGGCTTCTAGATTGCAACCATAAATTGGGAGAAAATTATGCAAGGCAAAGGACATATGGCAGTGTATCACACTGCTAGCATAAGGACAATCGACAGCTCGTGTGGACTACAGTACACAGGCTGCTTCCTGGTACTGCCGAGGTGCCATATACCTCATATCTAATCTACTCTACTGGCTAGCCACTTGCGTCAAGGCCCACTTTCAACTGCTGGTACTGACCTCTGCATGGTCACCTTGCATAAGAACCAACCCGAATACTAAAAACTGCCTTCAATGACCTTTTCCACATGTCACTTCTAGCAACAATTCCGGGGGGGGGGGGGCACATGGAACAGGGCCCTCTCAAAAGCGGTGCCAAGATTACTGAATACCTTCCCCAGAAAGTATATCTTGCACTGCCACTGCATTTTGCTCTCTTTAGGACATCTGGGCTCTCCTTGTATTTATTTACTTATTTACTTCATTTATACCGCACACCAATAGAGACCCACAGTGGCTTACATCATTCTCTTCTCCTCCATTTTATCCTCACAGCCACCCTGGGAGGCAGGTTAGACAGAGTGTGTGTGTGACTGGCACGAGGTCACCTATTAAGCTTCCATGGCACAGTGGAGATCTGAACCGGAGCCACCCAGATCCAAGCCTGACATTGTACCATGCTGGCTGGTTGTAACTGTGATCTCTGTCCTACCCTGCTGCTCCTGGTGCTACTTGGATTAACGTATCTGAATAGCTGCTGGCTGCCATTTACAACTTTACTTAAAGCTCACTTTTATTGTGGCGCCTTTGTGGATTGTATTGTTCTAGAGAATTTTCTTCTCCGTTAACTGCCTCAGAAGCTGTTATTAGCCAAATGACCATAAATCGGTGTTTCTAGACAAATAAATAAAATGTGCGAATCCTCCTAATGAAATCTCACCTTGTACGGGGGTGACTACGGTCCCTTTGAAGTGTGGGTTAATATGTATGTTCTTGGGCTGCTGAGATGTCACTGGAGGAGGAGGAGTCATCAGTATCCTTGGTGTTTCAAGCTGCGACGGCATATGAATCCCTTGAGGGGGAGGGGGCGGTGTATGATGCTGCGGAGGGATGGGCAGCAGGCCCTGCAACGGTGGCGGCGGCTGCTGCTGAAACAGATTCCTAATGGGTTGCTGATGAGGAAAGATCCTTTGTGAATGAGACTGAAATGACAAAGCGATAAATCACAATTGCTCGAAATTATATTACGTTAGTGTGTTTTTAAATTAAAAATCACCCAGCCCCAGAAGGCACATAGGAGACTTCCTGAGAAGACTGACAAGTTTACGCACTTAGAGGGTATTGTATAAATTCACTGAGGTCTATCAACAGCTAGTAGCCCTGATATATAAAGGGAAGCTCCGTGTCCAGAGGCAGCATAACTGAATTCCAGCTATGCTGACAAAAGCATGAGGCTACTCTTGGCCTTCCCTCCCTACCTGCAAGCTTTTCATTCTATCTCATCGCTGTCGGAAGTAGGTTGGCGGAGCAGAAGCCTAAACCAGCAGGGTGCCTGCTTACATAAGGCCATGCATACATTCTTCCCCAAGATTCCCAGAACACCCTAAATGGTGTATTCTGTAGCCTACACTCAAGCACACCTAAACACAGATTACACTTGGAACAGAGCTGAAAGCTTACTACTTACAGTCAGTCTATTCAGCTAGTCGAGTACATGCTCCATCTTGGCTGGAGTGCAAACCTGAGCCACTAGGAATTCATTTTTCTCCCTTTATAGCAACTTTCTACACCATATGGCAAGCCTCACTGGAAGCTGCTAAAAGCAGGTTCTAGGGCTCTCAAGACTGTCGCCTGCTTTTCCAGGGGCTAAAGGTGGTAGGGTACCACTAAGGAGCCTCAGGATAAGACTAAGCAGCATGCACACTATCTTAAGCATTCTGCTGACAGCCACGGCTGGGCTTGTGCATACGTATTTTAAAAATCCCTTTAACTGAACTATGCAGCTCAATGTTTAGAAGCAAGTGAATAAGGGTGAGCCGTTTCCTCCGCAAAATTCTGCATTCACCAGCATGGCGTGAAGGGTACCGTAACAGTTGTCTGAGTTGCCAGCAGTGCAGGCCGGTGATCCTTCAGTCTCCCCCTTTCATTGTCTCTTCTTTGTTCCCCCATTCCACGACACATTAAAGGCCCTCCTCGCCTTCCTCCTCTTCTTGAGCCATAGCGCCCCTGTTTAAGCTGCCGTTCCCTCTCTTCAAATTCAAGTAATGCTGCTTTGGCTTCTGCAGAAAGTTCTATTATATGAGAGAAATAGGCACAATTGGTATTTGCTAGGAGGATTAGAAGAGCAACGAACAGATAACATTTGACTGTTTCCATGACAGAATTATACAAGTCCCTTTGATAATATGGTATGCACCCAAGATGATTGACTAACATTTAATTCATGTAATCATTTTTATACCCTTTTTAATTTGCAAATGCATGCTAACAGTTTGGCGAGAATACATTTTTTTGTTCTTTTAAAAGTAGTTCTCCCCATGGCAAGTTACTGAATGGAAAACAAATTCTTTCACCCTACCCCCAAAATTTAACAAAATTTGGCTTTTGGAAGATAACCATTTATATAATACATGTTACAGTTTCAAGATATATACTTGGAACTATGTTAAGTGCCCTGTGCGTCTCAACTTCATTATAACAACTAATGCAAACTGAAAAACTCACTAGATTCCTTGAACAGTATTTGGACTGATAACCACCTCTATTCTTAAAAAAAAAATAGACGTCATCCCTAGCTTTCCCTTCCAGTTTAAGTAAAGCTCAAGAAATTCCTGAAGAAATGTCTACTTTTTAATCAAATTTCTAAATAGAAAGGTTACAGAATGGCAGACATATTTTTAAATAAAAATGTCATAGTATGCTACTAGTTCTAGCTTCTCTTCAGACCATGCAAACAATTCTCTATACCATCTGCAGAAAAATCTCCAAGGTAAAGGAATTCAGCAACTAGATGAGAAAGACTCAATGGTTCCTTGACAAAAGCTAGGAAATGGATCTAACCTTATAGAGCTTCATCACTCCCACTGTAGTGATGTTAAAGGGAAAAACAAGCATTTCAAGCCTTAGATATTGAAAGTTCTACAGAAAGCATACTAACTTAGTCTTACTTTTGCCAAGATAAACATCTAAGGTTTTACAACCACAGTAGAAAATTAGTATGGAAATACTGTTATTTTCCGCAATTATCTTCTGCCATCACAGCTTAGTGATCTCCAACATGGTGCCCTCCATGTGTTTCTGGGCACTGATTTGCTTGTCATCAAATGGTATTTTCCCCCAAAGCAAAGACCCAATCCTGCCTCCAACTGCAATTTTGTGATTGGCCACTGCAGAAGAGACCATGCCAGGGATTGTGGAACTCATGTGGACAAAGGCCTTATGGTATGGGAGATACAGTGCACAGAGGAATAGGGCAAGCTCAAGCAGAAAAGCTGACAGCATCCTTCATTTTTTTTTGTTTTAAGACAATTTCTGCTTTAAATGAAATATGGCAAAATTAAAAATTTTACTAAGCTAAAATGTTTTCTCTCTAATATTTTAAAGGAAGTGTGCCATCACATCTATAGGACTAATTGCTTCATGAAGCTTTTAGTTTATGAAGAACTTGAAAAAGCTGGTATTAACTACTATGCTGCCCAAAATTACGTTTTTCTTGCTGAGATTGTTCTATTACTGTTTTATTTTGTACATTTCAGCTTAAGAACCAAGAGACAGCCTTGTCAAAGGCAACCCAAAAACATTCTGACCAAAGCGGAAGGCTTACTCAGCAAACGAGGGGCAAACTAGGTATGTAAACCCAGACCTGCCCAAATGGTGTAAGAAGATCTAATTTTAAACAGCAAAAATCCTGAGGTCTGCCATGTTCCTCCCCATAGCCCCTCTCCTCAAATGCTTTTCTTGCAGCTAAATTCACTACCCATATCAGATCACATGATGAGTACAGCACTGGGACAGAACTGGAGGTGGGAGGCAGGGGACAGCAAGTTGATGAGCAAAAAACATGGAAGTAGCACTGAGGTTCTGATGATAACAAATCAGATTTCTATACAGTTGGGATAAACCCAATTTAAATAGAGGGATGTGCCACGGTCATGTCTAGTCTAACCCTTACAGTCATTTGGGGGGTTCTTTTTCACCTCATCCCAAAGAATGTGTCACTGGACTCTTGAATACCCTGGGGGAAGGGGAGGGTAAGAGATGAGGCCAACCTAAGAAGCAGCCTAAACAGCCACATGAAGCTTCCGAACCACCCATGCCTCTTCCTGCAAAGATGCCTCTGAAAGTGTTATATGTTCATGCTGCCCACAAACCATGTGAAATCCTGGCAGCTGAAAGGAGTGTGCATGCACTAGCAGGGAAGCAGTCAATTCTGAGAAGAAGGAAAAGGGAACTCGCTGTAAAGCAATTAAAGATAAGGGGGCATTAACCAGAGTTAGAGAAAGATCTTAAATCTGAATTTCCCACCACCAGATTGATGTGCTGGGGGTGGGGGGAATGTGCCTCATCCTTCCTTGAAGGGCTGGATCCATACACTGCAGGATACTGCACTACTGCTGTGCTACAGTAACCATACGCATCTGAATTTTCCTGTGTGGGGCAAGACAACCCAGTTACAGATGATTTCTATAGCACAACATGATTTGGCAAAAGCAGCCAAGACATCATTCTCCCTTTCCTGTCCTAAAAAAGCTTAAGGTAGGTGAAGGTAAGAGGGACTGTCCAAACATCACCCAAGGAGGTCCATGGCACAGATTCTAGTCTGACACTAACCACTAAACCTTTGCACACCACCTTCCTCACCCAATTTCTTGAAGGTTCCCATTTATCTCAAATTATCCTCACAATCTTATTAGACCGTGGTAGAGTAACATGCCCAAGGCTACCCACTACCCATATTCCAAACACCATGTGCATCAAGCAGCACACAACATTTTTAAAAAGTTACTCATTTAATCAAGAATATACTCCAGAGGAAGATTCAGACGTCACAGTCTAAAAATCGTTTTGAAAAGCAGATCTTGCAGGTCTTCCTAAGTTATGTTCAAATATTATTTTACTTTCTGGGAGGCTATTCAAGCTGTCACTGCAAAGCTCAGGCCTCTCTGGTCTCAGGTCACCCCTATTTTATACTCGTGCTCTGCAATCTACTCACCTAAAACCCTTCCAAGACAAGAGGTTTCCTTTTCTAATTACAACGATAGGAGATACCTCCACTCCATTCATGAGGAAAAATATTTAACATATTTTTGCCAGCACAGACTCAATTCTGACTGCAAAATTCTCTCACACAGCTAATGCAGTGAATCAGCAATTATTTTTCTAGTGCCTCCAAGTGTCAAGATTAATTTTGCTACCCTTGGTAATAAAATGGTTTCAAACGACATCTTTAATCAGCAAGTAAGAATGCTTTCCTCCAATAGAGACAAGCTGTCACAAAAGGTCACCAAAAAGTGACAGGAGGGAAATTACGTTTGTAATTTCAACTGAAATATTAATTTCTCTTTTAAGTGTTTTCTCAACTTATGTCTAGATTTTAAAGTAAAGAAATCTAGCTATACAACCAAGTTTCATTTTTATACCATTATTCCTATTAAGAGCAATCAGTCCTGAGAGAAAGTAATATTTATTATGCCAGTTCTACTACATACTTTACTCCCATTAAGTTGACTCCCAATAGTCATCAATTAATGCAGATTTGGGGGGGGGGCCTCAGGCTGACAATGGCTTATCAAAGAAAAACTTGCCTTTAAACTAGAAGCCTTAAATTTACCACCTTAAGTGCAGTACACATTCCAGTATAATCATTAAGTGCCATTAACATAAATTTCTAAACATTCTAAAGAATTTTTCAAAGAAGACTCCACATGAACAAAACTAGATGGAGCCACTGTTTTGTCATAATAGCTACTTTAATATATTAGAAAGTTTCTATGCCCCCTCTCCAAAGAATCTGCTTGGGGCAACTAAAATAAAACATAATAACTATACTAAAACATAAAATGTTTTAACTATTTTTAAAAACATCATTAAACATCCAGTGTTAAAAATATCATAAAATATTAGCAGCCTAAAGCAACTCAAAACAGTTTCATCTAGAAGCCTGAAAAATTATGATAAAGATTAACCCCTCAATTAAAATTACAGCATATCCCAAGAACCCCAAAGTGAAAGGGGTTTTACAATGGGAATAGGTACAGACAGCTAGCTTACACTGGTGTAAAATGTAATGTTGGCACCTACCAATCAAAGCATTTTCAAGCTCTGGCTTCAATATCCAGTTTGTTCTCTGTCTAGCATGCTAAAACCTCCCAACAGAGCTTTTGTGCATGCTGCCTCTTTGTAAAAGCAGAGCCCCAAATGGGAACCAAACAAGGGCAGACCTTAAAAGCTTAAGAACTGGCTTAGTGGATCAGATTAGGGGTGTGTAATCTGGGATTCGTGAACCAGCTAAATAGCTGGATTTATGCCAATCCAGCATAATCTGGCTATGCCTGATCACACTGGAAAATCCTAGACTGGATCCAGGAAGCAGAATTCTGATAGGATGGCTTAGCTCCACACTATGGAAAGAGAGCAGCGCAAGGCCTGTGGGGGACAGGAGGCTGCTGGCAGGGGATTCCCATTCTGCCACTCCACCTCCACCTGAGCTCCAAAACTGCCATTCACACTGCAAAAAGCAGGCAGCCACAGCGGAGGCGGAGAAGCAGCAAGCAAGAGGTCAGCAGCTCAAAGCAGAGGCAAGCTCTGGCCATGGCAGGAGAGCAGTGTGAGGCCAGCAGGGCACAGGAGGCAACGGGCATAGTAGATTCTCATCCCACCCCTTCACCCCAGCCTGAGCTCCAAAAGAGCCTTCCAAGCCACTGGCGGCCACCTTTTAAACTCTGCAGCTCTAACGAGCCTCACTCCCTCCTACCTTCAGTTGGGGGCTCTCTGGTTTGACGCTGATTCCCTCACTGTAAATTTGGTTCTCCTGGGCCTTACTGGTTCAATTTGCATTGGGTATAGCACCAGCATACGGAGCTGGCTTTTGGCCAGGACTGCCTTTGCTTAAGATTTCCCGTTGCTTGGAAAACCTTGGAAATGTTTCCCCTACAGGAAACAACAGAGTGGCTGTGAGCAGCTTGTTCAGGGGTCCCACAGAATTAAACCCCAGGGTCCAATCTTCCTGAAATTTAAGGGAACCTTTAGTGGACAGGAAGGAATAGGTTCCCAGAAAGTTTGGTGACGCTTGCTTGAAAAATGCTGCCAGAGGCCTCTCCCCCAATAGTTTTTGCCACAGGGAATAATAGCTGGATAAATTTGTGATACTCTAATTGGATTAAAGAATCTGACCAAGATTTCAAGGATACCGAAATGTTTTTGGTATCCCTGAAACCAGAATTTTTTGGGGGTGCACATCCCTAGATCAGACACTGACAGTAGACTACTGTAGCAGGAACAAAAAGTGAAATAAATGTGTGAAATAAATCACACATAATACTACAGGTATATTCACCTTCATACTCTGATCTCTATGTGCATCATAGGCAAAGTGCCCCTGAGACTTTTCTAGATTATAAAACCAAGCCACTTCATTTATTTACGATATTTAGATTCCACGTCCCAGCTACAATTCTCTTAAAGAGGTTTACAAAGCAATAACGAGACAGAAAGGGCCTCCCCTCCATCAGCCTGCCTAGTGTACTTTCACCTGGCCCCTCAGATTTAATCAATGCTCAGCCATTTCGCAGGAAAGAGAAGGGAAGTCAACACAAGATTTCTGTATCACCATACTTTGAACCATCTTTTTATATGCTTCCCACCACCTACTTCTGAGGCATTATTTGGGGCGTTACTAGGGCACCTACACTTATGTGGGCCCTCCTGACTGGATATTTCCATTGACACAAATTTCCATCACCTGGCATGGGTCATTCCGAGTTCTGTACCCAGAAAACTGTCTAATTTGCTAACTTCCCCTTTGGGGCCTTTCTAATACTTTCCATGGCCCTCACATCACTACATGGTCTCTAGGAGCTCTGGTCCTAGTTGGAATTCCCACTGTTGGCTTAGTTTCCTTTGACTTGATGGTGCAAATGGATATGTAGCCATGGTCATGTTGGTTCCACACCTTTCCCTCAAAGCAAGCCTAATTAATTATTAAAGAAACCCCCTTTTCTTTTTACTTAGTCTCATGACACCTGATAAGCAAACAATTCCTGAAATTGAAATTGTGTGAAGAAGTCTGCATGCAGAAACTTAAAGGAAAAGCAAGACTGCGGTTAGCCAACTGGCTTCTGGCACTGCAGAGGTCAGAGTTGTTTTCTCACCTGCTTCCAGCTTCACAGCTGACTGTCATTACTTCAGGTTCTGATGACCTCAGTAGCATGAGTGTCTAACATGGTTTCACTACTGGGGTCTAATGGAAACTGCTCCAAAATGGATAAAATAAAACAGGGAGGGAAGGACCTGGAGAACAGGATCCAGGCCTATCAGCCTCAATTGTGGTTATGCTTAATCACCATTATGCAATTTGCCACAACCCCAAACAATGGTTCAGAGAAGTTGCCACCACATATTTGATGAAATGGAGAAATAGATATACACCCCCATTATCTGATAAGTACACATATGTTCTCAAATAAGAGAACACTGGGTCAACTGACGGCCACGTCTCAGTATGGAAAAGAGCAGAGTATAAATGTTTAAATAAACATGCTTGAATTTGTATTTTTAAACCCATTAATACAACAGAATTAAGACTCATGCAACTATCTGGACTCCTCTTAGAGGAAAGTCATTTCTCAAACTCCTTATCGTTCACATTTTGTAATTCACACATGATCCGTGTATAAGATTTTCATTTAAAATTTCGGAGAGTTATGTGCCTCACCCATGGCGGCAATAACCTAACATAAGATGCACCCTCGAAACTGCTGCACCCTGGGATAGATCAGCTCACAGCACAAATTCTATTTGCCAACTATACAATGTCTTTGTATTGATCTTGAAGCTGAGAACATTTCAAAAGGATGCTTGTTTGCATGTACTCTCTCAAGATGACACACTGGGACTGTAAATAATTCATTAGTAATCCTGCCAGTTCCACCTCACTATGATGACAACATTGAGCCTTAGATTTCTTTCAGATATCATCATTAATCAGCCAATCCTTTCAGGAGAGGAAAAAAGAAAAAGAAGATCTACCCCCATGCTGAGCAGACACTGTGTGTCACCCTAGAAGAAAATCCGTTTGTTCTCAAATTAGGAATGACAAGACATCTCCAAATATAACCAGAATGTGTCTTCTTTACTTACGTAGAACTGTCTCAAGATCTATAGCTTAGCCAATTGTGACTTTTTCCACACATTTAAACCTTTTCTTTCTAACAACTTTTCATTTTGTACCCAGTAACAGCATGACAAAGTCAACATTACCTGGACTTAAACCATACAATCAAAATCAAGCTAAGAACAATCTTTTTAGGAAGGGTTCTTGTAGTATGGCACCTAGGGCTCACTTTGGATTCAAGACAGCTAACAAAAAACAACAACAACCCATCAGTCTAAAATAATTCTAAAACACATAAAACACTAAAGAGGGCACTCTTGAGAATGCTGATGCTAGAGCACGTACAAATAGATTAAGACCAACTCACCTTGTATCTGCATCATAATCTTTGAAAGCAACACATCATTTATGATTTACTGCTTTAACTTAAAACAAACACCTGCATTCCTAGCCCCTCCCTCCCTCTTACCCAAGGTTTCTGGAATGTTTCTTCTTTCTCTTGTGACATCTGACAGCCTGATGATTGTTCCTTCTTTCCTCTCAGTTTTGAAGCGTAATCGACCGGACTCTTCATCATCATCATCTTCTTCGTCAGACTCTTCTTTGGTTTCCTCTTGAAGTTCCAGATTTTCCATAACAGCCTGCAACACAACAGGATGTGTATGGATTAGAGACCAATTTTCAGCACAGCAGAGCTGCCCTAAGGCCAAAGCACGGATCGTTTGGTATCAAGGACTTCAGTCACAGCATCATGTATGCAGCACACTGGGTGCAAAGATCTCCTGAGGATCCAATCATCTTAAAGGTGGCAATTATGAAGGCTCTCTTGAATGTCCTCCCTAGACCCTAATGATCTGGGTAGCTATAGGCAAGTGACAAATATCCTTTTCTGGAAAGAGTGCTTGTGGGCCAAATAGCCCCACATTTTCTCAGATGAGTTGGGATTATCTTCAAGATCCACTTCAATTTTAGACTAAATTACTGTAGCTGCCTTGAATGAGGAGAAACAGGAGTGTGGCCTGCTGCTAGTTCTTGACCGCTTAGCAGCTTTTGAGACTATCAACAATGGTACCTTTCTGATTAAGTTGGCCAAGACAGGGATCAAAAGTGCTGCCCTCTGAGAGTTCCCGACGTATGTGCCCAAACAATACTAGAAAGTGGTGCTACTTGACAACTGCTAGACCACTGAAATTGTGTTATGGGATGCCACTAGGTTCCATTCTAGCTCCCATACTGTTTAGCATCTATATGACACCACTGGGAGAAGTTATCCAAAGATCTGGAGACATTATTAGTATGCTGATAACACCCAGTTCTATTTTTAACCTTTTCAACTGAATCAGATGAGAGAGTGGGTGTCCAGAGACATAATGGCATAGCTGCAGATCAATAAACCAAAGCTTAACCCAGACATTCCATTTGATACTACTAGTAAATAATGTCTTTCATAGAAGGTTAAGGAAGCTGCTTTGAACGAGGCTGCAGTTCCCCCCAAAAAACACGTTCTCAGTTTGGGGGGGGGCCTTTGGCATGAACTAGCCATGGTTATCCATCATACCCAGATTAGACAGTTGCAATGAGCTCTACACTGAAGGCTATTCAGAAGTTTCAACTGGATCAGAAAACGGGCATAAGCGACTGGGAACACATCTTGCCAATATTGAAGTGGTTGATAACCAACAAGAAGAAAGGAAGGAAGTATGCCAAGGAGTGACTCAGTACAATATTATTATCTGTACCACACTACAAATATCAATATATCTACATTGAGTTTTCAATTATCTACAGCAGTTCAATACACATGCATGGAGAGAGAATTAATTCCAATATAGTAGAGTTCTCTCAAACTTTGCTTATGACGCCCGAAGGTACACAGTTCCAAAAAGGTCCAGAATATAGCTGGTTGGTAGCATCCAAAGTTGCAAGGTTGCAAAAACCAGGTGGCAAAACAGGTGGCAACGAGCTACACCGGTCTCATTCCTTTCGGCTCGTTTCAGAAATGGTCCTTCGTCAGGCCACAGTTATCCTACAGTTCATATAGAAATGGGCTTGGGAAAAGTGCAATGTATTTGTTAGTCAAGTTCCTTTAAATGAAATAATGTGGTGTTAATTGATAATTAGCCTTGAGCTTTTGTATTTAACTGATGATATGCGTGCCCCGTCCACCTCATATGATTTCAGCATCTGATACTGATTGATAGTTGATTCTCTACATGAATTCGCCTGACGAAGTAGTAAGTATGGCTGGAGAAATGAAACTATCGGGATGCTCCTAAATGGACTGATATTGATATTTTGTAATATGAACTGTAGGATAACTGTGGCCTGACGAAGGACCATTTCTGAAACGAGCCGAAAGGAATGAGACCGGTGTAGCTCGTTGCCACCTGTTTTGCCACCTGGTTTTTGCAACCTTGCAACTTTGGATGCTACCAACCAGCTATATTCTGGACCTTTTTGGAACTGTGTACCTTCGGGCGTCATAAGCAAAGTTTGAGAGAACTCTACTATATTGGAATTAATTCTCTCTCCATGCATGTGTATTGAACTGCTGTAGATAATTGAAAACTCAATGTAGATATATTGATATTTGTAGTGTGGTACAGATAATAATATTGTACTGAATCACTCCTTGGCATACTTCCTTCCTTTCTTCTTGTTGGTTATCAGTAATTTCGAGGAAGTATATTCTCCCTCTTTACCGTCCCCCCACTTTGAATATTGAAGTGGTTGCCTATTAATATCTGGACATGATTCAAAGCACTGGTCTTTACTTTAAAGCTCTAAACAGTCTTGGATCAGGGTGCTTAAAAAGACAACCTGCTCTTGTACCAGCCTGCCTGCCAACACTTCATCTATGACGGCATTAGGGAAAAGGTCTTTTCTATACTGGTGCCTCATCACCACAATTCCCTCCTCACAGCTCTTCATCTGAGACATTCTCTATCTAGTTTGACTTGCTTGTTTTATTCATTTACACCTCACCTTTCTCAGCAATGGAGATCCAGAGAGGCTTATAGCGTCCCCCTCTCCTCCATTTTATCCTCATCTTCAAGGCACTTTTCAAAGGTATGGCTTACAAATAAAACACAACTACAACGTTCCATGATTTGTGGTGCAGGAAATGCTTTAAACACACAAAACAATGGTCCACCACTGGCTTTAAACACAGAGTGAACCAAAAGGATTGAAGAAGACGCTAACAAACTTGGGTGATGAGGGGCTGTGTTTGTGGGTTTTTTTTAGAAAGAACATGGGGGGAAAATTGCCTACCTGTCACACAATCTAAGATAAAGCTCCAACTTCCTAGTTTAAAAGAACCTGAGAAGGCCCTTAAATCCAAAAGGTAATATAATCCCCTGCAAGTGAAAGCAAAGAGTGGCAGCTAGTCTCTTCTAGAAGAGGAAAGGAAAATAAATGCGTCAGACAAAAATGAAGCGTATTGCTCGGGTGATAATTGGTCTTCTCATGGACGGCTGCCCTAAGTCACTCTAAATTTCCTGTCTCCATCTGCTGGCATGATGTCTGCTTATCCAAAAGTCTTGAAGTGTCACATGTCAAAACTCTTGCACTGTAACAGTATGCAGCATTTTCATTACAGGGTTTGGCCTTGCTTGGGACTTCAGCTTCCTTGCATATATGGCTCTTCCAGCACTGAGAGGGATAAAACAGTCCAGGGGAAAAGAAGCGTCTACAGACAACTGTGCATAAGACTGGCTAACTGAAAACTGCTGTTTAAGAATGACAACTGTTTACCAAGCAGATGAACAAAGATGTGTGTTAGACAGATTCACTCCAGAGCTTTGGCATGACTAAAATAAAATTAAGGTACTTGTGTACAGGATGCAAGACAGAATATATATATTCTATAATATATATATTCTATATATATTCTATATAATATATATATTCTATAATATATATTCTATAATATATATATATATATATATATATTATCCCACCCTTCCTCCAAAGAGCTTACAGCAGTGTATGCAGTTCTCCCTTCTGCAATTTCTGAAAGACAGAGAGAGGCCTAAAGTCTCCCAATGAGTTCCATGGTTGAGCAGGGATTTGAATCAGATGTCCCCAAGCCCAATCGGATAGTCTGAGCACACCACCATACTGTCCCTCTTCATGGACAGAGTCCATTCCCGTACAGATACAAAAGGGAAAAATGAAGCAAAGGTTTGGTAACATAATGCAAGATTAGTTGCTCATTAGCCTCGTATAGCCCCCTACGAAAAAAATTAGTATCCATTCATTACACAGTGCTCCTTAACAGTTTTGAATGTTACGTCAAGGGAAACAGCTGTTTATCTTTCAAAGCAATTTCAGGTATTTAAGTAGCAAAAGGAAAACCAACCAATTCAAGCTTCCAGCTGCTGGGTATTTCCTCTTCCTTCCAACCACAAACTCTTAACACTAACTTATACCAACAACCCTACAGGAAACACTGGCATAGGGGTTCAACAAATATACGAGAAGAAAAGATGGGGATGAAGAATGAAACTAGGAAAAGAAGAAAAACATTTTGCGGCTCTTAGACCCTGCTCTAGAGCCACAGGAATTGTGACCATCTAACAAAACACCCTGACATCACCAGGGAACATGTTTTAAAAAGGAAAGCTAATGCAAAAATCACAGAAGGGTTTTTCTTGGTACTATCATACTTCACAGATGCAATACTGGCATGAGATCTGCTACCGTCTGCACTTATCCTAAAGGTAACTGCATAGTGAATTTCAGGTAGTTCTTGAAATCCCACACTGCAAGCAATATTTTCCTTCAGGATTTCAACTGTCTGCAAATACCTCTTCTGATTCATTTGGAGGTGTCTGGGTGTTAGCAACTTCTTCCAGTTCTTCTTCCGCTACATATTCCTCTTGTTCCTCCATTACTTGCTGCTCACTATAAGACTGCATATAATCTTCATCCTAGAAAGAAATTCAGGTTGTTACTCTCTTCCATTCACATTCATTAGGGACCAAGCACAGCTATAGAACTCTCAACTGCTTAATCGCAAAAGTGACAGGAAGCAGGCTGTGGGATCATGTTTTCCCTCCACCCAACCTAAAAGGAGAACATTGCCCCACCCAAGAGGAGAACACCATCTGGTGCTGGAGGGATCTATTCTGCAGAACACTTCTTCAGGTGTGTGTGGGGGGGGGGGGTAGCTGTTCTCTTCAGCCTCACCGGTCTTGCTCTTGAAGCAAAACAGTTTCAGCAGTTAACGTCTCTAAGGCTGGAAGAGAGGAGCTGGTCAATATACACACCTCTGCCACCCACAACTGCAATCCATTTATCTTCATAATTTTTATATTGTAAATCTTTTTGGGAGCTGTTACGGCTAAAAGGCAGACTATAAATACAATAAAGCTCCTCCCCTTCCACATAAATTCCCCCTATAACTTCCACAGCCCATCTGGAACCAGGCAGACTAGGAAAGGGAATTGAGAATTGCAACAGGGACACTCAGTACCACAGCTAATTGCCCATTTGTTAAGAGATCAAGAGCACACAAGATGTCTTGGGCCCAAGCAGTATGTTCCAAATTGTATCCTAAGAGAAGGACATAGGAGCAACTAGTTTAGCTGAATACAAGCTATTTCAATGCATTTGGTTAGCTTACCACTCTGCACTCATTTAAAACCTCAAGGCACGTTAGACACAACTATTCATCAAACTAGTATGACATTTTTCCATTGCAGCTGGTTCAACTTTGATGATGGGTCTGGTCAATTCAAGAACAAGTCATATACCACTGGGTAAATATTTCTGCCACTAATTTACCTAACATTTTTTTCTCTCTAATATTATAGGCAACCTAAAAATCCTAACCGATCATAGTTGGATTGTAGAAGATGCTGCACAAACAAGAAATAAAGTAAAATTAAACTGTTGTCCATATATAGACACCATTTTTTCCATGTGAAATATTTTGGTTAAGCCTAGTGTAACAAGTATACTTTCAACTAAAGTCAGAGCAAGCTCCTCAGCAAGCCACTTAAATGGGAAAGAATTATGCATATGACATTTTCTGAAGTAACCTCCAATCTCTTTATTCAGGTTTAGACAGTTCTCAGTTACAAAAAAGGGGGATGAATGAGCAGGACATCAATCACTTTCAAATATTAGCACCTTAAAGATGTCTTTAGCAGGTCAATAATCTTTTCACCTTCGAAGGACTTTATCAGATCTTGTCTAAAGCCTGGATAAAAGCTTTTGCATTAAGTACTTCTAACAATTGGCTGTGCGTCTCCACACACAAAGCCGTTTTCTTCCTTAAGGATACAATCCTCAAGGTCATGATTCTCAACTGCCTTACAGAATGACAAAGGAGCATTACCTACAGCCAAACAAGCTGTCAACACAAACTTTGTCACAGCCTAGATAAAGAAACTGGCAGACAGTGATAATAGGTCTAATTTCCCCCCCTTCCCTAGGGAAGTAAACAGATTTCAGATCAGTCTAAAAACCTAGACACGTGAAGCAATGTTATCTCAGGAAATACAACAGAAAGAGACTCACTGGAAATTCATCTAGCGGTTCATTGATTTCAAGATCTAGCACTTCATCATTATAAATCTCTTCTTCTCCCTGATCTTCACCATATTCTATTTGGTCTTCTGTTAGTTCAGCCTCTGGGCCTCCATACTGCCCTTCTTCTGCGTACTCTTCAGCATATTCTTCAGGCACATCTGATTTGTCATAAGCCAACTCATCCTCCCCTTGTTCGTATTCTGAATCTTGTTCGACAGATGGATCGTTTGCTCCTTCAGAGAGCTCAAAGGATGTAACCATGCCAGATGTAGTATTAAGACTAATAGCAACATCCTGGGTACTATATTAGAATAAAATACAGAGATTGGAATAAAATAAAGTTTTCTATTATGCATATTTTATAGGCAGGGTCTGAGGAATCTCTACAGTGCAGGCAGAATTCATGGTTTCTTCATTAACTAGGAAAAAATATAGCCCATGTGTCAAATTGACTCCATGCCACAAGAACGTAAGGCATACTTATATCACAGTTTCTCAGCAGCTGCAGGCTATTTGAGCAGGGGGATCAAAGCAACCAGATGGTCTAACAAGGTTAGGTTGGCAAGAGGTTCTATAGAGTAACCGAGTGAACTTTCAATTTTAATTCCCAGTCCAATGAAGTTGCACTGCATGAGATCCACTACTACAGTGTCAGCTACTCATTCTTTATGTCATCAAATACTTGGAATTTTTTTTATTTACGGTACTTTTATTTCTTCTTAGGAACTAGTGCTTCTTTAAAGGGTGAGCCTGAACAGACTTTACTGAAATCTTCATCAGGTCCTAGACAGCTTTGGTCAGCTTTAAATGGCTGCCCAAAGTCTCCTACTTAGAATCTGAAGATCAAGCACTAGCAAACCAAAGGTCAGCAGTTACTTTTAGCCACTTAGAAACCCATGGCTACATTATTCATTAATCTGCTTTACTTTTCAAAAGCAATAAGGAATTATTCTCCAGTTTTCTTGGTTCTTCCTCCAAGAATGAGGTATGGAGATGAACAAATTACTACAATGAGAAAGCAGGATTAGATTCTGAAGGAACATCCCAACTAAAATTTAATCTACCAGAATTTCCTTTAAAAAAAAAATAGAAATTGCAAAGTAGTAGACAAATTCTTAAATACGTCTAACACAGCGTTTACAAAATGCATCTTAAAACCCTACTGCTCTCAGCAGCAATTTTCTCTTCACCTTTTTATCCTCAGCTAGAAAAAAAGAATTTCTATTCAGAATGTCACAGTGAAAAGCAGCTTATTTTCAAATACCACTTTTAGATTTGTGTGCACCCTCCTCCTCTATATCGGGTTAAAGTACATTCACGTTCACTACTTTATAGTATTCCAATAAAAATCATTCAGGGGACTCAGCTAGAAAACCAGTTACTTTAATTGGTTTAAAAAGATACAAACCTGAAGTGTTGATCCTCTTCATTGTCACTCTGCAGAAGATCATCATTCAGTTCTTCATCTGACATATCTGACTGAGTCTAAATTTTAAATTACAAAAAATTGCCCTTGAGATAACCCTAATATACAATGTTTAAAAGAATAGCAAAGAAGGTTGCTCTTTATGATTGAGACATTTTAACAAAATACTATCAATATCAATCAAGATTTTATCAATATTGTTTTCACGTTGAACATTAGCAAAATAAACTCTAATTCTGAATTAGCTGGTTGAAAGAATACCATACAAAATTCTAACTTAATGCTACAGGCCACATTGATGAAAACTGATCTAAAAAACATCAAAATGTGTGGAAATTTCACAAGTCCCAAAACAAACATCATTGCAAGATGCAATTAAAGTTGGACACAAGTTCAGCTTGTTGCTGTACTCACATATGCCCCTCTCCTCTCTACCCACTCATGGCTTCCATTTATTTATGTCATTTATAGTCCGCCTTTCTCACTGGGACTCAAGGCGGATTACACATTGTGAGATTAGTACAGTCAATATTAGGAACATTTCCATAAACAATGCCATAGGGTAAATAGATACATATTCACAAAGACATTAACAGGGATCTAATACAACGTAGTGGCGAAGTCTATGGTTCCTAACTTATTAGTTGATCATCTGAGATCTCTTCCGTACATTTCAGCCTTCCTATCTGAGTAAAAAGCCTTTTTGAATAATTCGGTTTTGCATCATTTGCAGAAAGGCAGGAAAGTGGGGGCTCTCCTGACCTCCTCAGGCAGGCCATTCTACAGGGTAGGGGCCACCACAGAGAACGCCCATGTATGGGCTGCTATCGATTTCACCAATGTGCAGGGTGGCACCTGCAGGAGACCCTGTTTGGAAGGGCGTACAGAACTTAAAATGGATTTAAATGAACACCTCCTGGTTTGACAAAGCCCCAATTCATCATGACGTACAAATGCAGGCACCTCAATGAACTGGAAGTTTGTGTACTCCAAATAAGCCAGTTTAGATTTCTGGCTTGGGTGGTATGAACAAACTCAAATCTAACCAACAACCTGCATTCAGATGCCACAGCAGATTGAAGCCTGATCAAGTATAAAATGTCAGCATACTATAAAAATACAGAGAGGTTGAAGGAGCAAGAGGCATGTACAACCACAGTGGTAACTGTGCTTGTGCTCAGAGTTTAACTGCAGCTTGACATAACATCTAAATGCAGCCTGAAACATAATTTCCATGGTGAGGCTTGGAAACTGTCCACATAAGGATAGTCTACATTGTGTCCACGTAGGACTAGAGCTTCCAGATTTTTCACGCAATCTCCCCCCATTCTTCTTACTACAGCTCTATGCCACATGGCTTCTGTCCAAGGATGGTTCCATGACCATTAGCACAAGCCTTTTCTAGTAGTCAAAGGGGACAACCACTCCTTACCTTTTCACTAGCAAAACACCTGGTTGGCTCCAACTAGTGGTCTCATTAGAACACACAGAATAAGAGTTTAGTCCCCATGAGAACCACTCTAGTGGCCCAGCTAAACCATAAATATGACCAAGTACAGGATCCACGGATTCTTCTACTGACCAAGAAGCCTGCCTCCAATGGTGCAAAGCAAAAATGAGCTGCAGGACTCAGCAATTTGTTCAGAATTTATAAACTGATTCCAAACTCCACACTGCAACAAGTTCTCTCTTGGTATCTCCAGAAAGCAAGACAAATTTCTTACACTCTCATCATGCCAGACATGCCACAAACTAAATTACGTGGCTCCACTGAATCTTCAGCAACAATAGGTCATGTCTCAATGGCACACATGAAGACTAACTAAATAAAACATATGAACTTAGTACACGCGATGAGTTTTGTTGGGCAGGAAGAAGTAGTTAAACTGACAGATGTAGGAATGGGTTCAAATTGTATATTGTTAAACACCTTCATTCTAGAGGACAGCTAGTTAGATGTAGAGACAAACAGAAATGTGAAGGACTGGACAAAAACCAGAAAAATTGGGTGGAGGATTTTTCCGTTCCTCAGGACACCCCCCACCCCCACCCCACTGGAGAGTTTTAAAACTCTCCTATGAATTTTTTTCTTCTGGAATGAATGGAATGTTTTTTAAGAAAAGGTTTTTCTCACTCAAAATGTATAGCCTGAGACCTTTTTCCCAATGGAAATGGGACATTTGTAGGAACGCTAAAGAAAAGACAATGTTTTACTCAAAATGTCTAGTATGAAAATGGTTTCTATAAACCAATCTACTATCCAATCTACTACGTATACTGAAGATATAAGCACATTTTCAAAATTTGTTTAAATAAATATTTGTTTAAATGTAAATAATGTTGATAATTTTTGCTACAATATGCTATAATGTGTTGACTGAGAAAGCTAGCATTGTTCTGTTTTCACATTTCCACATATAAGCACACATCTGAAAAAAGCAGATGATGTTCCAGTGCGCTCAAGGTGCACAGAAATCCAGCACTATCATGTAAAAGAGGCATTGAAAGTATTTACATATCACAAGTACTTTATTATTGACCTTTTTGCCAGTCAGTAAATCTTCTCCTAGCAAGTCGTCATCCAGTTCACTGCAAGAAAAATAAAGACAAGCACACTCTTGGGGTAAGCTCTTTCTGAAGCAAGGATTTTATATGTAATAGCAATACATAATTATGAAGTCAAAACAATTTCAGAGCTCTTCAAATGACTGACAAAGAATCCTTCAGGAAACATATAGCAGAGTCTCAATTTAACAGAACAGGTGGACATATGGAATAGAATATAGCACTCATGTTTCTCAAAAGGTTAATTATATAACAGTACAATTTTTCATATGCCAGCTCTTTCTCGCTTTATGTATAATAGTGCATGACACTGTAACACAGACCAATAAGATGATGACCTCAGATTTTCCTGCACAACAAACAAACCACCACCACCTACGAAAGCTACAAGTTCATCAACATCACAAAGATGTGTAATCTGTACAATACTGCAGCACACAACTGCTTTAAAAGTAATGAACAATATTTTTTAAAAAAAATTTCCTAGAGAAAGCATTTTCTTTTTAGGAACAATGTATAACTAGGTTTGTCAAAGCTGTATGTGGATTCTCTCACTGTAGTCTCTAACAGTATATGTATAGAGAGCAACAGCCACATGTGCAATTTTTAAGTTTTCTGTGCTTGACTTCTTTACTGCAGAGGAATTCCATCATGTTCAAAGCATCCCTATTTACCTCCAAGCACAAAATTGCCCCAGACATTGTATGTGCAAGTGCCTCGGGCGGCCTGCTGTTTTTGGGACTGCACCCTTCTCTCCTCTCCACATACTTTTTCTTCAAAGTGAAGATTTCTTGAAATTAATTGCAGCTGACAAAAACACTAATTGCTACCCAAATTAATAGTACAAGCAACCATTCTTCAGACCCTACCATACAGTGATAACCACATTAGAAAGATAACACAACTCAAGTCCCCTACACACCGAACAAACAGTTAAGTAGTGCAATAATCTGGCCTAAGTGCAAAAACAGCAGCAGCACGAATTATCTCCCATTCCTATTCTTTTCACAGATTATCTCCTTCTCTCCTATCACCCAGTGAGGGCATTTATACTGTTGGAAGGCAGATGATAAACAGAAAGTGGCCATGTGGTTAATGCTCCTCATGGCAGGGAAGAATTCAACTAAAAAGCACAAGAAACAAAAAACAGCGGGCTTCAGTCTAAGTGAAATTCATAGTTCAAATATCTAGAGGAGGACCAAGTAGTACACAACCAACGGCTGGTCCTAGCAGTGCTAGTGTTCTTAATCTGGTGCTATCCTTTAACAAAGAAACAACAGTCATTAGTGCTGCTACTCCACACCAAAACAACAGAGGAAGAGGGCAGAGAATAGGATGAAACAGGTCATCTGCACATTATTTTGAGCCCTACTAGATTTCTAAATGGTTTGCACTCTATTTCCCAGCTAATCATGGTCCCTGAAGTAGAGACGTTCCATGAGGGGGCAAGAAGAGGCACAACCGTATGGCTCCCCCATGTACTAGATGCAGAACTAAATTTTCCATTAATGGAAGTGTCCTGGATGACTCTAGTGAGGCCCGATTCGGATATAGGCATGCAGTTAAGAAGTCCTGATCATCTAGTTAGCTTTCCTACATCAAACCATTTACCTCCTGGCTAGAGGTATTTAGGTTTGTTACTGGGTACTGTATACAAGTAATACAATTATAGAGTCTCTGCTTCCATTTTAAGCCTTCATTATTACAAAATAATTATTCAGTATTCTTGATATCAATTTAACAGAAAATCATATTATCCATTATTATATTATCCATATACCTTTAAAGGAGAGCAGTTATAGGAATCCCAAAAAGCATCTTACCAAAGATACAATAGTTGCAGGTAAGGAGCCTCTTCTAAGAAGCTCCCAATCAGTTTAGTTTATCATATTTATAGGATTTCAGAACCTTTTCTTAACATTAGCTGCTTCAGAGACTCAAATTCTTGACTAACTTATTATCTTTATGATTTCAAACACCAAAGAAGATTATCCACATCTGAAACATCCTCTTGAAACATGTAACAATAGCTAGTTCATTTTTGCTACTTTTTGTGTTAACAAAGTCTATGTGGAATTAGTGATTACAAGTTTCTCACACATCTGAGTATCTTTTGGCCCTCACCAGTACGTCTATATCATTGCCAGCTTCTAGAAAGTCAGACATTCCTGCCATTCTCAGACACTCCCTGCACCTGGGCCTTGGTACGTGGTATATATTGATACGAGTTAGATGGCTCTTCTAATCTACACATGGCAATATAACTTTGTAACTCTATTGTTGTACGCCCCTCTCCAAAGTTGTTTTATCCTAGGCCTCTACACTCCCTTTGTGGCCTATCTAGTTATGGGGACGGGCTAGCCCTGTTTCTGTGTGCATAGGTATCTTGAATATCTTTCTTGGTCATATCCAGCAATTGTTCCCCTGTAGTTCTAGCTATATCCATGACAGAAGGCACTTCCATCAGAGGAACTTCCCTTCCTACCCTCTTATTGCGGTTTCTTGATTTCCCCAAAATGATGCTGTGGAATGGGATGAGAGACAAACTGGTCGTCTGCCAGAAGAAGACAAAATTGGAGCAAATTGCCTCTCCCCTTCTGTTAGCCAAAAATTTAGTCTGCATCCGTTCTCATGTGCCTGGTACCTGATGATGCTGCAGTTCAATCCTCTGCTTGTACTGAAAGAGCTATACTGGAGATGATACTGGGCAACAGTCTCCTGCTCCTACCAACAATCTCCTACTCCTACCATTAAGATGACGACCAAAGACTGAGGTAGAGGAAAGCTGAGAAGGCTAGATGGAGCAAAAGCAATATGTCACTATTCGGCAAAGTATTTTAGTCTTAAAAGTGGCCTCAGATTTCTTACCTATACCAATTGTGATCCTCACATGTGCCGCTTCTCAATCCCTCCCACAAACTACACATTTTTTCAGACTATTATTTCTCCCTTCTACAATACAATTCTGCATAGTGGTAAAGAAATTACGGTTCAATTAAATGAGCATACCTTACTTGGGTGGAAGTGCTTCAATGAGCTTCCACAACACCCATGTAAAGGAACACTGAGGCACAGAGGAAGGGGTAGAGGCCTGTAACAAGACGAACTTTGAGCCACACACGGCTCCCCAGCCCTCTCCAGCCTTGTTGAGTTTTAAGGGCTACATTTAGTTTGAACACAACTGCAAAACCCAGAGTTCCCCGAAAGTATAGTGTTCTATGTTCTGCAGTATATTTTATTTAAAACATCTCTATGCTGCCTTTCCACTCATTCAAGGTCCACAAGGCAGTAAACATGCTTGTCTACGTATCCTAGACTAGTAAGTTCTTCATGGCAGTTATAGATAATGTCAGTCTAACCGACTTCACAGGGTTGCTGTGAGGTTAAAATGAAGGAGTGGAGAACGATGTAAGTTGCACTGGGTTCTTGTTGGGGAGAAAAGAAGGGTATAAATGAAGTAAAATAAATACAATGTTTTCCTACAATTTAGCTTCTGATACATATACAGCAGGGACACACTTCATTTGCACTGAAATCTGCACGTTTTTAAAAAGCAAGGTAGAAAACAAACTAAAGAAAGCTGGATGGAATCCCAGAAAAGGAACCTCAGTGTGAAACACAATAGCTTACCTGTCCCAGTCATCATCTCCAGCTCTCCTCCTCCAAGATCTTTCTGCACCAGGCTTATCAAACTGATCAAAGTCATCGTCTGTTAACAAAATACATTTGCTGACTTGTACATGAAGAAAATGCATCAATTGTAACACAGCAAAGCTATTAAACGAGTATTCCCATACAGGTTACCTGCCTCAAGTTTGATACTGTGGGACCACTTTAGAGTGGGACCATCTAAACCCTCTGAAGTCAAGCTCAGCATAAGGCTGAAAAAAATTCCAATTTCTATATACCCGAATAACTGTCTGGGACTTTTCTACTAAAAAGCATAATCAAAAGTAACATCCTATAAAAAGTGGTAGTGCTTTTCCTCATTTCAGAAGAATGAAAATATAAGGTACAGGAGGTGTTTCTGTGTTGTTCTTAGAACTAAGGGTTAAAAAAATCAAAGGTATGCTCAAGTCATCTTGGTTTCTATCAACACATCTACTATTTAATTTTCCCAGGCCTTCTACTGCATTACTTGATATCCTAATACTCTGTGGCAACAAACTCCACGGATCAATATGCACAACAATAAACACAAATTAAGCCTGCTATTTATTCATACCAAGCTTGATAGCATCCTGTTGAGTAACAGAACAACCATTTCCTACTTAAATTCTACCCATGCAGTTTTCTATAACTCTTCTCTGCCTTCTTCCTGTGCAAGGCATTCCACAGATAAAACATGAGACAAACATAAGAAAACCTATTATCAGCCTCCTGGAAGCAAGAAGATGGAGTTCAAGGGCTCTGCTGCTGCCCCCTCTGCTCGGGGGCTGCAGAAATCCATTTCTGTTTCATCTCTGGATTTTTGTTGTTGTTCTTGCAGCAATAGCAAGCTCAGACTTCATTTCCCAAAGCAGAAACAAGTTGCTACACCCAACAGGAGACCATGAGGATGTGACAGAGCAGCAACAGTTCTCACACCACCACCTCATTGTATAGTTTAGGGACAGTCAAAATATTAAAACCTTGTTTATGATCTCTTTGGTTTATCCTTGGTACCTCCCCCCACATCTAGAAACTGCATAAAGAATATAAATGTGCGCTTCTATGCAGTCTGCATGGCAAGAAGTCTGTAAGAATTCCATTTCCCAAAGACGTTGCATGTATAACCTCACCAATTAACAGAAGTGTATTTTAACTTTCAAATGGATGCAAATAAATTGAATTATTGCCATGTCTTGCATAAAAGGAGTGCATCATATGTTGTTACTTCAATGTATTACAGGGATAGGGTAACTTCAGTTTGTTATTGACAACCAGCATGGGATAGTGGTTAAAGTGTCAGACTAGGATCTAGAAAAACCTGGTCCAAATCCCCACTCTGCTATGGAAGCTCATTGGGCAATCTTAGGCTGTCAATCTGTCATCTTAGCCTACTACACAGGGTCTTTGTGAGCTACTTCAGGGCTCCAGCAGAAAATACATAAGTACTGTGCATGGTCTACTTTAGAGATGTGAAGAACCAGAAAAGATGGGGGAAAGTGAAAATATACATTTTTCCCCATTGGGAAAAATGAAAATTTGGGGGAAGACTGAAAAAATTTCCTACGAAACATTTTCTCTTTTTAAAACCCTTCTTAAGGCAAAGATTTTCACACTCAAAAAGTCTTTCTCAATTCTTCCAGCTTCTATACTGTACATATATAGAACATATTCAATAATTTTTGCTGTTTAAACAAATAATTTTGGTAACAGCTAATATGTTGTAACAGTGGTTCCCAACCTTTTCAACTATTATGAGAACTTTGTAATGTAAAAAAATGTCATGGATAGAGATGGGCACGGACCAGAAAAAAAAGAACCATGCAGTTTGTGGTTTGTCATGTTTCACGAACTTTCACGAACCTGCCCCAGTTCACGAATCGGTTCATTTTGGTTCATGAAAATGTCACTGCTGGGCCAGCAAATCACCGCTTCCGGGTCAGCAGAAGGTCACTTCTGGATCAGCAGAAGGTCTGCAGGAAGTCCATCCCCTATTGCCTAGGAAACTGACTGATCAGCGCTAGGCTGTCTGCAGTGATGAACTGAAAAATGAACCAAACAAACCAGCCTAAAGTTTGTGACGGTTTGTCAGAAATGAGATCTGACGAACAGCTGGTTCACGAACCACAAACCGACCTGGTTCGTCATGAATTTTGGTTCGTGCCCATCTCTAGTCATGGATACCCACGATATTGGGTACTTGTTGACTGAGAAAACAATGACAAAATGCTACTATGAATTTAATTACCCTTTTAAATTAATTTGTATTTTCCTAATCACAACATCTACATGCATCTGAAAAACTGTAATACATATATGAGAGAGAGATATTATTTATCTGATTGCAGAAGGTTTGCTTGCTTATTTAATGTACTGAGTTATTTAATGAGATGGTTTTGTAGCTTTCAGAGACTGAAAGTCTAGTTAAAGGGTACAGACCAATGACTTGATACAGTATACAAGAGCTTCATATAGACTGGAGTTACTGGTATAGCTGCCTAGGATGACCCCTTTGCTAACACCGTTAGCTTGTATTCATGGGAATGTTTGCTTGGATGCCCAATGAGCTTTCAAAGCTTTTACAGAACTGGTGGATGCTTAGTTTTTTTTATTTTAATCCTGCTTTTCAGTGGTTAGTTTCCAAAAGAGCTCATAGGTAAACACAATACAAAATATTCCTTCTGGAGAGAATTCTCAATTGTGCTGAATGTAGGCATGATCAAGGGATAGTAACTGTGCTTATATACTGCTCTTCTAGACAGATCAGTGCCCCACTCAGTTAGTTAAACAATATCAGTGTTGTTACAATCCTCGCAATACAGCTGGGGTGCTAGGGCTAAGAGGAGTTGCTGAGCTCATGGCAGTAGTGGGATTCAAGCCAGCAGAGTCCTGATGTGCAACCTAAACACTTAACCATTATATTACAACAGCCTAGCTGCTCCCTTTCCAATGGTGTAGGCACTTGTGTTGGAGGAAGTGTGACATCATCTCCAGATCTCTGGGTATGTGTGTTCAGGTCCTTTCCACAGATGATAATGTAGTGATTACTGATCTAGGTAGCAAAATAAATGAGTCATCCACTAGCACTGTGGCAAACTCCAAAGTTCCACCTATCCTCTAGGGCTCTGAATCAATTCTGGTGATTTAAACCTTATGCAAATCCCAGAGATCACCAACCAATCAGAGCCCTTGGAACTCCACTGGATGGGAGGGGGTGAGCCAGCCTCAGCTTAATGAGATACTTTTCCTCTTCTGATAGGGCTTTTAGTGGCTGTGGAGAACAGTGAGAGCTTGGTCAGGGTTTTTATTTTGGCTTTTAGTTAGGATTTGGGTCAGGTTAGGGTTGCCAGGTCTGCTGGAGCTCAAGTTAGGGAAGGAAACTTTTCTTTAGTGCAATAAATAAGCACTCTGTTAAGGATCTGCCAGTTCTAGCTTTTTGTGCACAGGGCTCTATGACCAGGATCTCTGTGAGATAGAAGAGTGGCCTGGACTATGAGTGCAAGCCTGAAGCTTTGGTTAACAGGCTACATTGGACCTTAATTGCTAAGGAACTTCCTCTGGAGAAAAAGGACTCCTCTCAGCATTTTTGTGTCTTAATCCATGGGGAGAGGGGAGTATAACCTCTGGGGAGTGCAGTTGAGAGCCAGTTGTACCACCTTTATTATATTACACTGTATTTTCTGTAAATAAATATATGTTTGTTCAATTCCATAGGAGCCTTGTTGTCAAGTCAAAATAGCTGTGTGAAGGAGGTTATATTTACCACACTATTAAGTGCCATACTGTTCATGGAGCTTCACAAATAAGAACCCTTTAGGAAACACAATACTTACATACAATCAACAAGGTAAGTAAAGCTTGTCTGTCCTGTTTTACGGATTGTAGGCTGCTGAGAGGGTTTAAACAAATAGAAGCGGATGCTAGAGTGTGGGATTTGCATAGCCATATATCCAGAGGTCAGTTCACCACAGAAGTCCACATCGTCTCTCTTCTCTCCTTCCCCCATAATGGACTAGGATCTGGGAGATCCAAATTTGATTCCCCACTCTGTCATGGAAGCTCACTTGAGCCAGCAACACACTCTCAGCCTAACCAACATGGCAAGGTTGTTGTGAGGGGGAAAAAAGAGAAGCTCTTGCACCCACAAGAGATTAGAAGATTATTATTTATTTGAAAGCTATATTGCTTATTTGGGTGCTAGTAGACTTTGGACTGTGATATTTATTGATACTTATAGACTGGCCGTTGCCTTATTATATGAGAGGATCTGAAACTTTGTATAATGCTTATTGGATATCTATTAATGAATTTATTGACTTAGAGCACTTGAACACTTTGCACTTTCATAATTTATATATAGTCCCCTCACATTAGTATTGTTGCATTCGTTTCTTTCTTGTATAATTCCCCAGGTGTAGTTTTCTACTCTTTCCCCCAGTATTTTCCTTGGGGAAGGCTTCTTTACAGTTAACCATTCGAACAGCAGCATCGTAAAGGGGTGCAGCCCATACCTCCATTCAAGGAGCTGGCATTTCCAGCTGTTGCCAGTGACAGGATGGGTAGGAGATGAGAGACAATTTGGCCCACCTAAGCCTCTCACAAGAAGAGGTTATCCTCAAGAGTAGGCAAGCAGTCCTTACTGGGCCAGTGCACACTTAGTGGAAGACAGCTCAAAGATGACTGCCTGGATGGGGGTTCAGAGCATGCAAAACACAGTTGGAAAGTCATGGCTGTGCTGCAACAAGCCAACTGGTGGATGAAACCAAACTTGCAGCTGGACCAAGAAGGATTTGGGGGGAGGCAGGGCTGCCATGGAGGAGAGCACAGGGGAAGGCAGAAGCCTGCCCAACCTGAATGGATTCAAGGACCCCTTGCAATAACTGCATGGCTGCCCAGGGGTTCCTGACCCACAGGTTGTTTCATAACACATTATAGTTCAATATTATGACATTTAGCATAATATTCAAACATGCTGGCAGTACTACCTACTGTGATCTGAGGCAGTTTCTGTCCAAATACTACAATTACTTTTGTTTACTACAGAATTGTTGTTTTTATTTTCAACTTTTATTTTTTCCTCCTCAGATGGAAAAAATTAAATACATATGTGCTATGGTAGCACAGAATGCATAAGTAGCATAGGATGCAGCAGTTCACATCTCTCTCAAGTATTGGACATACTTACATTCTTATAGAAAACAAAGATACTAACATTTTAAAATTCCATAAATATACCACATAATAGAATTGTATATGCTAAGTTATAAATAATACATTTTATGTTGTTCAATCAGTAAAGGTAGTTTAGGTTTGAAAGGAAAATGAAGTACTGCATATATTTCAATTTTTCCTAACATTTCTATTTCTTTCATGGAAAAAAATGTGTTTTTTTCCTCATGGCTTCAAAATATCCTGATTTTATACAGCTCTAGTCTACTTAATTATTTTACTAGAATCTGAAGCCCAATGCATTCTAAATTTACAAAGCAGACGTGTACTCTGAATTATCTCTGGAGTTCAGAGGCACATCATTCTTAGCTTCAGGATTATGTTAAAGACCTTTCTTTTCCAAAATGCCTATGAATTATTTATGTGAAGTGGTACGTACTGAAGTTGAATATTTGATAGCTATTTATTCAATTATGCTTTAATCAGTGTTTCATGCTATCTTTATGTGGTTTTATTATGCACAGTTTATGTTTTACTATGATGTAAATCACCCTAAGGACCCTTTTTCATTAAAAGGCTGGCTAGAACCACGATAAATAAATAAAAGTTGTTACCAGTTAAGGTATAACAGCAGTCAGTTAAGTAATCACAAGTAGGGATGTTTCAGAATTGCCCTCTTCAAATTCTCCCTCCAACCCAGATTTTAGGATTCTAACCTCTTCATGGCTGTGTTCTGTTTCACCATTCTTCCATCTTGCATTTTTGGTATTTATCATGATAGATTTGCACTTGTAGTTTGTTACTGCCACAGTTCTCGCTTGGTTCCCTAAGTTCTATCCACCATCTACTTAGGCATGCCATGCACACAAGCAATCATGCACATTATAACACCAGGTAATGGAACAGTCCATCCCTGATCTTGAATACACACATTTCCTTAAAAACTCCAGTGTCAAGGTCCAGGCCAGTATCATTTACAAAAATACCAGCAGCCAACAGGTACCAAGTCTATATAGTCTACAAATGGCTAACCAGTCAATTTTCACTACACATTTTCTCTCTCAACAGCGATGAACCTAGTAGCATGTCATGCTTTTAAAGATGCCGTAGAAACTGCAGCAGTACCTTTAACATAATTAGGTGAGTAGCCATGTTGGTCCGCAGTAGAGTGGCACCTTAGAGACTGACAAGACTTTTGAGAGTCAGAGCTCCAAGCTTATACTTTGAAAATCTTGTTGGTCTCTAAGGTACCACTGAACTAAAAATCCAGCTGTTCTACTTTTGACATAACATGGATAGAGCTTGTTTAATCTCCTTCAAACAGGTCCTATTTTAAACATTAGATGAGAAATACAGTAATGGAGTGTGGCTGTGTAATGTCTAAAAGCATTCAAATTTCCTTTATCATAAAATGAGAGAGTGAAAGCTACAAACACAGCTTTGATTATGGTGCCCCGTATTTTATTTATTTATCGTCAATCCTTTTCACTGAGAATCAAGATGGATTACACAGTGTTAGAGAAATCAACAGAGTAAGATACCTGAAAGGCAAAGTAATAGGACTAGGATTGCAGAAATTTGAAACAAAGCTTAAGTAGCAGACATGATAGGTTAACAATCCCCAAAAATCAAATTGCGTATGTGGCCACACTACTATACACAGTAGTGTGACCCACAGCACCATTCCTTCTATTAGAGCACCTTCTTGAACCATTGTACTGTAATAAGGTTCTGATGCCTTTATAAAGACAACCTCCTGAACAATTCTGTTTCACAGAGTCTGCAGAATGCCAGCAGTCCTGACCTTCTCAGGCATGCTATTCCACAAGGTTTGGGTCTCAACAGAGAACGCATGTATAGGTGATGTTGCTCATTTACAGGACAGTAGTTGCAGAAGGCCCCGTCAGATAAGTGAAGCTATCATGGCAGGGAACAGGAGACAGCCTTGTCCTCTCGCGGTCCTCTCGCCCCTTCTGTTTAACATCTATGTGAAGCTGCTGGGTGAGATCATCCGTGGTTTTAGGGTAAAGTACCATCAGTATGCCGATGACACTCAGTTGGACATCTCTACCCTGGATCTCCCCAATGATGCCCTTAACGTGATGTCCCGGTGCCTGGAGGCCGTACGGATCTGGATGGGGAGAAGCAGGCTCAGACTCAACCCTTCCAAGACCGAGTGGCTGTGGTTTCCGGCGCCCTGTTATAGCCAGCTGGTTCTATTGCTGACTATTGGGGGCAAGATTTTGGCCCCCCCCGAGAGGGCTCGCAACTTGGGTGTCCTCCTGGATGCGTGGCTGTCGTTAGAAGATCATGTGTCGGCCATGGCCAGGGGGGCTTTTTATCAGGTTCGCCTGGTTCGCCAGTTGCGTCCCTTTCTGGATCGGGACGCCTTGCGCACAGTCACCCATGCCCTCGTTTCCTCCCGTCTGGACTACTGTAACGCTCTCTACATGGGCTCCCCTTGAGGACCACCCGGAGGCTACAATTAGTTCAGATTATGGGAGCGACACGGCGCGCCCATGTAACACCTCTCCTGCGTGAGCTACACTGGCTTCTGGTGATCTTCCAAGTGCGCTTCAAGGTGCTGGTTACCATCTTTAGAGCATTCCATGGCTTAGGGCCTAGGTATTTACGAGACCGCCTGCTGCTACCGATAGCCTCCCACAGGCCAGTACACTCCCACAGAGAGGGCCTCCTCAGGGTGCCGTCGGCCAAACAATGTCGGCTGTTGACCCCCAGGGGGAGAGCCTTCTCTGTTGGGGCACCTGCCCTCTGGAATGAATTGCCCCCGGAGACCCGTATGGTCCCTGACCTACACACCTTTTGCCGTGCCCTTAAGACGTTATTATTCCAACAAGCGGGGCTGGCCTAAATGTGTTTTACTTGAGTTGTTCTGTTCTGAGTTAAATTATCCAACATGTTTATATTTTATATTCTTACTGTTTTATATTTGTATGTTTTATTTTGGCTGTACACCGCCCTGAGTCCTTCAGGAGATGGGCGGTATAAAAATTCAATTAAAGTTAAAGACATAAGGGTCTAAGGCCTCAATGGGCTTTGTATGTGATAGTCAGCACCCTGAATTGAGCTAATGACGTGACTACAGAATGAGCGTAAAGTGCATGCTCTACTTAGCTCCTGAGAGTAGTGTATTGCAGCATTTCATACCAATAGGAGCCTCCAAGGGCAGACCTATGGCTCTAAAGACAGATGTCCAAGCAACACAGTGAGGAGAGCACTGCAAGACTCAAGGACTGTACAAGAAATTTCCATGATTTTTAAAAAATAAATAGAGACCTGAACCAAGGAAAGATGACAATGGGCATGAGCTAAAGTTAAACAAGTCTAATGCCAACAATGAAAAGAGGGAGTCGTGTATTCCAAACCCAAGAAATCAATATAATTTCAAGGACAGTAAAATTATAAAACCCTTCCAAGAAACACAAAAATTTAGTTGGGAGTTTTCTTGCCACTGATTCATATCTACAGCTCTTTGAGTATCATGAGTCTCTGCCTGCAGATACAATGGGTACTGTAAAAATTATGGAATATTCAAATAAAGTTTTTATCCATAGCATAAAAGAAAATCAACTCAATCTGTAAGAAGTTCATTTGACAAATGTGAAGAAGGGCTACATCACTGAAAGATGCTTTGGACATTTCTCCTCCACTAATTTTTTATTTTACAGGAAGACTGCCTAAAGAAATATGAGTAGCAGCAACACTTTTAAGATACATAAAACTGTAAAGAATCCTAAATATAAGATCAATCTGATGAGGACTTATTTCTACTAAGCCAGTGAGATCCAGCAGTGTCAGACTAAGATCTTGGAAACCCAGCCATGGAAGCTTGCTAGATGACCTTAGCCCAGTCACACACACAACCTAAAGAAACTCACAAGATTGTTGTGAGGACAAAACTGAGAACAATGAAATTTACTATGCATCACCATAGGAGGAAAACACTAGGTAAAAATAAAGTAAGCGGACAAACCTCCACCAAATTTTCTATCAAATCTTATAAGCCTCACAGTGACTTGAACCCTTCTCACAGTGCTAGGGGAAAAATAAAGCAAGAGTAAGCATTTACAAATATACTGGATTTGTGGTCAATGCCTTTTCTTATGCAAAAGCCTATTCTGGATAGAGGACAGTGTGTTAGAGGCTTCACTCACACTTGCCTTTTCCTAGAAAAATAACTGTGCTAGTATACTGCTGCAATAATAAGCGATGGCCTTACACCAGGACTGTGAACTATTTCACGAGACAATTTTATTCCACCGCATCTTCAAGAAATTGCAAGCCTCCTCTTTGTTTCCTGTTTCTGTTGACATTCCATCCCACGTAAACACTGTCCCTGGTATTCCCCCATTCCGGCACGCGGCATCTTGACAACTTGCCTTGACAGCTCCTCCCCTTCCGTATATATTATTACCGCGTCTCCAACCTCCCCCTCTACATACACACAACCTTTCCTTCCAGTCCCTCAAAATAGACCTTCGCACTTCTAGGAATATTTCCGCCCGCCCCGTCCTATGAAACCTGCGCAGTCAGCAACCGCACCGGCGCCCAGACTCAAGCCCCGAGACCGGCAACAAGCCCAGGTCCTCACGTGCTGCCTGCCCCTCTTGGACAGACACCCCTCCATCTAAAGGAGAGACAATCTCGGGCCTTCAAGGCCAACATCCATCTTCACTCGGGTTGCCATCTCTGGGTTGGGAAATCCCCGGAGATTTTAAGGGGTGCAGCCGGGGAGGGCGGGATTTGGGAAGAGCTGCAGCTCAGCGAGTTAGAATGACTTAAGAGTCCCCCCTCCCAAGAAGCCATTTCCTCGGAACTGATCACTGTGGCCTGGAGATCAGTGGCAAATCCAAGAGATCTCCAGGTCACACCTGGAGGTTGGCACCCTTATTTCTCCATCCATTTCCTTTCGCCCTCCTCCTTCCGCGTACCCATTCCTGAAGCGCCGCTCCCCTCTCCCGCCCCCTTTCCATACAGACACCCTCCGGCGTATCAGGGGCGCTTAGGCCTGCCTCCCCTCACGCCCCACAGGCAAACCCACTCCCTTTCCGCGGCCTGCCCGCAGCTCCTCTCTCGGCCCCGATAACCGCGCCCCCTTGCACTGCGCGGCCGGGTCCCGTACCTGCGCCACCGCCGCCGCCACCTCCCAAAGCACCTGCCATGGCGCCCGGTTTTGCGAGGGCCTACAGGGAACGACGAAAGACGCTCCCGCTTGGAGCGACCGCCGAAGGCTGTCACCGGTTGGCGCCGCCGCCGAGCACAAAACTAGCACAACATGGCGGCCGGGGGCTGAGGAAAGAAGCGGGGAGTGGGGGCGAACGTCGCCTCTGAGGCCGCGTTGCACTGTGGGATAGCGGAGGTCTCTCCTGATTGGTCGCACGGCCTCACTAGAGCAACATGCCGCTTGGCGGGCGCCTGCGCAGAGTTGAAAGTAGGGCAAAAGTGGGAGGGGGAGGGAGTGGAGTGGTGACGCAACGCGATATAAGCGCATGCGCAAACCTTTCTTTAAAAAAAAATATCCCCATTATTGACAAACGTCAGGGCTGTGAAGCGCACGCGCCGATTGGAAAACGGGGCGGAGAGTGAAAGCTGATGATGGAAATTAAAGGAGGCACGGAGCATGCGCCAAAAGAATTCTGGCGTCCGGGATTGGGTCTTTTCTTCCGCCAGAACATAGACAATCGAATCAAAATAAATCTTTATTGTTCTTCTGTGTGCCAAAAATGCATTTTTGGCTTATATACCACCTTATTCTTTCTACCTGCACTATTCCCTTGGATTTTATAAAAAGCCAAGCTGTATTATCATTCATTATTATTATTTATAATAGTAACGTGAACTTAATAAGATGCCAGTAGCAAGACTTGTCTAGCAATCATACAAATGTTTCCTGTCTGCCCCCCTCACTCCATTTTAGTCTTCCTGTCCGTCCTATTCAGCAGCCTCTGCTTTGCTTTGGGGGATAACGGTGCAGTCCGTTTCTCTGGTCTAAAGTAAATCACGGAATTAGACTGAAATAGCTATTTGGAATACACTTACTCTGAGTGAAATGTTTGAAGCGTGGAAAGAGGTGCAGTTGATTCTAATGCCTAACTTTAAAAAGATTCACACGGACGAAACCATGTAAGTGCTTGGAGCGCGGAAAGAATTTCAGTAAGATCTCAAGCCATCATCATCACCCCAGGGGAGACCCCATATAAATGCATGGAGTGTGGAAAGAGGTTCACTAACAGAACAAATCTCACTTCTCCCTAAAGCAATCATGCAGGGGTGAACCCACGTAAATACTTAAAAGTGTGGCAAGAGGTTCAATTGCAGCACAAGCCTTACTGTTCATCACAGAATCCACTGTAAAAGAGAGATCACACAAATGAAGTTTATTTATTTTATTCTTTCAGCAAAGAACGAAGGAATTTTTAAATTTTATTTTACAAAATTTCTACCCTGCTGAAATGATTTAAGGTTGTGTATTTCTTTAAATGCTCGGTATGTTACAGATGAGGAACAGGGGTGAAAGTGAGGGATGAGCTAGTGAGATGATTGGTTGATGACTGAGAGTATGGGAGGAGTTGAGAAGTGTGAGGGAGTGAAATCTGATTGGACAGTGGCTGCACTCTGGAGGAGGAGTGAACTGTGTGTGTGTCTGAGAGAGAACATTCAGTCTGGGCCAAGCAGACCACCTGTGTGGAAGTCTGAGGGGATTCTCATTCTAGTTCAGTTAGGCAACCTGTGTGGAAGCCTGAACTGTGTGTGTGTCTGTGAGAGAATATTCATTCTGCCTAAAGCAGGCAAACTGTACGTGCGCCTGACAGAGAAAGTCTATGTATGAGAGATTGGTCTAGCTAAATCAGGCAAGCTGTGTGGAAAGACCTGAATGAATCTGTGTGGTTTATTCTCTGTGAGTTTATTCTCATAAAGGCCAGTGATGAAAAATTACTTTGTGTGACTGATCCTATGTAAAGCCTATGTAAAGAAACAGATTTAAGAACAGATCTTTGAAACCATCAAGCTTAAAGTGTGAAACCAATACGCTTCATTTAAAAATAAAAGTTTCATTTGTGTTTTTGTTCATCCCAGAGTCTATGTGATTCCTATATATCCCATTCCTATCCTTAGGGCAGCGTAGTCCCACGAAAGAGCCTGATGCTTCGGCACATTATTCAGCGGGAAATTTAAATGAACTAGTTTGGAATATAATTCCTGGTGGCAGCATTATCTATCTACCCAGAGATAGATAGATAGACAGACGGACGGACGGACGGATGGATAGATGATAGGCCTTCACAATCCAAAACCTTTCATTAAAAAGACAAAAAAATACATGAATACAAATATAATTTACATGCATATAAATAAAATTACAATAAAATGCATTTTACCTAAAATGTAAAAAATAAACAACATTAAAACCAAATGGTTTCTAGCAGCTTATAAGACAACCATCTGTATCAGGTGTTTACTCTCCTAGTTGCCACAACTGCCCTTATTTTCCTAGCAGCCAGGGCATAGAATGCCATCCTATTCGAAATAAAAGGGTCTGTGTCTGAAAGTATAAAATTTAGTTTATCAAAGACAGAAGATGGAGACCAGATAAAATATTTGCCAGAAATTTTCCCCTTCGTTCCTGGTATAAGGGAAAAAAGAAGAACAGGGTTAAAAGCAAAATCTAATTTCACGATAGAAAGGGAGTCATCATGATACCCGCCTTTCTGTCCTCAGAAGGACCACCAAGGCAGCTAACAAATTGAACAACACTTCATTAAATTATCATTAGATATTGGAAAAGCTTTTGATTCCTTAGAAACATCTTTCTTAGATGAAACATTACATTATATGGGCTTTGAAGATAACTTTTGTCAGATAATCAAGACAATTTATTCACAACCCAAAGCACAAATTAAAATTAATGGAATAACATCAGAAAAAAATATATCAGCATAGAGGAACAAGGCAAGACTGCCCTCTTTCACCTATATTATTTGCAATAGCATTAGAACCTTTAGCAATAGCAATAAGGGAAAATACTCAAATTCAAGGAATTACATTCAAATCAAATACTTATAAACTCAGTATATTTGCAGATGACATGCTATATATTACAAATCCTTCAATATCATTGCATTATTTATCAGAAACGTTAACATTATTTGGTCAAATTTCTGGTCTAGAGGTAAATTACACCAAATCAAATATACTTCCTTTAAATTTAGCAGCTGTAACCCAGTTCAAAATTAAACAATATAATTTCTGATGGAAACCAACACATATAATCATATTTAGGAATAATCTTACCATCTGATCTTAATCAGCTTTTAAAGTTGAACTACATAAATATAATTTCAGAAATAAAAACAGAATTAAACAATTAGAATAAAAACAGCAAACATGGTATGACATATACCATTTAATAAAATCCTTTATACTCCCTAAATTAATTTTTCTTTTTTGTGCAATACCAATATTAATTCCACCAAACCTTTTTTTAAAAATGGCAGACTTTGTTTAATACATTTTTGTGGCAGTATAAACATCCAAGAATCACTTTTACAACACTAAGGGTAAAGAATATATAATGAGGCTTTAATTTTCCGGACATTGGTTTATAGCAAAAAGCAGTTTGATTAAAAATGCAATTTATATAATACAAAATGAAAATCAAACTGTCTGGGTTAATCTTATGCAAAGCACACAACAAAATGAGTCTATTCAGGATCTGTTGCCGAACAAGCAAAATTTACAGTCCTCAAGTACTAAACAAAATATCTTTTTTACAGCTATCTTAAAAGTATGGGATGCTTATAGAAGCAAAATTATTCCAGAACTTTCTAGGTTTTCTTCCTTTTTATCTCAGAATTGGTTTCCTCCTGTTACCGGAACTGGTCTTCTTGTGAGTAAGAGAGTTTGAGGGGGAATTAGCAGGCAAGGAAGACAGCTATATGGGAGGCCGGTAACTACGGGATCTCGTTCACTAATGTTTACCGGGTCCCTTCCGAAATAGCAAACAAGGTTGATGCTTAAGTTCAAATAACAATCTTTTATTAGAAAGAAAATGCATGCACATACACACAGAAATGCGAGGGGAAATGGTTACACATACACAGAGTCCTAGGAAGCTAGCCAGAAGTTGGGATAGAGAGAGGGGAATATGTATATCTACCTATCCTGAAGAGTAGTCCAGTCTGCGGGAGAAGAGAGTAGCTTCAAACACCAGCATTCTCGGCCAGGAGAGCAAGAGGCTTAGGGCAAACCTCAAGGGAACAGCGCTTTGGATCCAGTAAGAGGCTTAGGGAAGTGACCCTAAGGGAGCAGCCAGGAAGCATGCACAATTTGAATCGGCCAAGGCACTTCTCTTATAGAGTAAAACGTGCCCTGAGGTGGGATGGCCAACCTAGCTGTTGGAACAAAGACCCCAATGGTCAGTTCCTGGGAGTAACAAAAGGTTTGACTACCTTGATTGGTAGCTGCCGCAGCATGTGAAAGAAAATGCAAAACTTGTCCTGACTCTGCACAATAGGGCAGTTTGTTAATGAAATCTACCGGAGCTAAGTTGATGAATTTAGTTGGGGAATGTACCTTCCCAGGAATGAACTGTAAATACTTATGAATGCCATTTGATTAGCTCCTCAATCAAGGACAGCAGATCTCATCACGGAAGGAGGGAAAGGAATGTGGGGATGACTCTGCGAGACCTTTGTTGCACTGGACTCCTCCTGGATCTGGAGAGACTGTAAATCCAATCACCACTGATCACCCCGCATTCCTATGCGGCATTCCATTCCTGCCTGGGTCTCCTGGGCAGGACTCAGCAACTGTTAGCTGGTAGTCTTCTGGATGCAATACAAGCTGCCATTTTAATTCCAGAGGCCTGGTGCCATTTAATATCACACGCAGCCATGTTGAAATGGCTATTAAAGATGGCGGAGGCCGGGCCGACTGCTTACACTCCTGGACAGTCTCCTACCTTTAGTAACAAGTGGAGACAACATAATATAACATGGTTAATAGATATTGCCTCAAAAATGGATTACTTGATAAATCAGAGTTAGAACAGAAAATTCATAGTAATATTTCATGGTATATGTACCTACAATTAAAGAATCTAGCTATCCATATAAATCTAAAAGATATCATGAAAGAAACAAAGACCTATTTGAACTGATAAATAAAAGAATCTTCAAATAAAGGATTCATTTCCAAAATTTATAATATCTTATTACAGATTATCAAACCGAAAAGCTTACGTTTTCAAATAAAATGGTATCAAGACTATGGTAATATACTATCAACAGAATGATGGGAGACAATATGGTCATCTAATTTACTCAATTCATCAACAGTAAATATAAAGTTGCAATCATATCAGATATTAACTAGATGGTACCTTACTTCCAAAAAATTAGCAGCCATATATTCTAAAAGATCACTATTATGTAGATGTGGAACTTATTTACATTGTTGGTGGAAATGTTGTTATATAGAAGAATTTTGGGGAAAAAAATTTAAACCAAATATTTGTTTTGACTGAATATAAAATACCAATGAAACCTGAGCTGATATTCCTAGATGAATGGGATAATATAGATATTCCTCAAATTAGGTAAGACCTTATAAATATCTTTTTAACGGCAGCAGAAATGCAACAGCACTTAGATGGAAAGATCATGTGATACCTACAATAATGAACTGATATTCAAAAATCTGGGACCACTTCATATTTGAGAAGATTAATAACAGAATTTATCAATCTGAAAACTTCCCCAAGACAACAAATTTTATGGGGAAATGGTTTCCTTTCTTTGAATTTATTAGCAGTAAAAATATACAACCACCATAATAAAGTTGATAATAAAACTTATCAAACAATTTTGAATTTATAAAACTAGAGTACTTGAGACCTTTTAGTATATCGATAATTTTTAGGTCTTAATAGTTTAATATAATTATATGTAAGTTAATATTATTTTGCATTGTATTTAATAAGTACAATTGTATTAGCAAGATATATTACATCTGTATGGATAATCTGTAGTTCATTTACATTTGAAATAAATATGGGGGGGGATTTAAAACTTCATAAAATCACATTTAAAACTATTAAAACCAACCAAAAAGAACAACACATTATTAAAACAGAACTAAAATACATACAAAGACATAAAAACAAAAATTAGAACATTGAGCAGGAAGAAGGGATCACTCTAAAGAAACGCCAAACAAAACAAAAAGGTCCTCATCTGGCCAGCGAGGGGGGGGAAGGTACAGGAATATGCTGATGGGAGCGAAGCATGCCCCCACATGCTCTAGAGAGCCCTTGTGTCACATAGGGATACCAGGTCCCCAGTGGGAGTGCGGGATCCCCCCTTCCATCATCCACCTCCCCCCCCACTCACCTGGCTGGCAGGAGGGGAAGGTGGGGGAATAGGCCTCCCGGGCATGCTCCCAGGAGCGACATCATCATGCCACCCAGGGAGTGCTCCCATACTTCACAGCTGGCAGATCTGGCCCCAAATGGGCCAAATCGAAATGATGTCAGAAAAGGTGATTGTCAGGTCCACCTCTTGCTAGGAGAGTAAGGGGACCTGGCAACCTTAGTATCACGCCAGCAATGACATCATTCCTGAGGGCTGATTGAGTAAAAATAGATCCCCCAATTTCATGTCATTCCTGCTATGATATGGGGGCAGGGTGATCCAGAGCATGTGTGCACACTGCACACACACAAGATAAGTGCCTCCCATGTGCAACTCCTCCCTGCAACCCCTTCATTCCCTGCTTTTGCTCCCCCCAGAGACCTGGCAACCCTATCCTGCCCACAGATGACACTTGCTTATCCAGCAGTAGGCCTGGATCCAAGAGCACCCCCAGACTACAGACCTGTTTCTTTAAGTAGAGTACAACCCCATCCAGAATGCAGGACACCTTCAATCCCAGGTCAAACCATCTACTCACTAGTAGAACTTTTGACTTGTTGGGATTAAGCTTCAGTTTATTAGCCTGCATCTACCCTAGAATTGCCTCCAGGTGTTTCTACAGCCTTTCTTGGATAGAAGCATAAGATAGAGCTGAGTGCCACCCCCAGATTGGTACCAACCCAGCCCAAATCTCCTGATGACCGCATCCAGCAGTTTCATGAAGATGTTAAAGAGTATAGAACATTAGATGGAACCAGGGTTTTTTTTCTGGGAAAAGAGGTGGTGGAACTCAGAGGGTTGCCCTCAGAGAAAATGGTCACATGGCTGGTGGCTCTGCCCCCTGATCTGCAGACAAAGGGGAGTTTAGATTGCCCTCCGCGCCGCTCGGCAGCGCAGAGGTCAATCTAAACTCCCCTCTGTCTGGAGATCAGGGGGCGGGGCCACCAGCCATGTGACCATTTAAAAGAGGTTCCGGAACTCCGTTCCCCCGCGTTCCTGCTGAAAAAAAGCCCTGGATGGAACCCTGCAGGACCCCCTAGGCCAAAGGTTAAATGTCTGAGCTACAGTATCTTTTTTTTAATTTTATTTTATTTTTTATTTTTCAATATCTAACATACAAAACTACTACATACATACATACCCTACAAAACAGTAACTACAAAAGACTACAATAGCACAAGGGATGGGAAGGAAAGGAGAAAAAAAAGAAAGGGAAGGGGGGGGGAAAGGGGAAGGTAATCTACAAACACTAAACACTACGTTTCATGTTTTCCCTTCATACTGCCATTATTCAAAAGTTAAAGCTTTGTATTATATTGATGGAGTGGTTGACCTTACTAAATGAAAATTACAATTTAAATTCAAATTAAATTTTTCTTCCCCTCCTGGGTCCCGGACGCAATTCTCTCTGAGCAGCTGCAGCCGCCGTGCTCATTTCCTCCCCCTCCCCCTCAGACTTCTCCTTTTCGTCTTGCTTGGTGCACTGAAATTCCGGATTTTTATCCTCAAAATCCCTTAGTTGATCTTCTGATAATAACTTGAAAGCTTGATCTTTGTGACTGAACCAGATTCCTTCCGGAAATAACCATTTGTACTTTATTCCACGTTCTCTCAGAAGAGCTGCGAACTTTTTATACTTAAAACGTCTTTTCCGAACTAGAAATGGGACGTCTTTCAATATCTTAACTTTATTACCCAAAAAGTCCAAATCCGCATTGTATGAATTATATAGGATAGTGTCCCGGATCCTCTTAGATGAAAAATCAATAATGATCTCGCGAGGCAACTGACGCTTCATTGCATATTTTGAAGTAGCCCGACGGACTTCCAAAATGGCGCTTTTTACTTCTTCTTTAGTTGCCCTCGCGGGTGTCGCCAATAGCTCCGAGACCAGACCCCGTAAATCCTCATTTTCCTCCTCTTTCACACTCTGGAGACGCAAAATTGTCTGTGTTCGTTCCACTTGTAGCCCGATCAGCTGATTCTCCACCAGTTTGAGCTCTTTATTCGTAGCCTTCACGAGTGACGCACTTTCCCGAGCAGACTTCTCTGCCCCCCCCGCTGCTTCCTTAATGGTTTTCACTTCGCTCTCAATTAAGCCCACCCTTTGATCTGTTTCATTCAGCTTGTCAACAAAGGGTATAGCTTCACCAACCGCCCTCCGCACTACCTCCTCCAACGACTCTCCCTTTAGGGCAGCCGAAACTGACTTGCCCAGGGCAGGACTTTGTTTTTTTGTTGCCATTTTAGGGGGGGGGACCGCCAGCCGGATTCTGAAACTCAGCAAAGGGGGAGAACAAGCCTTCTTAGCTTCAGATCCCACCACTCCTTCACACGCTTGTAGTATCAGAAGGGATTCGCTTACTTGCAGGCTCTCGCCTAATTCTGCTCTTTGCCGTTTTCCATGGCCCGGCAGCACTCGAGGCGCCGCGCACGTCCGCCGGCCTCCGTAGGGACAAACGGGCAATTAACCCCCCGCATTGATTCCGGGGGGCTCTTCCCGCAGCGTCCCGGACCCAGCCTCCCTCACTGGGAGTTTTGGGGGCTAATCTTCGCAGATCAGCCGCCCGGACAGGGTGCTCGGGCGCTTCCTCTCGAGCCCGCGAAGAGGAGCGTCCGACATGGCTGAGAAAACGAAACCGACTCCTCGTCTGAGCTACAGTATCCACCACCGCCACCTTCTGAAACATACCCTCCTGGTAGGACTGGAACCGCGGTACAACAATGCATCCCATCCAAGCCTGGAAAGGAGGTCCAGAAGGATACTATGATCCATGGTATCAAAAGCCGCTGAGAGGTCCAGGAGAAACAGCAGGGTCACACTCCCTTTGTCCATTTCCTGGGGCAGGTCATCTACCAGGGCGATCGAGGCTGTTTCAGTCCCATAACCAGACTGAAAACCAGACTGGAAAAGATCTAACCCAATCAGAGAGCCATATCAGCAGCCATCTTTTTCACATGCCTACTTGAGAAAGTCCATATAAATGTCATAAGTCAGTGTGGTATAGTGATTACAGTGTCAGACTAGGATCTGGGAGACCCAGGTTCGAATTCCCACTTTGACACGGTGGCTTGCCGTGTGACCTTGGGCCACCACACACTCTCAGTCTAAACTACCTCACAGGGTCATTGTGTGGAGAAAATGGAGGAGAGGAGAATGATGTGAACCACTTTTGGTCTCCACTGGGAAGAGAGGTGGGGAATAGATAAATAAATAAATAAACTCTGTATGTGTTAACGTCTGATGATTTATCCCAATAGAACATATCAGGGGGCTAAATATTTTTAAAAGATCCATTGCGCATATCCTGGAATATTTGGGATGACCATTAGGCTTCTCCTACATCAATGGTGTGCCTTAAGAGTATAAAACACGTGAATAATACCCTGTGGGATTACCTACCAACCCACATCCTGTCACAGTTTCAGTTTCCCACCAACCCAACTGCACCAGGCTTACCAATGTAAAATTAAAAAGAAAAATCTAAACTGTGGGTTAAAGGGGATAGGATCTGTGCCTGAGTAGAAGCCCACCCAAGACAGGAATGTTCATTGAGGTAAAACTGATCCTCAAAGCTTAACTGTCTCTCAGCCTTAAAATCCTCTCCCTCTAACTTCTCCCTGTCAGTGTCTAACTCCTGCCACAACTGCTATTGGTGATTCTGACTCCTGCTGTCATTGGCTGCTTTGTCTCTGGGGTGTGTTTCTTAGTGCACTCTCTCTCTCACACACACACACACACAAACTTTACTCAGATAATGTGATTTACACAGAAGTATATGTGATGATGATGATGCAATGCATGAATCTACCTTATACACCTCAGACTATTGGTCCATCATCCGGCTCTGTGATTCACACGTGACACACTGTCACTGATCTTAAAAAGCACTTGAAGGGAATCACCTGCCTACTTGGCAACCCCCCCCCCCCGGGGCTCAACACCCGATTGGTGATACATCTTTGATCCTCACAGTTGTGCAATGATGTCATGAAGCTATACAGAGAAGGTGATGGAGTGAGCCCTCAAGTCACACCTGACTTATGGTGACCCCTACTGGGGTTTTCATGGCAAGAGACTAACAGAGGTGGTTTGCCATTACAAGCATCTGCAATCCTGGTCTTCGTTGGAGGTCTCCCATCCAATTATTAACCAAGGCTGACCCTGCTTAGTGTCTGAGAGCCAAGCTACAAGTGACGCCTGACACAGGTTGGACACTTGTCAGCTTCCCTCAAGTTTTGATGGGAAATGTAGGCAGCCTGGTCTTGCAGCTTGGCTCTCCAACTGCTGTCCAGTGGACTTTTCAACTGTCACTTGTCCAACATTCCGCCAAGCTGCCTACATTTCCCATCAAACTTGAGGGAAGCTGACAAGTGTCCAACCTGTGTCATTTGTCACTTGTAGTTTGGCTCTGAGATCTCATGAGATCAGGCTTGCCTGGGCTTGGATTCTAATTTGTATTGATATTGTCTTTGTGTATATGTGGTTTTTATGTTGCACTAGTTTTCAAACTGAATTCAGACGTCTGTTTCTCCATCATTCTGCCAAGCAGCACCAACGTGTGCTGTATCTGCCAAGTGAACAGCGGCAAAGGGAAGGCAAGAGATACAAGCCTCATTGGGGCTCTGATGTATTCAGACCTGTGGCCTCCTGGGCTCCTTCGGTTATCTTACCAGGCCATCGGACTTATTTATCAGACCCTATCCACACTAAGCTTCACACCTGGTTTTTAATTAATTTGTTCCTCCCCACAAACAAGCTAGGTAACCCATCCCCTTGCACTCCATACTAGAGCACAAGCGTACCAATAGAGATGCCTCAACCAATATAGATACAATTTTGGAAGCACTATCTTGAATAACCAATGATTGACTTCATTGTACATGGTACTAGGATTTAATTAAGCGATAAGGCCCATCATAGCAGGGTCCTTTATCTTTAAGATAATGATTTGTCAGGCTTACCCCAGGAGGTATTTATCTGAAAGATAAGCAAAAGGTACATTGGTGCCTCCTTGTTAGTTTAAACCCTTTAATTAAAAGTCCTCTTTCAAAAAAAAGTTATAGGTTGTTATTGTCTTTGTTTCCGCTCTTGAGAGGTGCGAATGAGTAAGGTGATAGGTTTTACTGACCAACTTTTATTATTGAAGAAGAATAAAAAGAGTTTTGAGTAACTCCCAGTCTTGATCCAAAAGGTTATATCACTGCCTTACCTATATCAGGAAACTGCAATGTGGTTTCATGGGACTGTCATCAAAGGAGATTTGGAAACTTTGGTTGGTTCAGATCATGACAGTCAAGGGGGTGGCAGGGCCTTGCCATGTTTATGTTTGTTATCAGATTTATAATCCTTCCCCCCAGCCCTGTATGCAAGTTCAGGGTGGCTCACAACAGGCATATAAATACAAAAATTTAAAATTACATATTAAACAGATAAGGAACATGTTTTTCTCGTATTAAAAGATCTATAGAAGCAGTACCTAATCATGTTTAGCCTGTAAGCACTTTTGCTGCATGTGCAGACCAAGTCATCTTCTGTATATCGAAAATTGCATCCCATTCTAGTATAACCAACCCTGACCTGGATAACCCAGGAGAGCTTTATCTCATCAGATTTCAGTAGCTAAACAGGGTTAGCTTTGGTTACTAATTGGATGGGAGACCTCCAACAAAGACCAGGGCTGCAGAGGCAGGCAATGGCAAACCACCTCTGTTAGACTCTTGCCTTGGAAACCCTATTAGGGTTTGGCATAAGTCAGCTATGACTTGAGGGCATTTTTCTAATATGACCAAGAAACAGGATGCGTTTATGTAGATGAAGAGGCAGGACTATGCAGATGGAAGCAAGATTGATTCTCTATGGCTGGGTCATCAGAAAGAAGGAGCAGACTCAGCCTCCGGTCAAATCCACATTACTCATTCTAAGTCGCATGTTCCCCGCATTCCCCACGCAATCCCGAGTGCCGGTCACATTACCTCATTAAACAGACGCATTTCATTTGCATTTCTCCCGAATATGTGGTCACAGGTTTTCAACGGGAGTTTCACGGTGGCCGTGAACGGGCCAATGCACAATTTACGTGGTTTTTTTAAAAACCACCCACCTTCCTGTCTCTCCGGCCGTTCCAAGAGTTCCTATTGGCTGATTCAACTTGCAAGTGCTCCGTAGTCTGCAAAAGACTGTTTTTGACTTCATAGCATTGGATTTATTGATTATGCTGTTTCTGAATCAAATCTGTTAGTTTGAAAAATCATTTTGGGGTGAATCCCTCCTCAGAACGGACTTGCGAAACTTCCTTTTTAACTGTTTTTTATTTTTTTATTTTATATTACTGTAATATTGAAATTACAAAATATTGAAATAATGACACTCCAAGGAAGTGAAACTTCAGTAAAATTCAGGCACTGAACTGTCCTGCATAGGAAATGCCCACGAAAGCTTCCCACATGCTTCCAAATTTCCAAAAAAAGAAACGGGAGAGAGCCATCAGTGCTGTCAGTGGGGGAAAGAGAGGCATCATTATCTTCAATGATGTTTCTTTATAAGGCAAGATCGAAATAACGGAAAAGGGCGCTCAAAAAATTTTTTAAAAATGGGCGGGGAAAAAAGGTCCCGCCCAAAAAAGCGGTTTTCGAGTGGCCGTGTGACCGGAGGGACGCGCGAGAAAGACGAATTGGAAGCAGGAGTGTGAACGAAGAGGAAAAAATCGCGGATTGGAGGCAAACGGAAGATATCCGATAAACATGCGGGTAATGGGTGAATGTGGATTTGACCTCCATCCCCCCGGTCCCCTTGATTCTTACCTTCTTCCATGTAAAGGACCCAAAGTTATTTCATTTGCATTTGCATCTTTTGAAAAAAAGAAGACTTTTATGTCTTCAAACTGCCCTGATTTGGTCTCTCTTACACATGCCTTCCTTTCAAGCTCAAGCCAAGAATGCTACTTGGAGCGAACCCACTGTCATTTCGCATTGCAGCTCTGAGCGAACGTAACGAGAAGCCAACTTGATCCTTCTGTAACACTTCTCTTTGGAAGTACAACTCTGCCTTTTCTGTTGTCAGCTTTCATTTAGAGCACGGAGGAAGCTGTATGACTTGAAAGCAACACTAGGCGATTCTTAGCCTAAGCTTCAGACATTTCCATATATATGTTTGCATCAGGGGAGTAAATATGTTCTGAATAACCCTGTTATCATGGAAACTGTACCTACTGTATAATCAGGACAGAAGAAAATACACCAAGCTCTCAGGTATGCTTTCACAGCACCCATAAGGACACACATTTACCTAAACTGTGTCTTTACACAGGGCATAATTCAGTGGGACAACTTTCCCCGCAAATCCCATAGAAATAAATGTATGCTTTTGTACTATGGTATTCTTGCACCACTTTCATCAATTTCATTGCTGTTCATGCAAGAGAGCATCCCACTGGACTGTACTCCAAGCGCTCTGCTGCCAGCCATGCTTGCTTAGTGGATATTTAGTTTAACATAGAAGGAAACAAATAATAAAAATCGCAGCTTAACAGAAGCTTCTTGTTCCAACCAATTGGAATTTGCAGGCATCATCTCTAAAACTGCAGAAACTTATTGCGGGTTAGGCTTTACTTGATTACAGTCAGTGGTGCTATTACACTCATATTGAAAAACTCACATTCTGGATTCCTCGTCAGGTGCTGGCTGCTTCAAGACTAAAATCTGGGTTGGATTCGTTTTCGTTTTCTCAGCCATGCCGGACGCTCCTCTCGGCTGGTCCGGGAGGAAACGACCGGGCACCCTGACCGGGCGGCTGATCCGTAAGGATTAGCCCCCAGGACTCCCAGGGAGGGAGCCAGGGTCCGGGACGCGGCGGGAAGAACTCCCCGAAATCAATGCGGGGGGGGGGGAATTGCCCGTTTGTCCCTATGGAGGCCGGCAGATGTGCGCGGCGCCTCGAGTGCCGCCGGGCAACGAGAAACGGCAAGTAAAAGAAACAGGCGGAAGCCTGTAAACAAGCGAATCCCTTCTGTTCTACAAGCGTTTGTGAAGGAGAGGTTGATCTGAAGAAGACTCGCTCTTCCCCTTCGTGGAGTTCCAGAATTTTGTTGGCGCCCCCCCCCAAATGGCAGCAAAGAAGCAAAGTCCCGCTCTCGGTAAGTCAATCTCGGCCACCTTGCAGAAAGGGGAGTCGCTCGAAGAGTTGGTGCGCAGGGCGGTGGTGGAAGCCATAAAACCCTTTGTTGACAAGCTGAATGAAACTGATCAAAGGGTGGGCTTAATTGAAAGCGAGGTGAAAACCATTAAGGCAGCAGCGGGGGGGGCAGAAAAGTCTGCTCTGGAAAGTGCGTCACTTGTGAAGGCTACAAAAAAGGAGCTGAAGTTGGTGGAGAACCAACTGATCGGGCTACAGGTGGAACGAACGCAGACAATTTTGCGTCTCCAAAACGTGAAAGAGGAGGAAAATGAGGATCTGTGGGATTTGGTCTCGGAACTACTGGCGACACCCGCGAGGACGACTAAAGAAGAGGTTAAAAGCGCCATTTTGGAGGTCCGTCGGGCTTCTTCAAAATATGCAACAAAGCGACAGTTGCCTCGTGAGATCATTATTGACTTTTCAACTAAAAAGATTCGGGACACCATCCTATATAACTCATACAATGCGGATTTGGACTTTATGGGTTTGAAAGTCAAGATTTTGAAGGACGTTCCATTTCTAGTCCGGAAACGGCGTTTTAAATATAAAAAGTTTGCAGCTCTTCTGAGGGACCATGAAATAAAGTACAAATGGTTATTCCCGGAAGGAATATGGTTCAGATATAAAGATCAGGCCTATAAGATATTATCAGAAGATCAACTAAAGGATTTTGAGAATAAAAACCCAGAACTCTGCTGCACCAAGAACGAAGAAAAGGAGGAGCCGGAGGGGGGGGGGGGAGGAGGAGAGCATCGCAACAGCAGTTGCACAGAGAGAATTGCGTCCGGGACCTAGAAGGGGGAGGAAAGTTTAATCAGAATTTGAAATGTTTATTTTCTGTATGATTAACCACTCCATCATTATTCTATGGAGCTATTTTTGTATTATGACAGTATGAAGGGAAACATTGAAGTGTAGTGTTTAGTGTTTGTAGTTCATTCCCCCCCCTTTTTCTTTTTCCACTCCCCTTTGTCCTTTCCCTCTCCCCTTTCCTTGTGATAGTCTGGTGTAGTGTTTTGTAGTTATGAAAAATAAAAAAAAATTATAATAAAAAAAAAGACTAAAATCTGGGTTACAGAAATTATGATATAAAGCAGTCGACCAATTTGAAAAGGACTACCAAGTGTTGGACTCAGCCCACTTTTCTCTGCCATTTTGCAGGCATTCTAGGGTGTTGATTGACTAGGAGAAATACATGAGCCCCTTCTGAGACTCTTCCAGCTTCAGTCCTGAGCGTTTGATTGATGATGATCATGGCTAGTAAACTGGAAATTCTTTGCTTGCTTATGTACAGAGGTCAACGGCGGAATTGTGTGACCCTGTCCTTTATTAATTGGTTTTATTGAAAGACTGATAGGCCATCTCTCTGTTATCCAGGGTAGGTAAGTGGTAGAGGACCCTGACCTGGATAGTGCAGGACAGCCCGATCTTGTCAGATTTCAGGGGCTAAGCAGGATCAGCCTCAGTTAGTAATTGGATGGGAGACCTTCAATGAAGACCAGGATTGCAGAGGCAGGCAATGGCCAACCACCTCTGTTTGTCTCTTGTCATGAAGACCCCACCAGGGGTCACCATAAGTCAACTATAACTTGAGGGCAAGGTTTCATTTTTAAGTGTTAAGGGGCAGATGAAGTGGAGGAGGAGGTGGCAGTGACAGAACACTTAATTGGGGGGCCTTGGAAGATATCATCCTCAGCCCCCCCCCCAAATCCTGGAGACCACATTAGAAAGCTCTGTGTGACTTGTAAACAAACTGACCTATGGTATATCAGTGATAAGCATGCACCAAAATTTTCTATCTGTAAGATCTGTTATGTTTGTAAGAACTTTTAAGATCTTAAAATAAGTGTTAAAAGTTTTAAGTGTTTAAGTGTTAAAATAAAAAAGAGAAATAATAAAATAAAAAATAAAGAGGAGAAAGGTTTGTATCTCCATTCAACAGCCACTCCCTCCGGGGAAAGGCTTATGAGGAACAAGGGAGCCATTTCTAACCTATCAGGATTCTTTTGGTAAGAAATCCTGCAAAAATGTGTTACCATTCTCTTCACAGAAGGGGAAAAAACACGTACATGTATGAAAAATCAGTGTTAGTTCGAGAGAAATTTCTGTTATTTCAGGTAGTTCTTTCTCCTTAATCTGGTGCAATTAGCAAAATTTTAGGTGAAGCTCAGACATTTAGAGTAAGTGCTGAAAATTGCATGCTATATCTGCTTCAAAGCTGTGATAACTGAAAAGTCCTAAACATTTACTTTATGAGAGAGCCACCATATTGAAAAATGGCAAATTTCTCTGTGTTTACCTAAGGGTGCTTATAGGTCTGAAACTAACAAGACATATCTGAAACTAATGAACCAAACTGAAAATTCTTGCATCCAGAAGGGCAAAAAGGTCTTAGACAACTACTTTGGAAAGGAATTTAAAACATAATATTTGAGAGGGGAGGCGCTTTCTATATCTTTACCACAGATAGCAAATGAGCATTTTCTGACAACTTTCAGAGTCTTATTCTAAATGTACAGTCAGCCACTATTAAATTTGGGAGGAAAGAAAGAGAAGGAGGAAGCCTTCCCCCTGAATAGATACCCCCAGGGAACAAAACAAGATAGCTTGTCTGCTGCTAGGGAAGAAGATGGGCAAAAAAACCCTTTCAAATTAATCTGGCATTTTAAAATAAATTAGGATTTCTGAAACCAACTAAAATTATTTTCTTTTGTTATGCAAAACTGTAATTATTTGTTCTATGCAAATATTCAAGTCGGTAAGTGGCTAAGTGGACAAAACCCAACCCTATAGGAAAGGAGCCCCGTGGCGCAGAGTGGTATGCTGCAGTACTGCAGCCCAAGCTCTGCTCATGACCTGAGTTCAATCCTGGCAGAAGGTAGTTCGATCCTGGCAGAAGGTTCAGGTAGCCAGCTCAAGGTTGACTAAGGGCCAAACTACAAGTAATGAATGACACAAGTTGGAAACTTGTCAGCTTCCCTCAAGTTTTGATGGGAAATGTAGCTTGGCGGAATGTTGGACAAGTGACAGTTGAAAAGTCCACTGGACAGCAGTCGGAGAGCCAAGCTGCAAGACCAGGATGCCTACATTTCCCATCAAAACTTGAGGGAAGCTGACAAGGGCCCAACCTGTGTCATTTGTCACTTGTAGCTTGCCCCTCAGCCTTCCATCCTTCCAAAGTCGGTAAACTGAATACCCAGTTTCCTGGGGGTAAAGTGTAGATGACTGGGGAAGGCAATGGCAAACCACCCCATAAAAAGTCTGCCAAGAAAACGTCATGATGTGACGTCCCCCCCATTGGTCAGTAATGACTCGATGCTTCCGCAGGGGACTACCTTTACCTTACAGGAAAATACAGTTGAGTCCTGGATGGAAACAACTAGAAATGTGGACATTGTCTTTTTACAACCACACTGCAGTACCATGTCTCACACATCATTAAAATACATACTGAGAGGGCTTTTAATGGCTTTGTTTCAGTGTCAAATTGTATTGGCTCATCGTAAATGAAAAAGGAAGCAAGAGAGGCCTGATTAAACCAAGTGAAAAGAAATGAGCAGTTTCTCTGAGCATCTACAGAGGCGGCACTCCTCAAAGTTTCTAATTGTTTCTGGGAAAGGCCTAAGAGGAAAAGATGTTTTGGACATTGTCAGATGCAGCATCATGATAAATTTATTGCTGGAATTTAATATGGTAGAAGAAACGAATACAAGCAGGTGTCTGGCTTGTGTCCTACTGTTAACAATTCCAACAATAAATTTATCATGATGCTGCGTCTGAACAACAGCTAAAGGCTAGTCTACAAGGGCCAAACTCAGAAAAAGAGAACAGATTCTTAAGATGAAAGTTTATTAGATGGAAAGTGGCATTTTCTTTTGCAGGAGAAGAAATTCCAACATATCTCTTAAAATTCATTCCCGTTAGAATTAACCACAGTATCTTCAAAATAATTCTGAGAGCAAGAAATCCTAAGCAGGTCTACTCAATGGTTGTTGTGGATTTTCCGGGCTGTATAGCCGTGGTCTTGGCTACTCTTTGTTGTGAAAAAAGATGGAATGGTTCTCGTGTCTCTGCAGCGTAGGATAAAGGTTAAAGAACAGAGTAGATGTGCTTTCTTGTTCCGAAGTGTTTCCAATCTCCGGGTCTGTTGAAATGTTTCCTCCCCATAGAGGTGTTCGATATATTGTCGAAGGCTTTCATGGCCGGAGAACGATGGTTGTTGTGGATTTTCCAGGCTGTATACCCATGATCTTGGCCAAGACCACAGCTATACAGCCCGGAAAATCCACAACAACCATCGTTCTCTGGCCATGAAAGCCTTCGACAATATATAGGTCTACTCAAAATCAGGTCTATTCAGTGGGGTTTTCTCCCATGCAAGTGTTCATAGGATTGCAGCCTAAATCATTGGGATTCTCTCAAATGCTGTGCTTTACGCAGCTAATGTATCTATAGTTGCTAGCAGACTTGTGAAATGCATATTTTGAATTCGTTTTGTAGCCTGCAATTTGCATGTGCCTTTGAAGTTCTTGCTGATACGGAATGCAATCGTTATCTGACATCAGCTCATTGATTTAGATAGACCAAAGAACAAAGCACAGAAACAGATATTACCCAGATGAATGTACTTTTCAACCTCAAATAGTAAAACTTCTCGCAAATCCTGCCAGAATAGTTCTGAGACAGGCAACGTTCCTGTTGATATAATAATAGTGCTGTTTGATTATTATTTTTCACCTGAGCGGGGAAACATAAGCATTTATTTGGATGTGTCTGGCTGGAAAAGAAGGACTGTTAAGCACACACAGAGAATCAGATATTTCTGTCCAAAAATGAGTTGAATCCAAAAAATACTGGAGATTAAACATATGTAGAAAAATTAGGTATTTTGAAAATATGGGTCCTGTGTGCCAGAACGTTCTCCGCTGACATGAATGGGAGATGCACAAAAGAACTACACTTATTTAGTTTCCATTCCTTTTAATTGAGCTTTTTCAGGATAAGTCTGCAGTGGGTTGCACTTAAGGAATTATTTATCCAAACTCCCTTCCTTAAAACAAAATGAGATCAGCTACTGATACCCAGCTGAATGTGCCCATATTAACTAAGGTGAGTTTGGTAGGAATGGAGAACACAACTTTTCTGTTGTTGCCCACAGACTTTGGAACCCCCCACCCCAAGAGATTAATAATGTTCAACTCCCATTTGTTGTTGCAGAGATCTGTACAAACCATTTTATTTGGAACGCATTTGCTGAATTATATTGGATTGATATCCTGACATGATGTTGATTTGTTTTTCCGTTGTCAGCTTTTACTGTTGCTGGTTTTAGTTTTATGGTTATTTTATTGCCTTTTTTTACAACTGTTTTATGTCTATTGACCAGTGGGGATTTTGTTGTTGTTGTTGGAGTTTTACTTCTTCATATTTTGATTATTTATCCTGATTTTTAAGCTTTTACTAGTAAAAGTTCTCTAGGTAACTATCCCATTGCTAAAACAAAAGCAAAAATCAAGTAATCTTTTTTCAAAATTGCTCTTGAAAGAAGATTGTACACTGCTCCCTTGGGTAACTTATTGCAAAACAAGTGTTTCCACTGGTGTTTAAAAGCAGCCTTTTCCACACAGTTTAAAACCTTCACTTTCTGCCCTCTCCACAGTGTTGAACCATTTCTTCTTTCCAGTATCTTTTTAATCAGCATAAAACTGAAGTTTTTTTCCGTGCAACACAAAGCCATTTCCCCCCAGACATTTTACACTGTGACTTTTTCCAGTTTAGCAAAATGGCGTGTAGGCTGAAGACAGTGGCCAGACTGAGGAAGAAGATCAGTGCGGACCCACACAAGGAAAGAGCATGTCGAACAGCAGTAACCCAGCACTACCACTCGCTTGTTAAAGATCCCTGAGCACAGAATATATGATAATTGCCATCTTTCTCCTAACTGTAGACAGTAACGATATAATAGCAAATTTCAGACATCTGAGCCTCACCAAGGGAATTGTCTTCAGAGAATGTTTATGGGTAGGTGTGGTTATAATAAACAATCTGTTTGCAATATGTTGGAACTACCCTGTACAAGCAGTGCATGAAGACAGAGAGAGAGAGAGAGTTCAGGGTGATTTGGAGCTCGAATTAGCTGACCTGCAGAGCCACGGAAAACTACATGCTACCAGACACCAGAGCTCAATCAGGAGGGTGCTAAGAAGTTGGCTGCAGGAGGTCTCTGAGATGGCCTGGTCAGAAATAAATAGGGTTGCTAACCTCCAGGTGGTAGCTGGAGATCTCCCGGAATCACAACCGATCTCCAGGTGACAGAGATCAGTTCCCCGGGAGAAAATGGCTGCCTTGGAAGGTGACTTCTATGTATCACACCCTGTTGAGGTCTCTCCCCAGGCTCCACCCCCAGATCTCCAGGTATTTCCCAACCCAGAGCTGGCAACCCTTGGAATAAATAGGAAGAGCCCATTAGATGGTCTACAGAATATGTATCTCAGAATGCCCATGAAGCTGCATTCTGCTGAGTCATGAGAACATAAATAACGCCTGCCAGATGAGACCACTGGTTCCTCTAGTCCAGCATACTGTTTCATGGAATGGCTAACTAGTTGCCCCAGAGGGCCAAACAACCGGCATAGAGGCTGAGGCCTTCCCCCGATGTTGCCTCCTGGCACTGGCATCCATAGGTTTGCTGCTTCTGTAGATGGAAGCTTCCCTTCAGTCATCAGGGCTTGTAGCCATTGATGGACCTCTCTTCCATGAATCTGTCTAACCAGTTTAGTGTCAGGACTCTAATCTGGAGAACCGGGTTTGATTCCCCACTCCTCTGCTTGAAGCCAGCTGGTTGACCTTGGATCCGTCACAGTATATTGATTGAATGATATTCTGGTTCATTTTAAAAAAAAATGCAAACACCCTGATGGCCCAAGAGAGCGGGTAGCCACTTTGGGGGGAACTGGGGCAGGGAAACTGTGGGTAAACCTGCTTTGTGGAAGCCCTGTTGTTGCTGTGCTTAATCAGCAGCCACACCAGCAACCGGTTTTGTTTTGGTAGCCATGTTGGTCTGCAGTAGAAGAGCAAGATTCAGGTCTAGTAGCACCTTAAAGACCAACTAGATTTCCAGGGTATGAATTTTTGAGTCAAAGCTCCCTTTGTCAGATACAAGGGGTGGGAAAAGGTTGGAATCTTTGTAATCCACTAGAAGGTGGGAGGGGTTTTGCAAATTAGAGTGTCAGGATACATGTTGTAATTAGTTTGATAGAGCAGAAGTGTGAAGGGTTGTCAGGTTCCCCAGGGCGCAAAGTGGGGGACCAGGTGTGTGTGTGGGGTGCAATGGGGATACCTACGTCACATGTACATTTGGGGCCTATTTTTATCAAATTTGCCACTGGCGCGACCCTGCACTTCTGTGTTGTGCCCAGGAATTACGTCATTCCTGAAGCAATGTGGAAGTGTTCCGGAGTGCATGAGAGCAGGTTCCGGGGTTTGGAGGATGATTTCTGTTCCTTTCCCCCTGCTACTCAGGTGGGAGGTGGCAGGCAGTAGAGGCTGGGAGCAGGGGATCTCTTGCTCCCCACCAGAGGAATGGTAACCCTAGTAGCAAAATCCCATGTCCAGATTGTTCCTAGAGGACCATTGTTCCAAATTTTTCCACTTCTTGTATATAACTAAAGGAGCTTTGACTCTCAAAAGCTCATACTCTGGAAATCTAGTTGGTCTTTAAGGTGCTACTGGACCAGGAACGGGAAAACCACAAAATCCTATTCCTGTGGTAGGCTGGGTGAGAGGTGGTGGTCAAACTAGTTCCCTGGCCCCATGTTATTTAGGGCTTTAAGGGTAGGAAGCAGCTATTTGAATTGTGCCCAGAAACAAACAGCCAGTGTAGATCTTTCAGCACTGGGGTGATACAATCCCCTGTATCCCACCCCTGAGAATAATCTGGCTCCAGTATTTTGGACCAGCTGGTTTCTGAACCATTTTCAAAGACAGTCCCACATAAAGCGCATTGCAATAATGACTGTGACCAGATCACGGTCGTACACAGCTACGGAATGGCTGTAGCTGGCATATCGGGAGGAAATGGATAAAAGACTCTACGTGCCACAGAGGAGATCTGGGCTTCTAACAGGGTTTCCAGCTCCAGGCTGGCATATTCCTGGAGATTTGAGAGTGGGTGTGGGGAGGATGGACCGCAGCTCCACCTGAAGGTTAGCGGCCCACTCCAAGTGTAGGTAAAGACCTCCAGGCTACTAATCTGTTCCTTCAGGTGGAGTGCAACCCCCTCCAGGGAAGGTTGACCCTTCAGTCCCTGAGCAGCTGTGTCATTGACCACCAGCATCTCAGTCTTGTTTGGACTCAGCTTTAATTCATTGGCCCTCATCCATCCCATTACCTTCTCCAGGCATCTGTTGAGGACTTCTACAGACCCACTTGGCTTAGCTGTCAAGCAGAAGTACAGCTGAGTGATACCCGCATATTGGTGGCACCTTATTCCAAATCCCCTGATGACGTCTCCCAGCAGTTTCATGTACATGTTAAACAGTACAGGAGACAAGATGGATGCCTACAGGACCTTCGTCACTTCCGGAAGTGACCTCTTCGTGCCCGTGGGGAGTGCCTGCTGCACCCTGGCCCAAGAGGTTTCTTGCAGGGAATCTCCCCTTCCCACCAGGGGACCTGGGAGCCCTACCTGGAAGTAAGGAAGGTTGGAAAGAAGTTGACTTGGCCACCCCTAGATCACATGGTGCCCCTCGGCAATGTGCATCATTAATCCTCCCTCTCTTTAATACTTTAATTTTGTATGATTCACAGTGGTGGGAAGGGTTCAGTTTCCTCTCACTCCCCATGCAGATCTCCTCCGTGGAAATGCAGTCTCAACAGCTGCATTTGCAATGTAAAAAAAAAGTCATTGGAAATGAACAGAAGCCCGTCTATCGACAATTGGTTTTCTAGAGTCTGGGATTATTATATCCAGGAGAAGGTTTATGATTCTATTTATAAGTCTCAGCATTTTCCAAAAGAAACTGATTTTGTGACAAAATGGCTCCCTTTTCTTAACTATTTGTTAACCAATGATATACACCCTCCAAAACATTTATCGTTTGTCTTATGGTGTTTCTGAGCAATATGTTGGGTTTCATACAAAGTGTAAAGAACCTCCCTCTCTGCTTAGATATATTGCAGTTCTCTAACCGAATCTTATTCTTTCTTTGTTAATATTATATTTGAAAACTGGTAGTATATTACAAGCTATCTGTTTTTTCTTGCATTATAGTTGACTTTAACATTGTGTAATTTGTTTTCTTGTTTATGCATTGTATGTTGTTTTTAAAGTTAATAAAAAGGTTTTTTTTAAAAAAAGGAAATGAAGAGGGGGTGGAAATAATATGCAGTTCACCATTCAGAGTACAGGAGGCATCGAGAGTTTTCCAAGTGAAGATGGACCATTTGTGTCAGCTGCTGAGTGAATGGCTGGAAGGCCTAACTGGCACCCCACCAGTGTCCCATAGAGTTGCTTGGATCACCCACCACTGAATCTGGCCCTGCTGACAACATGCAATAAGCTTATCTGCTACATAGGCAAGGGATCCAGGACTGAAGCGCTATTTGTATTTTTTTACTTTTAATTTTACTTCCTTTGCACCGCACGCACCGTTCTCTCCAATGGGGACTCAAAGTGGCTTGCATTATTCTCCTCTCCTCCATTTTATTCTCACAGCAACCCTGTGAGGTAGAATAGTAAAGAGTCCAGTAGCACCGTTAGGACTAACCAACTTCATTGTAGCATAAGCTTTTGAGCTTCGTCAGATGTATGCATCTGACAAAGAGAGCTGTGGTTCTCGAAAGCTTATGCTACAATAAAGTTGCATCTGATGAAGAGAGCTGTGGTTCTCGAAAGCTTATGCTACAATAAAGCTGCATCTGACGAAGAGAGCTGTGGTTCTTGAAAGCTTATGCTACAATAAAGTTGGTTAGTCTTAAAGGTGCTACTGGACTCTTTAATGTTTTGCAACTACAGACCAACATGGCTAACTCCTCTGCATCTATGACCTGTGAGGTAGATTAGGCTAACAGGGTGGGACTGGCCCAAGGTGACCCACCGAGCTGCCATGGCAGACTGGAGATTCAACCTGGTTCTCCCAGATCCTAGTATGAAACATTAACCACTACACCATGCTGGCTGTATTTGGCTTTAGAACAGTGGCAACAGAATAAATCCAGTATTTGGAGGCTCCTCAAAGGCAGGTAGAGGAAAATTCTTTGTGGAACTTTACTAGCTGTCACGGCTGGACATTCCACCACCCCCTCCTCCCATGCTCCAGAAATCTTGCACAGAGCCACACGTCATGCAGGTGATTTTGTTCACCATGGCAACTGGAATCCCGTCCCCTGCCTTATCCTACCTGCCTGGGGCAGGCAAACAAGCTCGGGCTGGGCAGCTTGCAATTGGCTACCCCCTCCTTGTTTTTCCCACATGGTGCTCTTTTATTGGTTCACTGCCCTGACAAGCTGCTCTGCTTTCTAAGAGCAGAAGTGCTGGGAGAGCTCACCAGCAGCAGCTGCATCAGTGGCAAGCTCGGCTGCTCTGCTAAGAAGTGTCCATAACACGCCTCTGTGCTGAAGAGAAGCGACGTCTGTGGACCAACATCTGGCTTTAAAAAGTTGCCCAGTCTGAAACTGTACAACCATAACATAGTGCAGCTTGGGCTGAGCAGAGGCTGATATCTTGCAACTTAGGTAAGCTTTAAAATCAATGGAATTACGCTCGATGGGTCCAAAGCGTTTCCTTTTGGCTCCTCTTCAGTATATTTTAGGAAACTGTTAAATCCACTCCATTCGGGATTTGGAGGTATGGATGGAGTCCCTTTTTGGTCCTGAGTGTTTTAATTCTGGGTTATTCAGGCATAGACCTCACTTCCCCTCCACACCTGTTGTTAATCATTTTTCAATGTCTGTGCTTCAACACAGATCCAATTGCACTCAGAGAGGCTGAGATCAATTACGTTTGCTTTTAGAGCCCATCCATTTGAAAAATAGTCAAGAGTCCAGTAGCACTTGCAAGACTAACCAACTTTATTGTAGCATAAGCTTTCGAGAGCCACAGCTCTCTTTGTCAGCTGTGGCTCTGCCATTTGCAGTTACTTCTTCTGAATCCTACCATCAGGTGTCAGATGTACATTTTCACAGAAATTCTTCCCACCATAAAGTAAGATGCAGAACAAATAGGTTTTTTTAAAAAAAAAACATGTTCTGATTTTTTGGGTGGAAATCTTGGTAAATGTGCAAGTCTAAGTTTCAAAAACTTTAATATCGTGGTGGGGGAGGAGTGGACGACAACTGGAATGAAATGCACAGAAGCTGTGAATGTCTTTTACGGGCACACAGTGAGATATTTTTCATGATGATAGAAGTTAGAATTGTAGTTAAGATAGGGAGCCCATCGCACACAGCATTCGTCCCTGAGCTATGCAATATCTGCCATCTGTCCAAGATATCCTTCTCTGTTGACTGTATTTGAATAGGAAATTAACAGTACAGTCCTAAGCTGGGATATACCCTTCCAAGTCCATCAAAGTCAATGGGCTTAGAAAGAGGTAACTCTGATTAGGGTGCCACCGAATATCCACCAGTCTTTGAAATTTGGATCTAAACATGCAGAGCCAACTACAACATTTGAAAATATTTTCTACTTGCTGTTATGCAAGGCCATGACCCAGGATACTGCACAGTCGCCCAGATCTCCTCATTCTGTCCAACGGACCGCCAATCGGCTGTGCCGGTGAAGTGGGAGGCAGCAGAAAGACAAGCTAGTATTTGTTCATTCTGCCCAGGAAGGAGAAAAATCTTTCAAACCGAGTTGCTTCAGACTTCTTGTTACCTGACAAAGAGAGAACTTATCAACTGGTGAGGGAAACTGGCACTTTTATGTAGGTATTTTAAACTGTTCTTGTGACAGGGGCTGTTGTCCATAGTTCTACCTGTGAGGCAGAGGATGAAAGCAACCAAGCTTGTAACAGAGTAAGAAAAGGTGAAAAGCCTCTAGGGAAGAAAAATGTCTCTTGAAAACAGTAAGGGAACAATAGCTGTGCTGAACAGCTAGAGGCGCTAGACCCAGAAGGATAGAACGGACGTTCTGCCCTTCTCTGGAGAGGGAAAAGGTGGGACTTGATAGATGCAGATCTAAAAAGAGAATCCACCCTCGCTTCTAGTAGTGGCAAAGCACTCATCAGACCAGCGGTGGCCTCCTCATAAACAGGCAAGACCAAGGGAGCTGTCCATTTGGACTTTGCAAACCATTGGTGCTGAAGTAAAGGGTTCATTAGGAGACCCTTGCAGGAGCAGAGAATGGAGACATGCCCCCGAAGGACACACATGCACACAGATACACAGCTCAGAGCTGCAACATTCAGGACTACAAACTGACTTGGGACCCCAAATGAGGAAGACTAGAGAACAACGTTACTGCTATTAGATCAGTGTCCTCAAGCCTTTCTTCTCTGGGGTTCTAGGTAAGTCTCGCCTAAATTTTCACGAGGCCTGTGATACAGTCCTCTGGTTGTTTCAGCTCAAAGTGCAGCTAGAAAACCTTTTATTGATCCTATATCAGAATTTCTGTGCATGGGGACCGTTTAGAGCAGGTCAAGGAAAGTGGGTTGGTAAAGAGCATACCCCGATGGCCATAAACTGACAGGACTTCGAAGCCAGAGCCCCCACTCACCTAGCTTTCCATAAACAATGCAAAACCAAATTATTCAGAAAGGCGTTTGTATTGTAGGGAGGGGCTCTCAGATGCTTCACTAATGAGTTAAGGACCATAGACTCCACCACTGTGTTGCCTTACGGACTACCTGTTGTCTTAATTACGTGCTCCTATGAGCTACGTGTGCTTCATGTGGTCTAATGTCATCTCTAGATTTGCTTATGTTCTGTTTCAGCTTTTCTTCAACTCCGTATTGGATTCTTAATAATGCTATGTCTTTGTAAACTTTTGTTTATTTACCCTAGGGCCTATGGCATTGTTTATGGAAATGTCCTTGAAATTGATTGAACTAATCTCACACAGTGTAATCCGCCTTGAGTCTCATAGCTAAGCTACAAGAACGAACTACACGAGGAGGAGCACGTGAAGGGAAGCTCAGATTTAAAATCAAAAAGAGTCCAGTAGCACCTTTAAGACTAACCAATTTTATTGTAGCATAAGCTTTCGAGAATCAAGTTTTCTTCGTCAGATGCCTGATACAGATACTGGCCAAATACAGAAGAGCAGGAGAGAGAAGAGAGGCGGCAATTAGGGGGGGAGGGGGAGGGAGCAATCAAAACATTCCTTTGCTAGTATATGTAAACATCTCCTTTTGGTGTGTGTATCAGTTGGCTTCAAAGGAGTTTGCCCTGTTAGTTTGTAGCAGCCAAACAGCTAGACCATCCAATTCCAATGTAGTATGGGCCTTCGACAACCACAGCTCTCCCTGCCAGATGCATCTGACAAAGAGATCTGTGGTTCCCGAAAGCCCACACCAGGTGCCACTGAGCTCCCCCAGACCCCACCTCTGTAAAGGAAATCTGTTACCTGTGGTAATGTGATAACCATTCATAGTCCCTATTCAGTCCCAGCTTGACAGAGTCAAATTTGCATATGAATTCCAGTTCAGCAGCCTCCCGTTGGATTTTGTTTTTGAAAGGTTTCTGTTGAACTACAGTGACCTTTAAGTCTTTGATGGAATGTCCTGGTAGATTGAAGTGTTCTCCCACTGGTTTCTGGACGTTTCCATTTCTAATGTCAGATTTGTGTCCATTTATTCTTTTGCGTAGAGGTTGGCTGGTTTGTCCAATGTACAGAGCAGAAGGACATTGTTGGCACATGAGGGCATATATCAGATTGGAGGATGAGCAGCTGTAAGAGCCAGCCTACAGACAGCCCACCAATCTTAAACGACTTCTCACTTACAATCATGAATCGGCCAGCAGAATCACCAGCACAGGTACCAGGCCCTGCAACAGACCCAGATGCCAGCTCTGCCCCTATATCTACCCAGGGAATACAATTACAGGACCCAATGGCATCAACTACACTGTCTCTGGCTCTTACAGCTGCTCATCCTCCAATCTGATATATGCCCTCATGTGCCAACAATGTCCTTCTGCTCTGTACATTGGACAAACCAGCCAACCTCTACGCAAAAGAATAAATGGACACAAATCTGACATTAGAAATGGAAACGTCCAGAAACCAGTGGGAGAACACTTCAATCTACCAGGACATTCCATCAAAGACTTAAAGGTCACTGTAGTTCAACAGAAACCTTTCAAAAACAAAATCCAACGGGAGGCTGCTGAACTGGAATTCATATGCAAATTTGACTCTGTCAAGCTGGGACTGAATAGGGACTATGAATGGTTATCACATTACCACAGGTAACAGATTTCCTTTACAGAGGTGGGGTCTGGGGGAGCTCAGTGGCACCTGGTGTGGGCTTTCGGGAACCACAGATCTCTTTGTCAGATGCATCTGGCAGGGAGAGCTGTGGTTGTCGAAGGCCCATACTACATTGGAATTGGATGGTCTAGCTGTTTGGCTGCTACAAACTAACAGGGCAAACTCCTTTGAAGCCAACTGATACACACACCAAAAGGAGATGTTTACATATACTAGCAAAGGAATGTTTTGATTGCTCCCTCCCCCTCCCCCCCTAATTGCCGCCTCTCTTCTCTCTCCTGCTCTTCTGTATTTGGCCAGTCTCTGTATCAGGCGTCTGACGAAGAGAACTTGATTCTCGAAAGCTTATGCTACAATAAAATTGGTTAGTCTTAAAGGTGCTACTGGACTCTTTTTGATTTTGCTACCACAGACTAACACGGCTAACTCCTCTGCATCAGATTTAAAAGTGATTGGAAGGCTTTGTTGATTCCCTCTCTCTACAGAGCCAGGGAGATGCTGCTCAGAGGGTTTGTTTATTTCCTCTTTGCCTCTCAGAAGGAGAGGTGAAATGGACAGTGCCTTCCAGAGGCAAAGAGGAAATGAACAAATCCTCTGAGCAGCATCTCCCTGGCTCTGTAGAGAGGGGAAATCAACAAAGCCGTCCGATCTCTTTTAAAACTCAGCCTCCAGGCTGAGAGACTCCCTTTACCTGCTCCTCCTTGTGTAATTCGTCTCTTGTAGCTTGGATCTCTGTGAGAAAGGCAGATTATAAATGACATAAATAAACATAAATAAATGTCATACTAAAGTTCCAGTCATGCTGGGTCAACCAGATAGCCCTGAAGCAGGCATTGAAAGGGATACTGCTGCTCTTCCAGCCATGGTGACTCCTGGTCAGCTGAGGCTGAGAATCTTGCAGGAGAAGAGGGGCAGCTGAAAGTATGCAGGGAGGCATTCCAATCCAAGTGGGGCCAGGCTAAGGAGGGCTGTGCTGTCCCATCAGCATAAGAGCTTGTGCCTTTAAAGAACAGGCGGATGGGAAATGTAGTATCCAAACTCTTTGTGGGCAATTTCCTCTAAGGAGAGCCTGCTCTAGTGTGATTTAGAGCCAAGCTACAAGTGACGCCTGACACAGGTTGGACACTTGTCAGCTTACCTCAAGTTTTGATGGGAAATGTAGGCGTCCTGGTCTTACAGCTTGGCTCTCCATTTAACTGAAGTTTACAAACACACACACACACACACAGCAGAGGGGAAGGGGGCGCCCGGTGAGAGCCTGACGCCTGCATTCCCCTGCCAACCGCATGTTCTCCCTCCCATAGACTGCCGCTCTGTACACTTCAATTAAATGGAGAGCCAAGCTGCAAGACCAAAACGCCTACATTTCCCATCAAAACTTGAGGGAAGCTGACAAGTGTCCAACCTGTGTTAGGCGTCACATGTAGCTTGGCTCTGAATTAGTGTGCTTTTATGGCCCTTTCCCTGTCTTTGTTTGCAACCTCTCCTACGAGAAGATGGGGAATCCTCCACTTATCCTGCAATCTTCAAATAATCCTCTGCTATGAATAAAAGGAAGTACTCGGCTCATGGTCCAATGTGAGTTATCTTTGGGTCAATGGGAATGATATGCCTTGGATCAGGCAGAGGTGGAGAGGCGCATAGCCTGGAAATCAGGATAGTATAAACGTTGACTTTGCTCATCCAAAGTATAAGCGCTGAGACTCTTCCCCCCCCCACACACACACCTTTTATAAAGAAGTAAAAAATCATGATTCAGCATGCTTTGCTCCTTCAAACGAACAAAATATGTGTGCATGTTTGCATGGAGCGCTCCAAATGGGATATTAGAAATCAGGATAAGGACTTTCTAGGGTCCTCTGGGTGCTGAGGTTCAGAGAGCACGGAGAAGGCTATGGGACAACAAGCCCTGTTCCTCTAGTCTGAGGCCAGCAACAAACTGGGTAAGGGCCATCCAAGTGGGAATCATCTGGGAGCGTCAAGAGGGGCTTTGCATCACCAGGCAGTGGCACATCCCACAAGAGGTCTATTTTTAAGAAAAGTTGAGCATACAATAAAGGAAGCCCTGCTCTCCTCTCCTTATTTTGCTGTGACAAACACTAGATTGCTTAAACCATTTTTCCCATAAGTGAGAATGTTCATTGCCTCTAGAGCAGGAATGTTTTCCCTACTTCTGGAAAATTGGGAAGGAGTATCCCTTGGGTGAGCGACACAATGCCGCAGAAGTTCATCACAACATGTTAGAAGACAAAATGCTACAGGGGGAGATATGTTTCCCACAGAAAGCCATTAGAACATCATCTAAATGCGCGAATAACTTCAAGCATGTAAATCTGAATATATATCTGCTAAGGGAAGTGGATTTTTGACACTCAATAATAATATTATAATAAAATTCTCAGAGGGGTTTACAAAGTGTGTTATTATTATCCTCACGACCATCAGCCTGTGGGGTGGGTGGGGCTGAGAGAGCTCTGAGAGAGCTGTGCCTGACCCAAGATCACCCAGCTGGCTTCAAGCGGAGGAGCAGGGCATCAAACCCAGCTCTCCAGATTAGAGTCCTGCCACTCTTAACCAGTACACCAAACTGGCTTTCCACTGCAGATCTCCAACTCCCATTTATAATGTTTCAGGGGTGGGGGTCATCTGTCCACTGGAGCTGTATTTTAGGGATCTTTTTGTACTACATCAGGATGAGGGAGGCATGGAAATCCTGTTCCACTGACAGATATCCCTTCCTTCCTTGGAGATTTATTGTGGGATCCAACCCACAACCTAACAATATTAAAAATGGCAAGCTACTTTTGAACTAACTGAATCTGAATCCAAATTAAATTTTATGTACATAAACAAATCCATCCAACATGGGCCAAAACTGCCACTCCTTATCTTGTTCTTTCCTCCTTCCCAGGAGTATATAGTGATACAAATGCCTAATGTGATGTTATTTCCCTGCAAGATTCCCATCCTCACAAACTACAGCTAAAGTAGTGGAAAGGCAGAAACTTGCTGCACCATCTTGCTAGCCACTTGTTTTGTATAACTAGATGTCACAGAGGAGAACACATGGCTGCTGTTTTCAGTGGAAGCCATGTGTCTATCATGCCTAATGTGATGTCATTTCCCTGCAAGATTCCCATCCTCACAAACTACAGCTAAAGCAGTGGAAGGCAGGAACTTGCAGCACCATCTTGCTAGTCACTTAGTTTGTATCACTAGATATCACGAAGTAGAGTGGAGAACACAGGGCTACTGTTTTCAGTGGCAGCCATGTGTCCATCATAAACATATAAATCTAACTTTAGGCATATTACTGAGCAGGAGAAAATAAGATCTGATTTGGCAATGTCTGATGTGTTATTCTCAAGAGGTTGTTGTCAAATTAGGTGATGGAAAACATTTAAAAGCCATAAAGATTCCAAGAGAGAGATCTGAACTGATCCAGCCACAGCGAACCAGTTTGAATGAAGGTGCTGGAGGATTATTAACGTGAATTATTGCTGACTAGTTGGGGAAATCTTCTCATTGGTTGCTGAGAAAGCAATCTGGCTTGTTTTGAAACTTGACTGTGACCAGCATGCAAAACAATTCTTTTCCACAGGTGTGTTCATGCCTCATTGAATTCACAGGGTTGTGCTATTCCTCTGTTTGTGAGAGGGGTAAAATGAGCCAGTTCCAGCACTAGGGTTTATGGGGGGGGGGGGACTCTGATGCAGATGCATTTCTTTCCCAGAGCCTGAACTTTACTTAGTTAGGGAAGCAGGGTGGGCAAGGGGTGTTGATGAAGGAATCTTATACTATA